>NC_088689.1:118014500-118321000 GCF_028017835.1 Emys orbicularis
ACTTCACTTCTCATTGTGCTGTGGGTTGGGGGTTGAGGGGGCTACATTTTAAACATAAACTAGTTAAAATAGGATTTTCAAAAGCATTCAGCATTGGTTTAACTCAGCTCCCACTGAATTCAGTGGTAAAATTCCCCTTTAGGCTAATGTTGAGTGCTTTTGTAATTTGATCCTCAGGATTTTTGGGGTGGTCCGCCATTACTTAAACTTAAGAAGTATAGTTCTTGGTGTATGCATCTTCTTTTCCTTAAAAATAGGCACAAATGATGTACAATCACTACAGGTTAACTGACACAGCATATCATATCAGCTTTGGAAAGACAATTGGTATAAAAACAAAAACGAAAGGTCTCCAGACCCTCTGGAAATACTTTCCACCACATGAACTTTCGCCCCCAGCGTTTATTAGATAGTTTCTTCCTAAGTCAAAACTTTCATATCAAGTTGAAGCATTCAAGAAGCTTTGTACCTGGGGTGATAATTCTATTCAACTGTATGGAGTTTATATAAAAACGGAATGCTTCACAGATCTTTACCTCAGTGTGATGCAGTTAAAGATCAATCATATTGAATCCACTGCATATTAATACATGTTTTCGTGTTTCGTTACTGTACACTTAAAAAACAGAAACCAAAATAGTCATTCAGCATGCACTGAGGGTCTAAAATAATTAATGAGACTAGTATAGCTAATTATTGGTGCTTCTTGGATTATGTTTCTAGCTTCTTTATTCCCCTACTGACTACATAGTTTTAATTATGCATCTTTTTTGCTAAAACTTAACACACACATTAACAAAGACAGCAGGTAGCACTCAAGACTTTATATCCGAGGACTCTTTTTTGGCCACCTAACTCTTCAAAACTTGTTTGCCAGTGAGTATGAACATTTTTCAGTTATTCCAAGTGGACTTCATCACCTTTCTAAAGTGATGCCTTTCCTTAACTGTATTTCATTTCCCTGTCACCAAAAATATATTTAAAACAAAACCGCTATTATTTATTCAACATATTGAATGAATGTGCCTGATCATATAATATTCCACAGGCACCAAGTGACTGCGGCTTGCAACTTGCCTGCCAAAACCCAAACATAAAAAGAATGAAAATGGAAGGCCACCATAAAATCTTCAAAATGAAGTTACAGTTCAAAAGACATTCTATAAAAACAGAGTAGTGAAGGCACATGTTCTTTATCCGTCAGTGAGTTCTAGAACAAATCTGATGAAGCTGCAAGGAACAGGATATTCTTCAAGTTACCAACCCTGCAAACTTAGCCTATGTATCTGAAGTCAAAAGAAGAGTTTGTTTGGGCTCTATCAACACTAAACTAAAATTTAGCTAACAATTCCATTGATATGCAAGACAAAAATAATCTAGTTTACTGTCCTATAATGGTGCTGGCTCTGCAAGGCTAACACTAACACTTACTTATGCAACTGTTACACACCTCACTTCTGATCAGAACCCACTTTTCTAGCTTGCACAACTTTATACATAACCTCAGTTTCATGATTCAGCAATTACAATTATTACAGACTAGAGTGCATTCAGCCCAGCATGCTTTTGCATGGAGAATGTAGGCCACAAGCAGCCCTCTGCCCCATGTGCTTACCAGTGTGGAGCAATAGTCAAAACCAGTGTGCTCCCTGCATGCAAGGAGCAGGGTACTTTAGACCGACAGCAGCATTAGAAATCCCCTAACAGGTAGAAGGTGTTAATGTTTATAGGACTTTTGAAGGGTGTGTTTCAAGCAGAAACAAGGGAGAAGACAACAGAGCCATGGTGGACCAAATCAAGGGGAGTACTAGCATATGGGCCAGCTTGGGGGAGGGACTGTATGTGCGAATGAGATGAAGGCGGAGGGGAGAGGGAGACTGAGAAATCTGATGGTGACATGTAGTTCAATCCTAAAGAAGGAAATGGCAGCACCCTGATTTGTAGGTCATTTAACTAGCAAATACATGTAACCCGGAGGTTGAACATGCATGACTGTAAGGCTTGTTAGGAGTATGACTGAACTAATTGATGGAACCATGATGCTGTACCAAACTGACCTTATTATTGTCCAGATTAAAAAAGGTCAAAGCTGAGCTGTGACAGCCACAGCTTTCAAGAGAGCTTTCAACTATAATGTGACATTTTACCAACACACAGAGATATTTCACACTGCAGCCACTCCTCATGGCACCCATCACGGGAAGGCTGTACAATAATCCTCTTAGAGATGGTGTACAGGCAGGATCATTAAAATGCATGCCATTCTCTGTTTGTTATCAGATCAGTAGTGCATAGGAATATGATGTTGCTAATAGCGAAGGCACTGGCTCCAACCTTCTTATTCATCTGAGATACCTTTACTACATCAGAATTGAACTGACTTATTTCATAAAAGGGAATACGCCATGGGTACATGGCTCCAGTTGGCAAGCTTTACCAGGAAATGAAACACAGGAAAGCATACAAGTAGCTTTTTTTACTTAATCTCAACTGGATTATTCAGTTTGCAATTTATTTGTGTATGGGTAGGATAAAGTTTCTTTTTAAAAATGTACATCTTAATCATTCTTCATCTATAGATTCTATGATTTTTACAGAAGACAAAAATATCAAATAAAAAAACAGGAATTGATCTCTGTCATGGTGAGATATGAAAATATCTGAACTCATTCAGTGAAAGAAATCAAAACAAAAGGGTCTAAATGTGTTTGGCTGTTTTCCTAGCTATTCACCTTACTGGCGATATTAAACAGAACAGAGAACCTGAGAAAGGAGATTACAGTCAATTTCAAGGTAAGTAAAGGGTTTTTTTCCCCCATTCTACTTGAAGGCATTGCACAACCAAACGAAAAAGCTGAATGGTGATGACAGAGTAACTGCAGTCTGCATATCAAACAAATGTCTTGAGGGGGAAAAGCACAAAACTATGCTGAACAGGGTCCACATGAATCCTGAATACACTAAAGTCATTGGAAATAAAATGGAGACCTTTCACAATTAGTTAGCAGATAGACCTTATGAATCCTAATAACAGTATTTATTGTACTTGTATTTTAACAGGTGTTTGGAAAAGAGAGGAAGAAAGTTCCCTGGACAGCAAATAATCTTAAAGACACTAGGCATGACTAATTAATGCATATGAAGGTCACAGAGTGGATGAATTTGCTGCATTTTATATGTATCAAGCAGCCACATGAGAATTTCAAGCCCCAGGGAGCCTGTAAAGATGTGGGCAGTCCTTATGAACCCCCTTGCGATCTGGTGTTGCACTGTGAGGGAGCGCCACTTGAATTTTCTTCAGGTGAGGCAGCAACAGGTTCAGCTTATGAGCCCAGGACAAGGAGAAGGCAAACATACATTAACAAAGTAGTAAGTCCCCTTTTTTCATAAGAGTCCAGGAGCAATTTATAAGGTTCTCACCTCAGGACCCTGGTTCAGAGCCCCCAGACTTAACATCCATAACACCAAGTCTTTGAGTCTAATTAGGTTAGTTTCCTGGAGCCTGAGAGAAACCACTGGAGCCTGAAAGGCTTCTACTCCTCTCTCCCTTAGCATCCTCTTCCTGTTTATATATCCCAGTCCTAGTACAGGGCCTCCTTGATTACACCCCATACTGTCCTAACCATAGGTTCCATCCTGTCCCTTAAAGGGATAGTACGGTCCTTCACAGAGCCCACAAAAAGATATTCCCCCCCACACCCCTGCTGACCCCTGGAATTATTTATAGAAATTCAGGGTCATGTAGCTAGCCAAGGCCACAACTTGAAAACATGGGAAAGATTTACAGAAAATATCTATTCCTTATATAATTACAGAAATAAATTTAAGTCTAGCAGTCAGACACTCCAAGGTGCACTGCTGTCAACCTTAGCTGAACCTAAAACCAATCTCCAAAATTAACCATTTGTTTTTTTGTAGTATGGGTATCTCCCAGGGGCCCCAATGTAGATCGGTTGCCCATTAGGCTAGGTGCTATACACATATAGAGAAAGAAAGTCCCTTCCCCCAAAGCGTTTAGAATCTAAATAGACAAGAAACAAAGTGTGTAGGGAAAAAACACACACAGAGGGGTGAAGTGATTTGCCCATGATCACAAAGCAGGTCAACTGTAAAGCCAGCAATAGCACCTAGGCCTCCTGACGCCTTAGTCCAGTAGTCTGTCCACTAGACCACACTGCCTCCTAAGCAAATGAGTCTGCGTAGCTTTATGGTGACAAACCAAACTTGCTAGGCAGTTCTTACAGGGAAAGACACCTTTAAGAGCCACTTCTTTTTAAGAAGTGATTCCTGAGATTGCCAGCTATCAGGAAATCATGCTAAAATCTTTGGAAAGTCTACAGTAATGGAAAATACAGAAGCTCATCGCTGACAAGCATCACTTTTCTGAAAGAGCAGTATGCTTTTTGTGTGAAGGTTAGAGCATTACAGGCCTGATTTTATCTTAAAAGCAGGTCCTTGAAAACAACTGGGAGCATGCCAAGAAGGTACACATGCTCTGCATGGATTTTGAAAAGATATAGAGGCAGATAGCAAGAGACAAATTATGAGCGATGCTTCAGTAGGATGGAATGCAGGACAAGCTACTGCAGCCTAGCAAATCCCTTTGTTATGAGGGAAGGGAGAAAGCTTTGTATAGGTATGTCTCTATGGCCTCTGTTTCTCTAACTTGCTCTATTCTATTGCATATACTGACAGTGACCTGAGGAAAAAATGTCTTTGTTTATATACGGTTGTTAAACTTGACTTGATTATACTTATTTCAATGAAACAGCAACAACAACAAAAATATGCCATATAATTTACAAAATATATTGCCAGTAATTAGGAGGAATTCTGTGAAAAGACCAAGAATATTGTCCTCCGGGGAAAACACCAGGTACTGGCATTTTGCATTAAAAAAATCAGCAGTACACCAAGGGTACTGCCAGAATGGAAAGAATAAGAAAGATTAACGTTTCTGTCTTAATCATAGTCTGGCACAGGGATAAATACTAATGCAAGTAAACTAAACAATGAACAACAATTTTTGAGGGTATACAATTGACTGTATTCCTGGAATTAAACTGTGCATGTCATTAAGATGCAAATGGCTGGGGTTTCTAATAACAAAATGCTAGGTAATGTGGCTTTGATGGAGGTGCTGCATAAATCCCCCAGCCTCATGAATAAAACTTCCACAATGCCAGATATCTTGTCAATTGGGGATTATGATGCAATATCCTATATTGCTTGGGCATGGTACTGATTCAGTTGGGGCTATGACTCCAAAAGAAATCCAGAATTATGTTTGTTTGAAAAACATGCAACAAAATTCAACAATATAGTGAGTTATTAAATGTTAAAAGCTAGTTAGGAGGTATATTCACAAAGACACTGGACCAGACTCTAGTCATTGTCTGGTTATCCCAGAAGAAGGACAGGAGACGCTGGATATAGTTTAAATCAACCCACAACTTTATTATTAGATGTCGGGGATTACTCGGCAGATAAAAGTGTACAGTGCAGGTAACTCCATGATCGTTTAAATATTTTTCCAGGGGCTTCCACCCATCCCGCCATTTTCCATCCTGGTCCCCAGCCAACCCATTGCTGGGACCTTACCATCACCCACCCTCAAACAAGGATTAAGGTGTGCTACAAAGGAAGGGGATTGAGGGTTGGCTCCCTGTTGTGCCAATCATAGGTGTTCCAAACCCTCCCGCCCCCCACCATTTTGCTCCATTAACAAACACTTCCTTTAAGTCCTTTACCAAGCCATTTATCTGATCACTGTATCCCTTCCCTATGCAGTACCTCCATTGGACATCCGCCCCACATTTACATAAGGAGTTGCAACATCATAGCTTAACTCCTTTCCCTACTCACTGTAACAAAACCTCCCCCCCAAGCCCGCAGCGGGGCACGTGAAAACCCCCCACTCCACCTTGGCCAATCTGGTCGTGAGGGAAAAATTCCTTCCCAGCCCCACTAGACAGGAGCGGCTAATGCAGTGCCCACAGAAGGTCCTGACCATGTGGTATTTTGCCACCTCCAAGAGTGGGGGGGAGCGGGGTGCTGGTCCATTTGGTTCAGGGAAAAGGCTTTCACCTGGCTTACACTTTATCAACTCCCCAGCCGTTCCAGTCCCTGGAGGATGAGTCAGTGTCGTCAAGCTGACCCACTCTGCTCTCACTCCCCATCTTTAAAGCGATATGTCCCTTCCCCCAGCAAGCAAGACAATGCCCTCCCACCATCGCTTAAGGTGTGGTGTGATCATTAACATCAATGCAAAACCTGAGTAACTCCTTTGACTTCTGTGGAGCTACACCAGATTCACACCGCAGCGTCAGAACAGAATCTCTTCCACAATGTCTGTGTCTACACTAGCTTTTTCCTCTGCAAAATCCCCTACCATTGTTAACATTGATGCAGCTTCACCCCTGATAGCAATCACGGGGGGGTATGCCCCTGTACATGTAACGACCCCAGCCCAGGTCACCAGATTGAATCTGCTCAGATCAGGATCTAGCCATGCTTTCTGACCCTCTGCTAGATATAGCCTGTCCTTGGTCTGCACTTACAACATAACCACATAATCAGCTGCACTTGTAGCCAACTCCCATTGTCAGCAACTGGCAATTTCCAAGCATAGTCGAGACTCATGAGGTAAGACAACAGGAGAAGCTGAGCAAAAAGATTAGGCATTTTCCAACCTATCTGCCCCCCCTTTTGGGTGGAAATTCCCAAGGCAATGGTAGAGGATCAGTGAGGAGACAATCTGATCCAAGGTTATGAGATCTTTACAGTGACAGTGCAATTAGCATTGCATAAATATTCTTATTTAGCCTTGTCAAAAACATATGTTCTTAAAAACAATGATTTAATGTGATCGGAAAGATCATCCCCCTTCTTCCTGATTTAAAGGAATAGGTCACAGCCTTGTCAGATGCTTTTGCATGCAAGAGAGCAGTTTATAGGAGATTATTATCGTTATTGCTATTTGTTTTCTGTGTCATGACAACAGTGTGATCCAATTTACTCAGATATAAAGACAAGGTCTCTGCCCTGAGAGCTTATGGAGTCATACAAACCCCACAGAAGTCAACAAGAATCTTTCTGTTGACGTAAGTGGGCATTGGATCAAACCCCTAAAATCTAAATAGAGAATTAGAGGACCATTAGGCCATTTGAAATCATCTAAACTGTGTTAAAATATATTGATGAATTTGTGACTCTTTGAAAAGCAGGAGCCCCTTTCCATTTTCATTCTTCCTTCCCTTTATCATAAATGATCTGGGAAGGGGGATAAACAGTGAAGGTACAAAATTTGCAGAAGTTACAAAATTACTTAACATGGTTAAGTCCAAAGCTGATTGTGAAGAGTTACAAAAGGATCTCACAAAACTGAGCAACAAAACGGCAGATGAAACTCAGTGCTGATAAGTGCAAAGTAACACATTGGAAAAACAGAATCCCAAATATACATACAAAATGATGAGGGCTAAATTAGCTGTTAGCACTCAAGAAAGAGATCTTGGGGTCATCATGGATAGTTCTCTGAAAACATCTGCTCAATGTGCAGCAGCAATCAAAAAACTAACAGAATGTTAGGAAACATTAGGAAAGGGATAGATGATAAGATAGACAATATCATAATGCCATTATATAAATCCATCGTATGCTCACATCTTGAACACTGCATACAGTTATGGTTACCTCATCTGAAAAAAAGATATATTAGAACAGGGAAAAAGTACAGAGAAGTGCACCAAAAATGATTACAGATATGGAAAAGCCTCAATCTGTGGAGAGATTAAAAAGACTATGACTCTTGAGTTTAGAAAAGAGATGACTAAGTGAGGCTATGATAGAGGATTATAAACTCATAAATGGTATGGAGAAAAAGTTTATTTACCCCTTCACATAACACAAGAACCTGGAGTTACCCAATGAATTAATAAGCAGAAAGCTTTAAAACAAATATAAGGAAGTACTTCGTTACACAATGCACAGTCAGCCTTTGGTACTCATTGCCAAGGATGTTGTGAAGGCCAAAAGTACAACTAGGCTCAAAAAATAGTTACACAAGTTCATGGAGGATAAGTCCATCAATCGCTATTAGCCAAGATGGTCAGGGATGCAACTCCATGCTCTAGGTGTCCATAAGTCTCTGTCTTGCAGAAGCTGGCACTGGATGACAGGGGATTGTTCACTCAATAAATTGCCCTGTTCTGTTAATTCTCTCTGAAGAATCTGGCACCAGCCACTGCTGGAAAACAGGATATTGGGTTAGATGGACCATTGGTCTTACCCAGTACCGCCCTTCTTATGTTTTTACGATGCCCCTTTTAAAAATCATAGGCATACAATGCTCTTGAACCATGGTTCCAAGTCACACATCCAATAGGAGCAGCAAGCAGGGATGGCATCCTATGTCCATTGTGATGGGAAAACTCAGATTTGGTGGTTCAGTATGGTTAGGATAAAACTTAACCAAGGCTCCTCTAACAGGAAAATTCATGGGGAAAAAAATCTCATTCGATTTCCCGTGTTTCCTGGTACAGATGTATCAGAAGTACCAGGGTATTTCTAGTTGTAACTCAAACCAGAAATGGTCTAAACATGCTAAGACTTTTTTAAAAGTAGTGAATGTTAATTTTGGTTCAAATTTGAATGCTTCTTATTTTAGCCTAACTCATAGCCCAGATTGAGAAAATTCAGAAGATTGATACCTGTTGACAGTGTTAATTTGCAATAGCGTGGCTTCTCAATGGCAAAATGCTTTTTTCCCTTCCTGTTCTGTAGGATGGAATCTGACCTTACCTAATACGTTGCATTATGTTATAAGTCCTTATAACTTAGGTATGTAGGTCAAGTGCACAGTATACATATGTTTCTTAAGATTTCATGGCTTAACAATTTACTGCAAGTTGTTACACTTGTATTCAATAGCTATTTGTTCAGTTTATTATTTTGGCATTTCATTATGGAACAGGATGCTGTGGTCTCATGAGATTCCACACTCTTATTACTCCTTTCTACAAATTGATTTTTAAAGCAATCACAGAAGGGCCCAATCCTATGAGATGATGCGAACACTCTCCCCCTCATCACCTGACCTTCCACAATAGAATTTGTGCAGGACTAGAGCCATAGCTCAGGGGAAGGGAGAAGAGAAGTGCTATTATTGATTCATTGAGATTGGGAGGTGCCCAGCTCAAGATATGGGTAACTTGAATAAGCATCTATGCTGCTGAATGATTCCAAGCACTACTGTCCTTCCAAAGTGGAAGTTGATCTGTCAGTAATCTGACCCACCTTTCAAGTTTATGGGTCAGGTTCTTTCTGGTGTAAATCAGCAGAGCTCTATTTAAGTCACTGTAGCTATCCTGATTTATACCAAATGAGGATCTGACCCTATAGGCCTACTTACAGGTGGCAATTCTCTTTAATCATATTGTTGGTTTCTCTTCTCAAGATGATTGTTAAGACTATCTGGATCAATAAGTCAATTATATGGGACCTATTAATAGGTAGATCACAAACTCCGCTAAATCTCCATCTGTCTGTATGCTCCATCAGTGATAAACCAAATATCAACTCATTATACCCCACAAGTACAGTACTGGCTCACACACTGTTTAGCTGTACTTTTAAATTAATGTTGCTGGAGTCTGACAGAATCCCAAACACTGTCTTGCTATACTTATGCCAATATTGCCTATTTAATATACATGTTTATAGGATTTGACAAAGAAATTTCTTCAGTTTAATGTGGAAGACAAGCTAAATGAGTCAGTAAATGTTAATGTGTCCATGTTCCTTCCAGATAACTAGTTGCCCCTGGGACAATATCAATAAGTGGCATTTATGTGGTATTATGAATGTGTTAATTATGTGTAGACAAAATAATGAGTAAGCAAAGGTCAAGGACTAATGCAATTTTCCCAAAAATACACATCACAGCACTTCCAATATTTAGGTCATTACCATCACTGAATATGCACCACTACTTAAATTATGTACATTTTATTCACTGTACTTGTATTTTTCGTTTGGGAGTTATTGTGTAATTTACAAACACTTCAGACAGATTTTTAACAAAACCAAGCAAAACTCACTTGTCTACCTCTTCAGCAAAGCTAGTCCAGTTTTTGAGCAAGCCTAGCTTGATTTTCAAATTGAACTTGGACTAATTTATGGTTTGAGAGGGCATTTTTTTTGGTATGGTTTTGAAACAGAGCTGGGCAAAATTTGATTGTTTTGGCTATGTTTAACTTTTGAACCTCAAAACTCAGTCGACTGCAAACGTATGCGAATCAAACTGAAAAAGGCGGACCCTTGAGAACTAAAACCACTAGTTTTGCCCTGGTCTGTTCATTTGTCAGTGTGTATATATGCCTTTAGTCTGTAGGAGATTTTTTTAAATTATATTGCTACACTGCTGTTGTTTCATTAGTCAACCATAACCATAAACTTGTCAATTGTAGGAGATTGTTTTGCAACTTGCAATATTTTATGTAAAGTGTGTGTTGGGGGTTGGGGGGGGGACCCTACCTGTTTAATATTAATGTTTATTTTTAAAGAAGAGAAGTTTGAATCATGAGTTTTCCTTATGAGCAGACATGGTTACAGTTTAAGTATTGGTACTACTTTTCATTTGCCTTTAGGCTTGATGAAACAGTTGGGTAACCCAGCAAGCATCCAAAAGTTATTGTGCTGCTAGGCTGCTCAAGGAAACGCTGAAATTAAGACTTCATTGAGTCTCAAAGGGTTTCCTCTATCGGTTTTTTAGAAGCCTCTCTCCTCCAAACAAGATGTTGTTCATATATGAAATATTCATGTTGCAAAATAAAAACACAGTGCACAATATTTTAATAGTGTAAGCAAAATTATATTAACACTATATTTTTCTTTTAGCTATTTCTGTCAATTAGGATTTCTAAATCAGTTTGTCTTTGTTGTCTCGAGAGAACATTGTTTTCTGAATATTTGCCATGCTGTATTTTATTATTATTTTTTTTAATAAAGAGACACATTGCCTCTGCATTTAAGGTTGGAGCTCAGGAAGTTTTTCTTCTTTTTCTTTCTCAGCTAATTTAGACCCCATCATTTGTGTGTATAGTTAGGATTCTGTTTTCCAATATGCATTGCTTTGCAATCAACATGGAATTTCATCTGCCATTTCGTTGCTTTGTCACCCAATTTTGTGAGATCCCTTTGTAACTCTTCACAGTCAGATTTGCACTTAACTAATTAATTTTTCATCATTGCAAACTTTGCACCTCACTGTTTACCCCCTCTTACAGATCATTTATGAATATGTTGAACTGCACTGGTCCCAGTACAGATCCTTATGGGACCCTGCTATTTACCTTACTCCACTGTGAAAACAGACTATTTATTCCTGTACATAGTTTCCTGTCTTTTAACCAGTTACTGATCCATGAGAAGACTTTCACCCTTATCCCATGACAGACTAGTTTGCTCAAGAGCCTTTAGTATGGGACCTTGTCAAAGGCTTTTTGAAAGTCTGAGTAGATTATATCAGCTGGATCACCCTTGTCCACAGGCTTCTTGACACCCTAAAAGAATTCTAATAGATTGGTGAGGCATGATTTCTCTTTATAAAAGATGACTTAATAATTTGGAAGATAAAATGCAGCAATCTCTTTTTCCAAACTGTCTCCCTGTTTTCTGCATATGATAAAAGCCTTTTCTACACACCCATTAATGACAGTGCCTCTCCCTGCCATTATTAAATCCTTCCCACCAACATCATAACTACCAATGCTCCTGCCCCAAAGTAGCTATGCAGGTTACAGAAGTCTACCTGCATCCCTAGATGTATGGGCCTGGGACTGATTATGGTTCTTTCTTTTAAAATATTTGTCCAGTTATTGCTTCTGCCCTCAATTAAGAACGAATATAACAAAGGCCAAACTGGGTCAGACCAAAGGTCCATCTAGCCCATTTATTAGACCTGGTCAGTAATTTTTAAACTAAACATTTTTTTTTTTTGGTTGGAAAATGCTGATTCACATTGACACTGAATTTTTTCTCAGGAAAGAGTCAGTTTTCATAAAGTTCTCAACTTGAAACATTTTGAAATTAATTTTGAAATTGTCAAACAATTTTTGACATTTTGAAAACAAAAAATTCTGGTTTTCATGTTTCAAAATGTACACTAATTACAGTATTTTTTTAAATGGTTGAATTGAAAGAAAATGTTTCAGCTGACCTGAATTGATTTTATTTTTAATTTTGGTTCATGAAAATATTTGAGATTTTGACTTTGAAATTTCCTGTTCTGAACTGGACAAAGAAAGGAAAATTGTTTCCCACACAGCTCTGTTTTTTAATCAAGAAAGAACAAATGGAGTAAAGGCCTAGAAAAGAATTTGTTATGTAATGAAGGAATATAGTATGTTTGAATCTAAGTGACAGAAACAAAACATGGGAGGTAATGACTACCATGTTTTGCTGTTACCCATTTATTATGCAGAAGAGGTTGGAGATAAAATACAACTTGAATTACTAAGACAAGTCAGAAACAAATGAAGTCCACAGAATGCCACAGTTAGCAAAAATCAAAAAGGCATTTACATCCGTGTAACTGAGGGAAGAATTTCCCCTTATGTCTCTTATCAAAATAACTTTTATTTTAAATACTTGCAATGAAGTGTTCACAAATGAACTATGGGCCAGGAATTATTCATTGAAAAATTTCAAACAACAAACCCATTTGAAAAACTCCAATTTTTGCAAACAACTCAAAATAGAAAGAACAAAGTCGTATCAAATCAATGATTTGCCAAGTTCGAACAGTGAGATTCTCATCTTGTTGCATGAGCTGCACAGAATATATATTGGGAAATGTTTAGAGTATATGCCAGGTTAGTGACAGTTGAAGGATGGATCAAACCTGATACCTGGAATATTAAATGATAAGGTTTGAAAATGAAGGGAATGAGTGACAGTAGGTTTGGGGGATGGAGGAAACTTAACAGAACAAGGTCATGTATTCAATACATTCTTTCCGTTCATTAATCATTACCATAATGAAGAATGGGTTGATTCCAGTGTGAATGTATGTCTCAGTACAAAGGGATGGCACTAAGAAACTTCCATTTTGCTGTTATGTCTGTTAATGATGTTACTAACATCTGAATATATCTTATGAAGACCAGCAATGGTAACCATTAGGTAATACTAGCTTGCAGTCACAGTGCTCACCTTTGCTTTTGGTTTGACTTTGTCTTCTTTTTTATTTTTAATTAATATATGCCAATGGGTGCATGCTTCAAAATCCAGCACTTCTACCCTGATTTATTGGGAGATACGGCTAGAGCTGTGAAAGCAGCAGAAAATATTTTATGACTTGATATAGCTTAAATTATCAATTCACTCCTACTTCTAAAAACAGAGTTATAAAATATGCACTATAACTATTCTTTGAAAAGTTGTACAATCCAAACTCAGTTTCAACTTTGAGTTAATTGTATATTTGTTTGTTTTAGAAACAGGAATTTGCTGTCAGATTATTACACTCAGTGTGTTATCTGAGGCTATGTACACACTACAGCTTAGGTTGGTATAAGTTAAGTTGCTCAAGGGTCTGAATAAGTCACCCCCCTGAGCGATATAAGTTTTACTGACCTAAGCACCCGCTGGACAGCGCTATGTTGGCGGGAGAGCTTCTCCTGCCTAGGGCTGTCCCTACGAGGGTGCGGGGCCCAGGACAAATCAGCCCCCGCTGGTTTGGGGGCCCGGCTCTGCATCGGCGGCTGGGCTGGAGGGACAGATCTGGCCTGGTGCTGGGCGTGGGCCCGGGGTGCTGCAGAACCCCACTGGCGCCCCTAGTTCCCGCGCCTATTTCTTCTGGGACCAATCGCACCGGCCTGCGGGGTCCCCCAAAACATGGGACCTAGAGCGGTTGCCCTGATTCGCCCTACCCAACGGACGGCTCTGCTCCTGTCCACATAGCTACCACCGCTCACCGGAGCTGGAGTAATTACGTTGACAGGAGAGCTCCTCCCCTCAACTTAGAGCGTCTGCACTAGCAGTGCGAGAGCTGCATCAGTGCAGCTGTGCCGCTGTAAGCTCTGTAGTGTGGCCGTAGTCTAAGGGTCATAATTACAGCTGGTCAAAAAAGGGAATTTTAGCGCCATAAACTGGGATTGGATGACAGGGGATTGATCACTTGCTAACTGCCCTGTTCTGTTCATTCCCTCTGAAGCCCCTTGCACTAGTCACTGTCAGAAGATAGGATACTGGGCTAGATGGATCATTGGTCTGAGCCAATAGGGTTCTTTTTATGTTCTTATTTTGCTAGAAATTCCAACATTTCAAAATGTGTTTTCTTTCTCATTCACAATGAAAAAGTCAGAAGTTTCCCATGGAATGGAAATTTTAAAAAATTTGGAAACATTTTGTTTTGATAATGTCAAACCATTATAATATAAAGTATTTTCTCTCTCTCTCTCTCTCTCTCTCTCTCTCTCTCTATATATATATATATATAGAGATATAGATATATAGATATAAACACACACACACATAAAATATAATTATATAATATAATCATCTTGAAATATTTTAATATAAAAGCATGAACAAAATTATAAGATCAAAACAAAATGTGTTCATCTTCTTGAAATGAAACATTTTGAGTAGAGCTAGAAAATTCCCCGATGAAATAGTTTGCCATTGGAAAATGCTGATTTGAGAAAAATCAAAATGTTCCATAGAAATGGATTACTAGTGAATTATGAAAAGGTTTTGCCCTTATTGAAAGGTAACATTTCATTTTGATATATATATTCTGAAATACCAATAAGGATAATGATAGAATGAAATGTTTAAACAGTTTCAATCTTTTCCTCTACAGTTGTGTGTTGGAACACAAAGAGATTACTTCTTGTGTGTGGTTTTTTTTTTTTTTAAGGATGTTTTTCCCCCCTTCTTTGGTCTTCGTAAAACTCAAGTCCTTTTCAGTCCATACAAAACAGTCACTATGATTAAATTCCATGTAGAGCTGTGCAGGATTTGGATTTTTTGTTTTGTTTTATGGGTTAGTTATGTAATTTCAGAATTTCTTCTGTTCCAGAATGGTTGAAAAACAAAAACAAAAAATTGGAATTTCTCATGCACAGAAATTAATAAATTATGTATATTTTAGGTTGAACATTTCAGTTTTGCTTCGTTCTAATTTTTTACTTTTAAAAAAGGTTGTAATATAAAAAAAGAGTCACTTTGAAATGGAAAATTGAAATACTCCATTCAAAATAGTTATAACATTTCAAGCTTATCAAAACCTTAATATTTCAATTTGTCTTTCAAAATGGATTTTTGTCAAAGGCGAAATCTTTCGATTTTGACAAATTGGCATTTTCTGACAGAAAAAAAATATTAGATTGGAAATTATCCAACCAATTATGCTTCCATGCCTGTTACTCCTCTTCTTCCACTACATTTTCAAGCTTCTTATCCTTGTTTTATAGCCTCCCTCCTGTCTCTTTTTAAATGGTCCCTCCAGGTCCCTATTCTCTGCCAGTGATGTGGACATGGGCACACTGTTTGTTCTTCAACTATCAACTCTGTGCTTCCTTTCACATCATGCTTACACAAAGAACATCTTAGCTGTGAGCTAGGAGTAAGTGGGGAAAACAACCAAACTAATTTTAAGATGGAGCTTGATACATTTGTGAACAGGATTATATGATAATGTTGTGCGTGATAGCAGGAGATTGGCCTTGATGACCCAAGAGTTCCCTTCCAGTTTTATGTCTTATGTTCCAATGTAGTCCATAAGACCACAGAACAAGCCATTGTATTAATCAAGACATGGCCATATATCACTTTGACTCCTTCTCTTGTATATTATATCCCTATCTGTCCACCCTTTGTCGTCTCTTTTTGGACTATACGGACTGTATGGGACAGTGACCGTCTTCTAACATTTTCTGATCAGTGCCTAATGAATTGGTGAGTATACTGGAAACAATGATAAAGTTGATAGAAAACCTGCATAAGTTTATACACATTGTTTATATAAATAATACACAATATACTTTGCAGTAATAGGGAGACTTGGCAAATTTCCTTCTCAGGGATTTACACAACCATTTTTCTCCCTATCTTTAAATCATATGAGTTCAGCCACCACATTTTTTCCCCCTTGAAAATGAACCCAAAAACTCAAAGAAAAGAAACTGGCAGAAATAGGTGTTTTCTATATGACTAAAGGAATCTATACACAACAGCTTGCCACCTTAAATAAATTTACCCAAACAATTCACAGTGCTAGATTAATTTTCACTAAAGAACAAAACAAGTTTATTTAACTACAAAGAGATAGATTTTAAATTAGTCCAAGTAATGAGGCTTTAAATCAGAAATGGTTTCAGGAAAAATAAAGTTAAAACACTTTCTAAACTTAAACTTGACTTGATTCAAAGTGAAGTCCTTACCACATGTTTTCAGTACATTGCTGACCAAACTTTCAGGCCAGGATCTGTTCCCAAAGTCCAATGAGCGGGATTTTTGTGTGTGTTGTTTTCGTAGGTGAGAGATGGATAGGAGGAGATAAAAATAAGTGACAAGAAAAACCCAAGTTATATGTTAGCCACCCTTTAAAAGCACTTTCCTGAGCATGACCTCTAGTTAAAGTTCTTTCCGGCTGAGAGCAAGGAGACATGGAGTCCAGTGGAGGAAGGAGGCTTCATGCTGTTTCTTTTCACCTGTGTATAGTGAAATGCAGATTTTCTTTGTCTTCTTTTCCCCCCTCCTGCTGTCTGAAGATTCTTTTTAAAGCTTATACATAAATAGAAGTTAACACAAATCCCTTTAAGATTGTCCTCTGTCAAGCAGACCTCTTTATAACTTTGATACATACATTTTACCACAATATTTTTTGACCAGCAAGTTATTAGTTTTCAAATGATACCTTACAAGGCATATTTTGTTCAAAGCTTCTCACAATAGCGTGCAGGGCCTGGAATACAGGGGTACATTCTGTCACAAAATGGCAAACACACAAGTGCTTAGCTTTACCTGTAATCAGACTTATGGTTCACTTTAATTGACTTTAAAAATACGGTTCATGGGGTGGAATTTTCAATTGCAGGACAGCGTTCTTTGCGCTATTGGATAAAGGAGATGATCTGAGCCAGATAACGTATACAATTTTCATCACCAGAGTAAATTCCACTGGAGAACTACAGTCTTGTGTTAGATGGAATTTAATCAATTATTAAGGCTGCCAGAAAGAATCTAAATGATTTGAGAGCTGCACTTGGATTGAGATATTATAAAAAATAAGTTTTATGCAAAACCTTAAGTAGTTTGCAGATTTATACCACTGTAATGTAAGGGTTTGATATATGTTAGTATCTAGTTATTATTAGGTTTTCCTGTGGTGTTTATTCCTCCTCATAATGAGTATGCAATTTAATTCGGCTTTTGAAAAATTAATAAAATACATTTTGAAACCCGAGTATTTGATTAGGTACTCAATCCTTAAGTTTGGAAGTTTAATTTAGTCCTTCAAGTATAGGAAGAGTAATGAATTTTAAAAGACTCTGCATTAGAGATAATCTATCCCAGTGGTCCTCAAAGCCGGTCCGCCACTAGTTCAGGAAAAGCCCCTGGCGGGCTGGGCCGGTTTGTTTACCTGCTGCGTCCGCAGGTTCGGCCGATCGCGGCTCCCACTGGCCGCAGTTTGCCGCTCCAGGCCAATGGGGGCTGCTGGAAGCGGCGGCCAGCACATCCCTCGGCCCGCGCCCCTTCCTGCAGCCCCCATTGGCCTGGAGCGGCGAACTGCGGCCAGTGGGAACCGCGATCGGCCGAACCTGTGGACACGGCAGGTAAACAAACCGCCCTGGCCTGCCGGGGCTTTCCCTGAACAAGCAGCGGACCGGCTTTGAGAACCACTGATCTATCCTACATATTCCAATGGCTAAAACTGAATATTTGAAGAATGTACTAACTAAAGATGGGTCCAAAGAAAAAAAAAATGCAAAGACAATAAAACTTTGCAACTCAAGACCATTTCTTATTTTAATCAGGCAGGATATAGA
This sequence comes from Emys orbicularis, assembly GCF_028017835.1. Lineage (NCBI taxonomy): Eukaryota > Metazoa > Chordata > Testudines > Emydidae > Emys > Emys orbicularis. The sequence goes on from NC_088689.1 coordinate 118,032,560, forward strand.
TTTATAATGCAATCCATGGCTGATATAAAAAGTTAATATTAGGTGCCTTTCTGCCCATTTTGAAAGGTTAAGTGATAGAGGCAGATAATATAGATATAAGCTGTTTCTTGATCCACTTCAGAACTATGAACTTATTTCCTCCTTCAGTCTTTTACCATAATAAAGGACCTAGTCTAATTTTGGGAATCTTCTTTTTTAGAGAGTCACTTTTGGACTAAGACAGTGCCATTTCAGACTGAGGGCAAATTGTAACAGCTTAACTATTTTATAAATCCTTGAAGGTGTGGGGTTTTGTTTTTTGTTTGTTTGGGTTTTTTTTTTTTTTTTTTTGGTGGGAAGACTGATACATCCTTAAGTAGTTTGAGGATTTTTATCACTGTAATGTAAGGAACTAACATCTTATGTCTGTTACAGACAAAGATGGATAATCCAGGAATAGAAGTACCATTTTGAAGTGTGACCCTGAAGTTGACAGATTGATTTTATAGATATAGAACTGTGTTATTTCTGTAATATCTGAACTCAGTTTAAGTTTGATCTATAAGATTATTTTCATTCAGCCCCTTTGGACAATTGCAACAATGATGTTTCACTTCTTCCTACCCGGATCTCATTTTGTCTTGCACTGCAACTCTGCTTAGAAAGCTGTTTGGCAGCAGTATTTCAGAAATAGGAATCAAATTTTGCTGAATGAAATGAAATTAACTATCCAGGAAAAGATAATCTACTTTTTTAGTGGTAGCAATTCCATATTTTGTGCAATAGTACTGAAATACACTAATAAATAATATTAAATGGTTCTGAGACTTTTTATTCTCTACTGATAGCAAACAAACAGGCCAACAGAATTAGCCATCCTTTCTCTGAATACGGTGAAAATTGTCTGGGGGATGTTGTTGGTCCACTAAACAGGCAGAAAACTATATGTTCATGACAAAAATTCTAGTGGAGCCACCAATAACTTCCCTGCACTTGGAGAGAAATGGAAGGAACTGGTCAAGCATTTGGTCCTCAGTACATTTTGGATTCTGAATACCGTCAGGGTGTGTCTACAAAGCAACTAGACAGCCATGGCTGACCTGTGCCAGCTGACTCAGGATTGCAGGGCTTGGGCTACGGGCCTGTTTAATTGCAGTGTAGACTTCCAGGCTTGGGCTAGAGCCCAGACTCTAGGACTCTGTGAGGTGGGAGGGTTTTTGTTTGTAGTGTAGATGTACCCTCTGACTCGACATTAAAAATGTATTTGAATAGGATTTGAAGGATTTCCCCTCTTTTTAATGTTTTAAATGTACAGAATGTAGTTTTGAATTATAGTTGAGTAATATCATATTGGTGTGTTCCCCCTCCCCATTGGACACACAGTAATTGCCTCATCTTGTATGAAGTTGGCATGATCTCCCAATCCAGCAAAGCACTTAACTTCAATGGGATGACTTCTGTGCTTAAAGTTAAGCAGATGTTTCAAGTGCTTTGGAGTTCATGTGCACTTGCTGACATTATTTAGCTTATGTAAGGGAAGAGGATGTCTCTGCCACACAGGCCCCTCTTCCCTGTGGAAGCCCATCAGAAGAGCTCAATAACGGTGAATCCATGCTGGGGTGGAGGGAGTGGGCTAGGGTTGAGATGAGTCTATCACCATCATTCTCCCTTTCCGATGTAGTGCATCCACATGGATTTCTAAGCCTACATTAATGCTGCTTGAAGTAGCAATCCCTTCTTTGGCATCAAGACCCTCATGGAGAGTTTTTCAGCAGGAGTCTCACCCAAGAGCTGTGATGCCAGATGGGAAGCATCCATGATCCAATTCTCTGTGGGACTGGGGATTCCCTTCCAACCAGATCTCTTCATGTTCCATTTAAAGTAGTGGTGGAGCTATCAGAACAATAAATAAAGGATTCAGCAGGGAGGAGACATGTGTCAATGATGGCAGAATAACTGAACACGAGGATTTTCTCATCGCTCCACTGACCAATCCCCAATCACTCCTTTGCATTTCTCTCCCTGCCTCTTGCTCTGTCCCACGTTCATCAGCCCTTCTCCATCTCTTCACTTCCCTGCAGCTGTCATGTCTTTCCTTCTCCTGAAGCACTATCAGGAGGGTCTCTAATTGCTTCGTATGTAAGAGTTGCATTGTATATAAGAGAGCAGTATGACTGCTCAGAGCTCCGGTATGAAACTGCAGAAAAACCTGAGAGTCTCTGAATTAAGTTTAGAAGTGTGAGCAATAAGGTGATGTCGTGGTGGGAGTCTGCTATAGACCACCAGACCAGGGGGATGAGGTGGACGAGGCTTTCTTCTGGCAACTAACAGAAATTACTAGATCGCAGGCCCTGGTTCTCGTGGGGTGTAGATGTGTAGAAAGAATAGTAAATATGGCAGGCAACCAGCCTGGCTTAACAGTGAAATCCTTGCTGATCTTAAACACAAAAAAGAAGATTACAAGAAGTGGAAGATTGGACAAATGACCAGGGAGCAGTATAAAAATATTGCTCAGGCATGCAGGAGAGAAATCAGGAAGGCCAAATCACACTTGGAATTGCAGCTAGCAAGGGATGTTAAGAGTAACAAGAATGGTTTCTTCAGATATGTTAGCAATATGAAGAAGGTCAAGAAAAGTGTAGGCCCCTTACTGAATGAGGGAGGCAACCTAGTGAGTGAGGATGTGGAAAAAGCTAATCTACTCAATGCTTTTTTTGCCTCTGTCTTCACAAATAAGGTCAGCTCCCAGACTACTGCACTGGGCAGCACAGTATGGGGAGGAGGTGACCAACCCTCTGTGGAGAAAAATGGTTCAGGACTATTTAGAAAAGCTGGACGAGCACAAGTCCATGGGGCCGGATGCACTGCATCCGAGGGTGCTAATGGAGTTGGCTGATGTGATTGCAGAGCCATTGGCCATTATCTTTGACAACTCATGGCGACCGAGGGAGGTCCTGGATGACTGGAAAAAGGCTAATGTAGTGCCCATCTTTAAAAAAGGGAAGAAGGAGGATCTGGGAAACTACAGGCGAGTCAGCCTCACCTCAGTCCCTGGAAAAATCATGGAGCAGGTCCTCAAGGAATCAATTCTGAAGCACTTAGTAGAGAGGAAAGTGATCAGGAGCAGTCAGCATGGATTCACCAAGGGCAAATCATGCCTGACTAACATAATTGCCTTCTATGACGAGATAACTGGCTCTGTGGATGAGGGGAAAGCAGTGGATGTGTTATTCCTTGACTTTAGCAAAGCTTTTGATATGGTCTCCCACAGTATTCTTGCCAGCAAGTTAAAGAAGTATAGGCTGGATGAATGGACTATAAGGTGGATAGAGAGCTGGCTAGATCATTGGGCTCAACGGGTAGAGATCAATGGCTCCATTTCTAGTTGGCAGTCGGTATCAAGCGGTATCAAGGGTTGGTCCTAGGACCTGTTTTGTTCAATATCTTCATTAACGATCTGGAGAATGGCGTGGATTGCACCCTCAGCAAGTTTGAAGATGACACTAAACTGGGAGGAGTGGTAGATAAACTGGAGGGTAGGGATAGGATACAGAGGGACCTAGACAAATTAGAGGATTGGGCCAAAAGTAATCTGATGAGGTTCAACAAGGACAAATGCAGAGTCCTGCACTTAGGACGGAAGAATCCCATGCACTGCTACAGACTAGGGACCGAGCGGCTAGGCAGCAGTTCTGCAGAAAAGGACCTAGGGGTTACAGTGGACGAGAAGCTGGATATGAGTCAACAGTGTGCCCTTGTTGCCAAGAAGGCTAGTGGCATTTTGGGCTGTATCCAGCAGATCGAGAGATGTGATCATTCCCCTCTATTAGGCATTGGTGAGGCCTCATCTGGAGTACTGTGTCCAGTTTTGGGCCCCACACTACAAGAGGGATGTGGAAAAATTGGAAAGAGTCCAGCGAAGGGCAACAAAAATGATTAGGGGGCTGGAGCACATGATTTATGAGGAAAGGCTGAGGGAACTGGGATTATTTAGTCTGCAGAAGAGACGAATGAGGGGGGATTTGATAGCTGCTTTCAAATACCTGAAAGGGGGTTCCAAAGAGGATGGATCTAGACTGCTCTCCGTAGTACCAGATGACAGAATAAGGAGTAATGGTCTCAAGTTGCAGTGGGGGAGGTTTAGGTTGGATATTAGGAAAAACTTTTTCACTAGGAGGGTGGTGAAGCACTGGAATGGGTTACCTAGGGAGGTGGTGAAATCTCCTTCCTTAAAAACCTCTAAGGTCAGGCTTGACAAAGCCCTGGCTGGGATGATTTAGTTGGGCATTAGTTCTGCTTTGAGCAGGGGCTTGGACTAGATGACCTCCTGAGGTCCCTTCCAACCCTGATATTCTATGATTTGTTTTCTTTTCACATACGCTCCATGCTCCTTTACTCCTCTCTTTGCAGACAGCTGTACAGGGAACAAGAGGCCTCAGAGACTTGCTTATTCAGGTGAGTGTTTACAAAGGAGGATAAAACAGCAATGCAAATAATTCACTTCTGCCCATTTATTTGTTTACACTATTCTAGATTCCTCTGAGATGTGCTATTCAGCTACATTGTAACCTCTTATGTCGGACTGAACAAATCAAAGAGTATATATTCCTGAACCATCATCAGTTTATTTTGGCACATACTGTCAGTTTCTGCCTCAGATGGTATAGTCAGACTTTATACATTTATGTACTAGCAAAATACAGATTGACGTTGAAACTCACTTTTCAAAGGGAAGTACTGAGAATTTAAAAAGGCGTGGGAGGCACATAACATTAAGCCAGAGGATCAAAGAGACCAAAACCACTTAATCTATATCAAGCCATTTTACAAAATGATATAGTTGCTAACATTACATAAAAGTGTGATTCTGATTAAATCACAAATTAGGGTATACAATTTTTACATATGAAATCATGCATAAAGATCTAGGATTTGTGACTTTTAGAAGGTATTGTGCTTTTTAACTGAACAGCATTTTATCTCTATTGCTTTTGTTTCATGGGCACACATACAATGACTATGGACATGTGAAGTTGCTGTAAAAGCTGGTTGTATGATTTTTAGCAGCTTTCCAGGAAGAGATTATGGTATCTTCTTTGATTTTCATGCACAATACAGAAAGAGGGCCAAGTTCCCAAGTGCAGAAAGAGGTGCAAGTCTGTAACCAGCTGGTATAGCTCACTAGAACAGGTGGGGCTGGCCAGGAATGGGCAGAACCACAGCATTTTGGAGATGCACTGACCGTGCACACTGTAAGAAGAGCTTTAACTGGCTGACCTCTCATGGTGCCTCAACCAGAGTTTAAAGATGCTTATTCCCCACTCCAGTCTATCCCGCACTGACTTGCCCTCCCACCAGGGAGAGTGCTTTCTCGGACATAGCTGCCTCTGTGGATGAAAGGGGTTGCAAGTTTCACTGCTGCATCTCAGAGGGTGAATCAAGCCTGTTACTAAGTGTGTAGATAATTACGTGCCTAATTCCATGGGATACGAAATTTCTCCTGTGTGGTGCTGAACTCCCATTGAAGTTACTGGAGGTGCTGAGTATTTCACAGGATTGGGACCTATATATCTACCTTGAAGAAAATTGTACAGTCACGTGGTATAGTTTAAACAGCAATTCTCTTTTCAAAAGAGGCCAGTGAACACATAATTTCACACAAAGCTACAGCATCGACTTTTAATCAGAAATGATTAAACTCCACTTTTAAAAATGTCATATATAGCAAGATGCCTTTAAAACATTACAAATACATAGCTCAAAAGTTGCCATAATCACCAGTAGAGTCACATTTGCAACATATGCTACATTCTCATATTTTGTAAATATAGGGCAGGAAAACCCTGCATTTACTACAACTTGTTGTCAAGTATCTTCAGTCTTTAGTATAAGTACCACATGGCTCCAAGCTCCCTTTTAGCTGGAAAAAAAAATGAAGCTTGGGATCCATTAATTCATTGCATGAGTTATAGTTCCCTGAAGCACCTTTTGTTCACTGTCAGAGTTCTGCAACCATGACAAATGCAGCTGCAGTTAGCCCAAAACTCTAGAAATTCATATACTAAAGCATTAAATGGCTAACTATAAACCTACCAAATGATTTCCTATGTAACCTAGAATTTTTACTACATATGCTGCAGAAGAGTCTAGTGATAGCATTCCACTAATGAAAAGTGGAACTGTGTGAGATTATGCACCATGATTACCGTTTTCTGGGAGAAATCAGAGCCCTTGCGAACATCAGGCAGTGATATCAGAGACCGGGGGGAAGGTTGTGGATGAGCATGGCTAATTAAGTCAGTTAGGGGAGTGAGGAGCTGGATACCTTTTCCTGCTTCAATAGTAAACGTGTATATATTAGCTATTTATACTATTCACCCCACAAAAAAGGCTGAATCTAAAGGAATAAACAGACAAACAGATTCGTAATTGGAAACAGCAAGTTACGGTCAAGTTTTCTGTTCTCTGTTTTGTTCCTATCAAATGACAAGGGTTAAAACTGTGGCCTGGTCTACACTGGGGGGGTGGAGGGAATCGATCTAAGATACGCAACTTCAGCTATGAGAATAGCATAGCTGAAGTCGACGCATCTTAGATCGACTTAGATTGACTTACTTCGCATCCTTGCGGCACGGGATCGACGGCCACCGCTCCCCCGTCGACTCCGCTTCTGCCTCTCGCCCTGGTGGAGTTCCGGAGTCAACGGGGAGTGCGGTCGGGGATCAATTTATCGTGTCTAGACGAGACACGATACATCAATCCCCGATAGATTGATCACTACCCGCCGATCCGGCAGGTAATGTAGACATACCCTGTGATGCTGTGACCTAAAAACTCTAGGATCTTCATCATGGGCCCCATCCAGAGCCCAGGGAATCAGTGAGAAGACTCCCATTGATGTCAGTGGGCTTTCAATCTGACCCTAGCGGCAGTAATAGTTCAGAAAAACAACTTTCAAAGTCTTTAGAACTTCCAGCTCTTCAAAGGGATCTAAAACTAAATTAAATTGGTGAGGAATGTTGTTGTTGTTTTTTGTAATGCCTCTAAATTACCAGCAAGTAAATCATAGTGGTGAAAAGAGACTTTGCAGTCATTGTATCAATGATAGAAGGATTTCCCATTTTCACATGAGTAAAAAATTAGTTTGACCTTTGCAGGATTCTAGTACTAGCCTTTTTTTCCACTTGACTTCAGAAAATATTGAGTCAGTCTACATCTGTGCTCCCTCATTCTCAGATCTATTTGACTAATGGTTTTCCCCTACATTTGCAATTACAAGCAGCATATCAAACTTAAATTCACCTGAGCAATTCTTTCATTCAAAATAGTGTATTATTAGCATTTCATATTAAAAAGATTTAACATTATGCCTCCTCTTTCAAAATATCCCCCCCAGTAAAATGTGTTAAATGTCTAATATGTACATTTAATATTCACTGTGCAGCATGTACACAAAACACTAGGAAAAAATAGCAGGAAACTATCATGACTTGGAACAGAAATGGGGAGCCATGCATGAACAAGTTGGATGTATTTCTGTGAGGCTCCTCTTATCAGGGCCAGCTCCAGGCACCAGCTTAACAAGCAGGTGCTTGGGGCGGCCAAGGGAGAGGGGGGGCACCTGCGGCAATTCGGGGGTGGCAGGTCCCTCACTCCCTCTAGGAGCGAAGGACCTGCCACTGAACTGCCGCCGCCGCTCGTGGCTTTTTTTTTTTTTTTTCCAATTGCCGCCACCGATCGCGGCTTTTTTTTTTTTTTTTGCTTGGGGCGGCAGAAATGCTGGAGCCGGCCCTGCCTCTTATGGTCTGGTTTACTCCTGCAAGAAACATCTGATCATAGCAGGAACTAACGGAGAAGTCCAGGATACCAGTACAGAATGCCCACTGAATGTGGAAATATCTGCTCCTGTGGCACATTGCTCTTCTCCATTTTCCAGGTAAAGAAGCCGAGATGTGGAAAGGATGAGCAAAACTGTTTAAAAAGGGAGACAACAAAAGAATAGGTTTTGGAGAGAACGGGGTGGGGGGAAGGGGAAGAGAAATAGAACTCTCTGCAGCCCCTTGCTATACCTTACTGACCTTCCAGCCGGAACTGAGGGAAGGGAAGAGGCTATGAAGCCTTCACCACAAACTGCCCATTAGACCTTGCACAGATATGTTGTTCCAGTCCATAGACCTTTCTCCTGGTCTACTGAGGGAGATTCATGGCTTGGACACTGAGTGCCACTTTAACTCCTGTGGAGAGCTGACGTGACCTGCCTCCTGTGAATTGAGCAGTGTATTCCCATGCCCACTTCGCTGGCCCTTATCTACACTGTGTGTGTATTTGGGAGTACCCAGGAGGAGATGCCTCTACAACTAGTTAGCTAGTGAATAAGGTAGGCTCAGAAAACTCTCAAGGGAGCCTGGGTACTGGGACTATGCTCTGTCCAGGACTCAGTACTAAGTCCCCTGCATTTCAGCACAGGATCCCTGTATAGGAATGTGCGCTCATAACAAGCACCCAGCTTGCTGTCACCATTTCGCATGGGTTCCTGCTATACTTTGAAACTGTTGCCTATCTACCAACTGCACTGCCCAGCCAGACATCTGCCAACATTTGGTCCAGAGAACACAGAGCTCTAGGAACTGTTAGCTGTTCATTCATGTTCTAGCAAGACTGCTTGGGAGACCTTGACAGCAGGCCTGCTCAACTTCCGGCTTTCTGGCCCCACCTGATTCATTGATCCTTCCGTGTATTTTTTTTTTTTTTTTTTTTTGCCAGCTATAAGAGTGGGCTGGGCTAGTATCTAAGACTTCCTCTTTGCCTGCTCTGAGTTCTCCCCCATTTCCCTCTCAATGAAAGCCAAAGGAAGTTAGGGAGGAGCAAAGAGGGGAATGCTGAACAGCCAGCAAAGGTGGGGCAGTGGGAGGAAATCTACAGAAGCTGTTGCTGTTGGGAAGACTAGCTCAACACCCAGGACGTCATGAGTACAGGAGGATAATGGTGAGGGGCAACCAGCGGCAGAGAACTGAAGGGTAATGAAGGAGGAGAGTGGATTTGTGGGTTGACAGAGAATTGATGGGGACATTGATAGAATGTGAGAAAGAGGAAGGATGTGTGTGTGGGTAGCTGATAGATATTGGGGAAAGTTATGGATTCTGGTGGAGGAGTTGGGTAGTGACATACACCATTAGGGATTATATGCAAATTTGCCATGAGCTTTTGGCTGAGCCCATGCAGATAAGTCTGCTTCTGAGGCTTCAGGGATCTAGGGGAACAGTCAGCCAGGGTGTTGGAAAAGCTGAATTGTCAGTGTTATTTGCTGGTCAACGGGATGATGCTGTTTGCTTTACATGGTATTACTTTCCCCTCAGGTCCTATTTCTCAAAATACTTCTCCCTTTAGCACCTTTCCCTAAAGAGAAACTTCTGTGTGTGTATCCAGACTGGCTCATTGATTCCTTGGAGCACTGTGCATGCTATGTTAGATACTAAATTTGGTATCCAAGTCTGGGCAATGCCCACTATGTGCACAGTCCCATGAAAGCTGGAGGACTTGCAAAATAACCACACTAATGATGGCCTCAAATCCAGTTGCCAATGACTAGATGATGCCATAATCAAAGTTATTATGCATTGGCTGCCACCATCTAGTGGAAGAGGGGTTACTGTGTGTGTGCAAACTGAGAGATTATATTCACAAGTAACTGCCCACTGAATTGGACATGTGTTTTGAAAATGAAGGTATTGACATGATTCAAGAAAAAAAAACTGACAAGCTGCTTCCAGTTAATTGCAAACACTGAACAATATTCCAAAGGTTCTTTTGGATTAAAAACATATTTATATAATGATTTGGAAGAAATGGTCACTCAAATATGCTCAGAATAATGAAGAATATTGTAATTCAAAATAATTTGCATGCAAAAATTACCAATCTGCTGTATCTACAAAAATCCTATTGACATGCATATATCAAGGGCTGGTTTGAAATCCTGTTTCATATGTTGCCAAGGGTTGATGCTATTTGAAATGTATTTTTTCCTCCTGCAGTGCATGATGCTTTCCACTTCTAGCCATACATGCACAGCAGAGGGCATTAGATATCTCCTAACTGAACAACAACAATATATGTACAATTAAATAGGAGAAGTCATTCTCAAGGCTAAAACCATCTTAGGCAAGTGTTCTGCTTTGATGCTAAACAAGCAACTCTTTTGTAAGCCAGGAGTTCTGTGCTGTTCAGGAATTCATTTCAAAAGACTGGAATAAAGAGCTTTCATCCCCCTCCACCAGAACAGTCTAGTAGTGATAAAACATCATTATTTGAAGACAGGCATTCAGTGGCCTAAATAAAGTTGTGGTGGTCTCACTCCAGTGCTGAGTGGACAAGCTTCCACCCTAGCAACATTCATATCTTTGATTGTCCCACAAAAGAGCCAAGGTTTTAAGAGGCTTCACAATTGGAATAACTTCTGAACCCTACTGATATTAATTCCAGGACAGTGATGAAGCGACATGGACAAGCCGGCTTTTCCCAATGACTCCGTTATGCCTGTCCTGTGGCTAGATAGAAGATTACATTTCAGAGCTATTAGACTGTCACTTTTCATGAGGAGTAAATTCACCTTAAGAAAAAATTGAAATTTAAGAGGCCACATCTTGCCCTGATTTATAGTACCATGTCCAGAAAAGTTGTAACTAAATGGAGTGGGAGTACATTAGGTTTAAATCAGCTCAGAATTTGGCCTAAGTATTTAATCACATTAATCAAATACAGAGATACATTGCAGACAATAACCCTCTTGGCATCATTTGCAAGTTTTGTTGACTCACGGAGAGAGGCGAGTCACCATCTAACCTGGGCATAATGGAGGTGGGAGTGACTATCTGGAGAATGAAGATCAAGGCAATGGGCTGAGCAGATTTGAGGGGCAACAGCTAAATACAGCTTGAACTGAACTTTATCATACTGTTGATTATTAATGAAAGCTGAACTCGAGGAGGAGAGTTTGGACTCTAAAGTGAGGGCTGCATTTGCAGAGCAAGTTGGGAAAGGCACCTGGTCAAACTTTTTTTCAAGCTATAGATAATAAAAGACAAAGGCTGGAGAACAGAACAATGAATTAACTATATCATGAAAAAAACATGCACGCAACATACACTCAGAAGCTCTGTGGACTTTCAGAGATAGCTATTTAAGTCTTTACACCCATATATTATTAGAAGCATATATATATATATGAATAACTGTCTAGGTTTGATGTTATTTGTAAGTATTGGCAATAATACCCTGTGATCACCTGCATAAGAAGTGTTTAATAAGATGGATATTAAAGTTTGGTTTAAAAAACCCTTGTATATTACTGCCACCCAGGACATGAAGGTTTAATTACCATTTGTAATGCAAATTTTTTCCATTATAAACAAAATAATCTTTACTGTTTGCTCATTATCTTATTTAACCTGATTTATATATTTCCCATTTAAACCTGATATGCATAAGGCTTAACAAGTAATTTTAGTCTTAAATTAGAGGACTATTTTATATAAATAAAATGCAAAGGCATATATTGTCTCAAGCCTACAATTACCTTGTATTGTATATGATTTAGGGGTGTTGTCATCAAATCTCTCACCTCCGTAGAGCCTTCTAGTGCCTGGATGAGGCATTGCAGGGATTGTCCCAGACTAGTGCCCACTTCTGTCATTCTGGGGGCCTCAACAATTTGTCGTTGTGTGCAGCCTAGCTCTCTGGCCAGGTCACTGTTCAGTTCTTTCCCCTTTGGCAGTAAATAGAAAAGTTGCCAAAATAGGAAACTCAAAGTCTAATGGCTACCAAGCCCATCTCCCAGCCTCTATCAGCCGTTATTGGCTTTTTTTTAATCTTTGTTGCCCACGTTTCCCCTCTTGGTCTAGGGAAGAGATGGGGGAACCCAGCCCTGCCCTCTTCTCTGGGTTCCAGCCAACAAACCCTATTTACGTGTTTAAGGGCCATTCCTTCAATCCCTCCACCATTTTCCCCAGGGCTGCTCCTACTTTTACTTCACTTATCAGTATCCTCACAAGATCAGCAGACTCTAGTATCCCCACCTGTACTCGGAGCTTATGTCTACACGGAATTAAATGCCCACAGATGGCCCATGTCAGCTGACTCAGGCTGCGGGGATGAAAACTTGCAGTATAGATGTTGGGCTTGGATTGGAGCCCAAGCTCCGGGATCCCGTGGGGTGGGGAGAGAGTCCAGCCCAAGCCTGAGTATCTAAACTGCAACTTTACAGCTCCACAGACTGAGCCCCACAGTCAGCGGACATAAGCCAGCCATGGGCATTTAATTACAGCGTAGATATATTCTGTGGTTCCTCACAGCTTCTCTTGGGACTAGCTCAGGAGGTGTTGCCTACAAGCCAGTTTCTGTTTCTCTCTTCAGTGAATGGACTGTACTACTAGCAGTTTTGTCCCTTGCCTTAAAGCAGTCAGTAGCTCTCTCCTTTGAATAGAAGTTCCTCTCAGCCATCTCCCTGGAGCTGGGACTGTGCCTCAGTCCTCTTGCCTTCGGTTAGTCAGTTGCAAGGCCTTCTGCCAGCTCCCCTCCACTGAAGGCCCTGCCTAATTAGCCTTCCAATCTGGAGGGTACAGCAAGCCAACCTTCTGTTGTCAGCATCACCCTGCTGTGAGGGAGGAGGCAGCCTTTATACGGCTCCTCTTCTCCCAACCTCTTCCCAGTTGGTTGGGTTAGAGGGGAGCCTTGCCCTTCCCTGCATTCTCTGCAGGGTTTCAGTCCCTTAAAGGTACAGTAGCCTGATTCCTTTTCTGAGCACCAGGACTCAGTCTCTACATGTATCTTTTGGACCCTTCTCAAGCCTTAGAGGTTCAAGTCAGGTGGCTGAGTGGGCTGACCACTGGAAGCTACTGCCCTCTATGGTGGACTACCCTATCACAGATGGGCAAATGAGTTTTGAGTTACTAATAAAGTAGAATTGGCCTAAACCTTCTAGACCAGCCATCAAACTCAAATGAAGGTTTGAATCAATTTTAATAAGAACACCTCTTCGCCAGTATAACATCTATTCTGCCCATCAGAGGCCCTGCTACCTTGACTTGGCCCCTTGTGGAATCACATAGGGCAATCTCTACTTTCCTGGGTGCTGTCCTCAAATCTTGGATGCTCTGGCTTCAGCCATATGATACATTCTAGAACTCTCTTAACTCAGGGAACTCTCAGAACATGCAATTTGAAGATAGCAGCTATACCAAAAACTTGACCATAGGCTAAAAATGAATATTATAAAGTGTAGAGGGAATAATTAAAGGGGTGGTGGAGATCTTAGACTGGGCAGAGGAGCGAGAAAGGACCAAAGTGTGAAAGGGGAAGGAACATCATGGGAGAGAGAGGGGAAGAAGGTTGTCCTCCTTGGTAAGGGAAAGTAGAATGTGGGAAAAGCCCAATTCTCTGAGGTGGGCAGGGGGTCAGGTCAGAAGGGGAACAGATTTGGTTAGTGAGAGGAAGGGAAAAGGGTGAATAGGGAAAATGTGTATTAAGTAGCAGTCATCTTTTGGTCCTTAACATACACCCATTTGATGTGGTTTCATAATGTATCATTCTATTTATTGAGCTCTACTATCTAAGGTTCATTTCAACTGAGTGTATTCATGGTAAGTATTAAGTCATTACTGAGGAGTGTTTCTTTTTTTAAACTCTTGTGTTAACCTTTAATTAAACTAAAAATTACATTTGAATGGATTCTCCCTGAATATTTGCTTTGCTTGCTTGTTAAATGTCACTTTGTTTGTTTGTTTTTGACAATATAAATATGAAGATATAGAATCCACTGTATTCATTTAAAAAAAAAAAGAAATAAAACTTTGCTTTACCCCGAAACTTGTGCCCTTAATAAAATTGTATATAGTACTAGTCTCAACTTGTGGCTCACTGGGACTTTATGGAAGAATTAACAGAACAATGAATTTTGTAAGACCAAGTTCTTACCCCTTCAAGCTATTTAATGCAATCATGTGGTTTACCTTTGAGACATTGATCTTAAAAGATTAGGTATTCAAGAAAATAGGCCATAATTGCTAAGAAAAAATTAGCCAAGATTTTTTAAAAATGGAGTAGCAATGTGATGAGCTTACCCTACTTAAGTCCTTCATGTTATTATACCTACACTGTGATGTTGGGGGGTAGGTGCCTTAGCCTCCTTACCAAATCCCAATCTATATTAATAGGGCCATAGCCTGCTCGTTTTGCCCAGGTGGGAAGTATACTACCTATGCATCATGCACATCATTATGAAATCATTAGATTAAATGTTTTTAAAAGGTTTTGAATCGGTTGATAACAAAGGCCACCATTTCAGTAACGTGACCCAACAATTCTAAAATCCCTGCCTTTATTTTTGTTGGTATCAGATTAAAATAGGTCTTCATTCCTCAGATTAAGATTAAAAAAATAGTGCTTAGATCTAGGGAGTAGCAAAGAACAAAATTACTTCCTCAGTACAGCATATACAGTCTTGCAACCATTGCTTCATGTATGAAATGTTGTTGCCCAGGTTCTGCAAAGAAATGTGAAACTTATGTATCCTAACATTGACATCTGAGGTTTTCATATCTTTGTAACAGGCGCACCTCCTTGTGGCTCATCTGGGGATTAGCTTGCCAAAGGTTGGATGCCTCTTCCAGCGGTCGCTCAGCCTGTTGTCTCAACCTCGCCCTCCAGGACTCTCTGTGACTTGACCCTCTGGCCAGGTCCCTATAGTCCCTGCGTTCCAGGGTCTACCAATGTTTCTCTGAACAAGCTGTCCCTCTGCCATTCCAGGCAGTCTTCTCTCCTACATCCAAGGCTGTGCCACTTCCCCAACAGCTGATAAGGGTCCCCAGGCCCACCCCTTATTCCAGGTTCCAGCCCTGGGATCCTGTGCTCTGCAGTTATAGTCTACAGTTATGATCCCAGACTTCGTTGCTACTTCCCCGTGCTTTGTCTTACTTCCTTCTTCTATCCTCTAGCAGCTCTGGGTTTACCACCCATCTGAGCTTCCTCCACTCCCTGTGGCTACTTCTTCCTTTGGCTTCTTGCCAGACCCTGTAATTGCCAACACATCTCTCTCCTGTTAGGGAGTGACTGCAGACTACTTTTCTCAGCTGCTCCCCTTCTGTTCTCAGCTTCTTAGCTTTATTGAAGTCCCACCTGCTCCTGCCTAGGTTAGCTTCACCCTTAATTAAGCATTACTGAGCCCTGGCTTCCCTCCAGATGCAGCCTATGCTGTTAATTGGCCCATCTAGCATACCCTAACCCTTTCAAGACTGGTGTGGGGTGAACACCTCATCACAGTCCTCAATTATTTTTTTAGTGGGGGGTGTATTATTGAGGGAATGGAAAGTGCTTATATACTGCCATGTAACTCATTAGATTTGTTAGGAGTCATCATTAGGTATTCAGCTAACAAATAATCAAAAGAATGAATCACTAGCATCACAACATTCATATAACCATTGTAACAGATGACAACAAGAATGTGTGCAACTCATACTTTTGGCTGGTTTCGAGTTTTAAAGCTGACATCTGTGTATTTCCTGTGATTCATGTTACTTTCCTGTGTTTGTGATTACCTTTGCACCAGAGGTGGACATCACTCATGCGGCAACAAACAGTATAGAATTCCTGTGTTTGAAGGAAAATTCCCATCTGGTTCCCCAAACACTTCTCAAAATTACCACCACTTTCGTGTATAGCTGTAAGTAGCAGATCACAGCTAACATGAAAGTGAGTTAGAAACAATATTTAAAGGGACACTATCAGGTCAATTTAGGCCACAAATACAGGTGTGGTAAGAAAGCCACATTTTACAAAATCCATCATAATCAGAAATAGGACCGTGATTATTCTTCATTTCAATTAGTTTTACGTGTTCTTGCCTCAGCACAGGGGGCTGGTCTAAATCACCTCCTGAGGTCCCCTCTATGAATCTAATTAAAATATTTTATTTTTAAAGAAATAATATTCTCCAGCAGTGTCTGAAACCCAAACGTTGCAGCATGATGCTGGTGTAGGGCTATGCTACGTGTACTTACATTGAGATATATCTATAGATCCTCCTACAAGGCAGAGGTCGTTTCCTCAGTATAGCTAGTGGATGTGAACTCCAGCAGGGTGGGGGCACAGTCTTGACTTCAACTAGTTACACTGAGGTGAAAACTACCTGTGCCGTGTCTTCCACTAGGAGTTTACATCAAGACCAAGATAGCTAAATGGAACCAGAACATGAACCCAGCCACAATGGCATGTGAAACAGATGCAGCTGAAAATAATGAAAAAACATTAACAGCATTATGTTGATGGTAGAAATGAGTTTTGTTTTTTTAATACCGCAAGTGTTACTAATAACACAGATAAGGAAATCTGTCTGCTTCTTAAAAAATAAAATAAAGGAATTTTAACCCAACGGTGTCATAAGTGTAAAAAAGACTGAAAAGTAAACCTGAAGATCAACAGCAAACATTTGTATCCATCTAGGAGACTCAGGTTCAGGAACGAATAGAGGTTCTTGCTTCCAGGTGACTGAGAGGCGTATGTGTTGTGGAGGTCACACACTCACTCTGCAAGTTGTTTGAACTCAGCAACACCACTTGTCTGCTGGCTTGCAGTGCTATTATTTCTGACTCCAGCACAAGTGATTCTCAGCTGACAGTAAAACATCAGCATTCAGTAAACGAACAATAGAGGGACTACAAATATAAATAAGCCAGTAATAGCAAAGGATGGTGGAAATCTCAAAGACCAACCATCATAAAGAGTGCTGTCCTGAGTCATTACTAAAAGATACGAGTCAAACACCCTTCCTTCGAGTCATGGGAAAGAGGACTAGAGGCCACTAGTTGCAACTGGTGTCACATCACAACATATGTAGGCACCGAATGGCTGCACACAATTCCAGTAGAGAATTTCAAATATCAATAGCACATGACTGGATTTGTCATGCAAGTTCATGGTTAAAGGAACTCAGTGTCATTTTACCATTAAATTTCCCTATGCTAAGGGAAAACTCCCTGGCCCTCCTCTAGTTAAGGGAAAGCTCTTTCACCTCCTACCATTCACATCTAAACAGATACATTCAGTGATCCAAGAAAAGCTTACGCATCAGGAAAATGAAAGAGGCTAGAACAGAGCTCTGAAGTTAAACTGCAAGAGATTTCCAAATTCTTCAGTTCTATTCATCCCAGCTCATCTGAATACATTCAAATCAAACTGCTCTTTAAGAATCCAGGCATTTGGTGTATGGTTTCACTATGCAACACTTAAGCATGATCGTCATACAACCTAACATGTAATGGGTACTGTTTTCAAACATGAAAAATTAATATTTTTTCTGAGCACATGCACAATTATTTACAAATACCTACAAATTTAGAGTTCATCCTGCCATAGTTCACTGAGGACCTGATCCAAAGCCTCCTAAAGTCACTTTCCCATTGACTTCAGTGGTGTTTGGATCATGCCCTTAGTTTGCTTTTGGTGTGCACACAGTAGCTGTGAAGATGAAACCAATATACTAGTGCATTCACCACTGGAAGCCATTGCCTAAAAGAAATCAGGAGTTTTGGGGAAATTAGCTGCCTACATACCTCTAAATGAGGAAGTACAGAAACTAATAGAACTACTGCAGAAGAAGGGGATTATCCACATAAAATAAATAGTTATGGTAGAAGATTAACGGGGGGACTTTAAGGGATTATTCAGAAGCTATTTAGGCAGATTCAGTAACTGGCAAATGCAATTTAAGGACACAAAAGCTTTGATGAACCCAGAAAGAGAAGACACAAAGTTTCCTGCAAAGTGAAGTAGCAGAAGCACCAGGAATTTTTCTCCCTACATGCCCCCCCCCCCCAATCCAGCACCAGATTTTACTGTTAGTTTTGAGTTGGACATCTAAACATAGAAGGATATGCTGGAAAGATTTACTAATAGCTAGAGAAATGAGTGGATTATTTCAGATGGCAAACTAGCCTTGTTAAACATGCTGATCTTATGCCCTCTGGCATCCCCAGCAGTGAAAACAGGTGTTTTGTTTTTTAAAGAAAAAAAACAATAACTATTTAATAAAGGATTTCAAAAAGAACGTGACAGTTTTAATATGAAGCCTGCATCAACTTCTACTGCATATAACTCCAGTTACTTATCTGTTAGCATAAAGATTACGAACCACATCAAGATATAAGGATAGATTTTTTTTAAATGAGCACAGATACAAAAATGAAATTCATTAAGAGAGGAAATAATTTTATATGAATACTTGTGGCATCTAGCTCTTTAATATTTTACTCTCTTTTATGCACTAAGAAAAAAAACCAAATTCATTGCCTCAGGCAAAAGCCTGCCTTTATCTCTTCCTGCAGAAATCTGCTTTCACTTATTCTAGGAGGTGATCTAAAATTAGTATGTAAGATACCAACTAATTCCACTTGTTATGCAAGCAACATCGTTTAATTTGTAGGTTAGAGAGCAAGTCACTCTTGTCTGGGATAAATAAGACAACATGCTGCATTATGTTGCTCATAACACGGAAAGCTAACATCAGCCCTTGGAAAGCAAGAGCAGCCCGAACCCCTAAACATCAAGAAATACTCGTTTACAACAAGCAAAAGTTATGCATACGTTTCTACTAGATAGCGAAATAGCAGGTCCCACCACCCCCTCGTACACACGCTCAACTTGGTCCTTTCCTCTCCTATTGCTCGGAAAGCTGCACTCTGCATCTAAAAAATCTCCCAAGGACACTGGCTTGATCGATCTTTGTCGTGCGTTTCGTTTTGGACTTGCGAAGATCAGAGAAGAGAGCCTGGCATTCTGCGAAACATTAACTTGCTGCACCTAAACGGTTTCGCTTCGCAGTGCTGCAGAATGTCAGGGACCTAGCGCATCCCTTTTTGCTTCAAGGGAGATAAATTAACAGCTCTGCCCCACGCCCTGAAGTATTAGGAAGAACTAACGCAATTCCCTTCAGGGCTGATCATCCGCGTGTCTGTTTCGCCGCGATCCACCACACTGCTCCGCTGTCTCTTATCACAGACGGGGAGCTGAGCCATGCAGCCTGTGTGCTGCCGTCTTGGCTTTATTGCCAAGGTGACTGCAAAGATAGCCGCTATCTAGCAAAGTTGATCGGAAAACCTTGACTTCTCCGGATAAGCCCGCAGCGTAGGCTCGGGCTGGGCAGCTAAGGGGAGATGAATGATATAGACTGGACAACCGGCAAGTGTGCCCTTAGTCTAATTCACAAGTCCCTTTGCAAATACACAACTTCAGAACCTTGCGTGATGTTGCCTCCCAATCCCTCCCTGCCGTGAAACCGCAGGATCAAACACTGGCGGGTCCCCTCTCTGCCCTCCCATAACAAACCTGTTCATGTGCACAAAAAAGTCTCCAAGCCGGGATAGAGGTAAATCGCCGGGACCGTTAGCGTCCAGCACAACTGCTCGGGGAAAGGTGCCTGGCTACGGGCGAGCGGGCTGCTGGGGGCACTACTACCCTACACGACTTGGGCTGTTTTCCCCAGGGCGAGCCCCGGCCGGGAGGAGGAAGCCGCGCGTCCAACAAACAAACTTATTTAACCCCCCTTGCAACGAGGGCGGGCTAGAGCCGCCTCCGAAACCGGGGCGCAATTGACACGCCTGCAAAGAGCCAGGCGTCTGCGGAGCGCGCCCGGCCCCGGCAGCCCGCCCAACCCAGCCCCGGGAGCTCCGATCCGCTGGCGGGCAAGCCAAGCAACCAGAGCTCCGGTCCCTCTGAACGCTCCTGCCCTTTTCCACACCGCCCTCCCCTACTCCCCCGCCGCAGCCAGCGCTTCTCCCGCAGCGCTGCCCCCCGCCTGTGCATTGAACTCCCAGCGTCGCCGGCATCCCTGCTCCGGTCCCGGGCTTACCTTCCAGCCGGCTCC
Source organism: Emys orbicularis (assembly GCF_028017835.1). Taxonomy (NCBI): domain Eukaryota; kingdom Metazoa; phylum Chordata; order Testudines; family Emydidae; genus Emys; species Emys orbicularis. Next base: position 118,052,454 of record NC_088689.1, read on the forward strand.
GGCAGGCTGCGAGCCGCAGTCGGATTCCCCCCGCGCGGCAGCGGCGGCTGCTGCTCTGAGCCTCGGCTCTGTGCAGCCGAAGAGCCCAGCGTCCTTTGCCCGAGCACTACCTTCCCGGTTTGCCCTGCAGCCCGGAGGTATGTTGTTAAACCGAGCCGCCTTTGGCCGTAACGTTGAACGTCAGAGATTTGGGAGCGCGGAGCAAACCCCACCCTCCAAAACCTGAGCCTTCGCCGCCCGTGGGGGGGAAGAGGAGATAATTAAAGAGCAGGCGTGTGTGCTAACTACAAGCGGCGCGGCTCCTCCATTAACCCCTTTCCTGCTCGTCCCCTGCCCTCCGTGCGGGGAACGGTGCAAAGGTTCCTGGCTGCAATGCCTCCCTGTGCGTGTTAACATGCCCCTGATGGGAGGGAGGCAGATTTGCACGGCTCCAGCGCACTTTCAGTCGCTGTTTCCATTACAAATGCTTGCCGGGTTTACAACTTTGTTGCAGAAGGAGCCATTCCGCTCTCCCTTGCAGAGAAAAGGCTTTCAAGGAGTCACGGATGATGATTGACATGACAGTAGCATCTGGAGGCACAACCCCGGTCAGGACCCCGTTCTGCCGGGTGCTGCCCCAAAGAGCTTACAGTCTAAACACACCAGACAAAGAGGGGAAAGAGGACCAGAGAGAGGAAGTGACTTAGGGTATGTCTACACAGCAAACAAACAAACAAACCCCTCCAACAGGACTTGGAGGCCTGGGTCTACACAGACTCTGGCTCACTCTAAAAAATAGCCATGTACCTGTATGGGCTGGAACTCTAAAACCCATCCCTGGCCCAGTGAAGAGCCAGAACATATACAGGGCTATATTTTGCACTATAGACCACGGCTCTGAGACTGGCTGTGGCAGGGTTTCTTTTTGCAGTGTAGAGACACAGCCAAAGTCACAGCAGTTTAGCGGCAGAGCTAGGAATAGACACCTATGCTCCTGGCCCCTAGGCTGATGCCCTATCCACTGGACTAAGTTAGGCTTGGAGGGGTTAAGATTTTTATCAGTAAACGTCAATTTCACCATACACAAAGGGACAAAAAATATTTCCATGGCTGACAAGTGCTATTTACAGATAGGCAAAGTTAGGAAAATGCTGCTTGAGAACTTATGAGTTTAATTTAAAGATATTTACTTGGTATATTTTGATGTGTGATGCTGACAATTTGTGTTATAATGATTATAAAGCTTTAACTTTTTAATCTCAATGTTTCTTGGTATTAAAATAATGATTGCCTGGCACACACACCCTTAATTTCCCACTACTGTGAAAATTGATGTCAATAAAAATTTTAAAAAAATACTTTAAATTTTCACAGTTGTGCAAAATTGTGGGCTTTAATAGATAAAAATCTTTTTAAAATGCTTGAAATGAATGGAGATATTATCCTTGGAAATTAAAAAAATAAAAATCAAGTTCTTCAAAGTCTATGTTCCCACCCTATTTAAAAACAAAAAACAAAACAAAAATGTATTTCTCTGTTTACTTTTACTCAGAGGCTTCATTTCAGAACATTAAGAATGTTTTTCTTTTGATGTTGATAAAAAGGCCTGGATTCTATTCAGACAAGATATACTTTGAAAAACTCTAAAGTTTACCCCAGCAACATGCCCCTACTGGTTGGGGGAAAGGGGAAGGGGGCAAGGGGTGAGGCCAACTGGTTCTCCTTCCCCCACCTGTGCTCCCTCCTCAAGACCTAATGATCATAAGAGCACATGCCTGGGCACCAGGCCTTAGGCATAGGGGTGGCCAGAAAACAACAATTCCATTTTGCAAATTTTTTTTCCCCTACATAGGAACAAAAATGAGACATTTCAAAAATTTTAATGGGGAAACAAGAGAAAGTGAGAGAGAGCAACAGGCACCAAAATAACCAATAGTGATTAGGGCATTTGGCTGGGAAGTGGGAGACTCAGGTTTAAGTCCCTGTTCTGCTTGATTCAGTGCCCAAAATGCCAGGCTGTGGATTCCATGAAACACTCAAAATGGTAGTTTTGATAGAAAAAGTTGTGTCAACATTTTTTCAACCAGCTCTGCCCATGCAGCCCACGCTCCCCACCCTCTTGGTCTCAGTGGAAGTATAAGCAGCAGCTCTTGGAGTCTAAGCAAGCCTCAAGAGCCAGAAGCAATCCCCTTCAGAAGGAGCAAAGAATGAAGCCCACACAGCAGCCTACTGTTTGACACCTGTGAACATTAGTGATTTCATCAGATTCCGACTTCGTAAGTTACAACTCTGGATGTTGTTTTCTATTTTACCTACTGGCCATTTGCTCTGCTCCAAGCCTCACTCTCTTTGCCCTCCATGCTTCTCACCAGCCTTTCTTCTCCATTATTTCCATTCACCTTCAATCTCCCTAGTCCTCTTCTTTTGTCCTTCCCATTCCCTTATTCCTATGTATCCATCCCTACCTGCATACCTTCTTCGTCACCCCAACCTGACCCCTTCATCACACACTTAAAAAAAATCCCAAAGAAAAATCAACTCAGACAAGAAGAGTAGAACATACATGGTGTTTTCCATCACTATGATTGTTTTGCAGATATGGTATATCCCTCTACATTGCCCTTTGCACCTGTTTTCTATGTAGATTTAGCTCTTTGGAGCAAGACCGTCTCTCCCTGTGTGTAGGTACGGCATCTGATACCATGAAGATATCAATCCTGATTAGAGCCTCTAGCTGTTACAAATAAGTAAGCCAACAGCTACTTAGAGATCCAAAGTTATTTCAAGACATAAAAAGGAAGGAAATTTGTGTTTAAAGCTGTAGGTGGGACCCGGCTTTACACCTGAGTTGCAATCTAAGTTCAGTGTATGTTCTTAATGACTGTGCAAGCAGTGTCTTTAGTGCAAACAGGGTGTTTAACCTTAACTGTGCATCTCCTGGGTTTTGGTGGATTAACTGAAACTCTGATTATATTTAATTATCTCCAGTGCAGCTCTCTATGCACATTGCCTTGCTTTATGGTTTAATAAACTGCACATTGATATAAACCAAATGACAATTAACATTAGTGCAGGTTGGGTTTGCATTTATTGCTGTTCCTAGGTCTGCACACCACATGCTTCCGCTCTGCAGTTTCATTGCCATTTATCAGCACCTCCTTATTGGAACAGCTCCTGGCTTTAAAAACAAATCAATTGACTTTTCCCAAACAGCTAGGAGAGTGAGGATCCTAACAACAACTTGACCAGTTTTCTGTCAGAAAGCAGGAGAGCTCTCTCAGACAAATTGCAGGGATTCAGCATTCTCAGACTGCACCGCCTGGGATATTACAAAAGGCAGTGAGGGCGGGAAAACGTTAGCATGTGTGAGTTTCCCAGTACCTAAGAAAGAATCACACAGTATCAGGGTTCACCCCCACCCCCAAATCCCTGCTATCGGCCCAATCCTGAGGGCATCCCCCATGGTCTTTGATGGGAATGGCCATTGCTCATCATCTATGAGCACAATCTAAATAAACAGACTCAAAATCCAACAAAATGAATAAGCCTCCCACAGTGAATTTAAGAGGGACACAATCCTGCTTCCACTGAAATCAACTCCCGATTTGAGATTGGATGGGAGCTAGATCTGGTAGATGTGAGAGGGATGCCTTTGACCAGCACATGATTGAATTCTAGTGCTGTATTTCATAAGATGTTCCATAAATGTTATTTATTATTTGCATAATCTCATTCTGATTTATACAATGGTAACATGTGCTCAGTAATCCTATATATATATATATATATTTCAGGTTTAGCTCCGAGTGCTTTCAATTTGGGAGTGCCTGTGTCTCCAAGGTCACCTCATAAATCCAGGTATTGTGGCACTGCACTGCCAATCTGTGTGGGGTATAATAACTCTTAAGGGAAATCAACACTGAAAATGCTTCCGAATTTTTCAGAAAGGACATGTGTAGAATACATCATCATAGCCCAGCTGAGCATGCAACATCTTTGCAAACACCAGAGAAATACATCACATCCCCTCAATTGGGTGGTGAGCAAAAGCAAATAATGTGCAATAGGTAAATCATGGGACAGCTGTGCGAAGAGATTACTTGCTTAAGCAGCATTTCACCCAGGCACATTTTCTGTGCATATTTTATAACCCATCACTGAACAAGCCCACCTGCTTTGTTCTAAATAAACTCATGAAAAAGTCAAAGGTGGACGAAAGCAGTCACAAATCAAAGGCCCTAGCTCAAAATTCAGATGCATTCTGTTTAGAAAATAGTCTAAAATATTTCATAGACAGGATGATAAATTCAGCTACAAAACTGCCTTGCAGACTGTTTTAAGATCAATTGTAATAATAAGGCTGACATTTTGGCCAATGCCTTACAGACCAACCTTCAGAAGCACACAGCTATGTAATTGTACTAGATGATTGACAATCAGAATACCAGTTTCAGGGCATCATAACAAGAACAGTACATAGCATGATAATAGTAATTAAACACACAAAACCTATGTTTAATTACCATGAAGGTTGCAACACATGCTGGCAAGCCAATCCAAGTAAAATGTAAAAGCTGGCATAATCCTTAACCATTCTATCATGTCCAGATATAGAATTATAAACAAGGACCTAAGGAGTCTGGCAAACATATGTACCGTGTTGCATATCCAGTTCCTTCCTCCTCATTGCAGTTTCATTGTGCATCCTGTCGTGAATGTGCATGTAGAGATGTACATACCCTGCATTGCATGGCTCTGGAGAGGTTTATTCTATGACAAAATGTCAGGACAAGATATATGAGAGCTGGGGTGAAGCCTCAGGATTAGGGATGCAGAACCCACCGCCCAAATTCACTTGGCAGTAGCTTCATTATCCTATAGCTTGTGTCACTCTTGAAAATGATTTTTACTTGTACACTGAAGCCTTCATTAGGTAACCCCGTCTTAAGTAACTACTTCAAAGTATCCCCAAGGTTTGCAGTACAATTCTGTTTGACCTTTAATTAAATACCAAGGCTATCTTTAGTAGGCAAAGGGTATTTGCTAGTTCCTCAGGGGATTTTTAATTCTAGCACTTCTTGTAGCTCAATGGTTGCAGTGAACAGGGATTTGTGCAGATATGTTCTTCTGTTTTGATCTGTGTGGGCTCCTACCCCATGAGTTTCACTTTAAGTCGCAGGTTCAAATGATCCCCAAAAACAATCAAAGCAAAACTCAGATAAAACAGCATTTTCACACACAAACCCATGATTTTACCTCATTTCTTGTTCAAAACAAAGCCCTGATATGCTTGAAACCAATTCTGGGTTCAGAAACTTAAAATGAACTAGGGGTGAATTCTTCATTTGTAACAAAGCCCGTGTTATAACTATAAAGGGAAGGGTAACAGCCCTCCTGTGTACAATACTATAAAATCCCTCCTGGCCAGAGACTCCAAAATCCTTTTATCTGTAAAGGGTTAAGAAGCTCAGGTAACCTGGCTGACACCTGACCCAAAGGACCAATAAGGGGACAAGATACTTTCAAATCTTGGTGGGGGGGAAGGTTTTTGTTTGTGCTCTTTGTTTTGGTGGTTGTTCGCTCTTGGGACTAAGAGGGACCAGACATCAATCCATGCTCTCCAAATCTCTCTGAACAAGTCTCTCATATTTCAAACTTGTAAGTACAGCCAGGCAAGGTGTAATAGTTTTATCTTTGTTTTCTCAACTTGTAAATGTACCTTTTACTAGGGTGTTTACCTCTGTTTGCTGTAACTTTGAACCTAAGGCTAGAGGGGGTTCCTCTGGGCTCTTTAAGTTTGATTACCCTGTAAAGTTATTTTCCATCCTGATTTTACAGAGATGATTTTTACCTTTTTCTTTAATTAAAAGCCTTCTTTTTAAGAACCTGATTGATTTTTCCTTGTTTTAAGATCCAAGGGGTTTGGATCTGTATTCACCAGGGAATTGGTGAAGAGTCTCTCAAGGCTACCCAGGGAAGGGAATTAGCACATTGGGAGTGGTGGCAGCGGACCAGATCTAAGCTGGTAATTAAGCTTAGAAGTTTTCATGCAGGCCCCCACATCTGTACCCTAAAGTTCAGAGTGGGGAAGGAGCCTTGACAGCCCAAAACCAGGTCAAGATTTAGCTCATTCACAGTTTCTTAAAGCAAGTTTTGTACAACTCTGCTTACTTGGTGCAATGTAGGTTAATATCCTGTGTGTGGGTTTTCTTAACAGTGCTCTAAAAAAAGGAAATGCATTTTCAATTCTCATATACTGGCCACAGCAGCTCCTTTCATGTAAATAATTATTCACACTCATTTAGAGATTACATTCCAAATATGCATTTTAAAGGAGATTTAAAAAGCAATAGACTGTAACAAACTTCTGCAGGACCATTATCTGCAGCATAATGTGTAAATATTCTAGAGTTCACAGATAAGTGACAACATAAATGGTACTGTTTTCAAAGACTATGGCACTAATGCACTGAATCCTAGGAGTATAAATCTTTTAGACAATGTTTTAAGTGATTTTAGGGCTGATGAAGAGGTGCTGGATTGAAAGTCCTGGAGGCTGAAGTCCCATCAATGAAAAGGGATGGAATGGAAGAAGCACCTTGGTGTTCTGCCAATGTGCTTTGACCCTTATTTCAGAAATCATCTCTAAAAGTGAAGGAGTTTTCCTTTCTCCAAATTGATTCAGTGCTTGGCCTCTGGCCAAAAGAGATGCCAATTATGGTGGAGGGTTTATGTAATGTGGACATTTATCTATTAGGAGATGGATGGTTTCACAGTTCAGGGCAACAGCACATGTATTTCTCCTCCATGGTCCTTTGAGGGAACCCTTTCTAGGTTCCCAGATCCTCAGCCATCACCTGTCTTGATCTCTCTCCCTCCAGACTGGGGATGTTCTAGGCTGCACAGTTCTTTGCCTACACTGTGATATCCCCAGTGAGCCAGACCACCTGAAAGGCCAGCATCTGCACTTTGCTTTGTTATGAACATTGTAATTGCCCACAGTTACAAGTTACTACACTGAGCTTAATAAGCAAGTACATTTATTCTTAAGGTGAAAGCATTACAAAGAAAACATATTAAAAGCCAATGAAACCCCTACACACATGCTATAAAGCTTACCAGAGGTCACTCCCAACTCTAACCTCGAGTTCCGGTAGTTGTCCGTCCTTCAAAACTCACAACTGGGTTTTCCCCATGTTTACATGATCATAGCTTTCTCCAAATCAGAACTAGAACCACCATGAATATTTCAATCTTTTCTGTACACAGTTAGGGCCATTGATCTTGGCCTCAGGTAATGGTGATCAGCAGACAATGCCTCACTCCTCAGGATGTAGCTTCAAAGGGCTGGGTTTTTTGCCTCGCCCAAAGTAGGGAATTTGCATTCACCTCCCTTTACATATTCCGCAAGAAAAGCACTTAAACATTTTGTTTCAAAAGTCCATTATTGTTGAGCACATTGTTCAATATACTCCATTGAACCCCCAGGTCTTACATCTGTCAGATCTGCCCCCTGCAAGATTAGATACAATCCTGGCCAACAATAATATATAAACCATTTATTTAATACAATGGATCCCAAAAGATATTTCAACTTAATTCAGTAAAGTCTCCCAAGGATATGGCAGGAAATGGCCATATCTGTCACAGATGGAAACCAAACAATTCATTTAATATCCTTAGAGCCTCCATACGGCCTTGAGATGTTCATATTTATGTCCCTACTGTTCATGGATAAAAGTGTAGCATGTAGATTGCACTCACTTGTCAAGATACAATTTTTTGGAAGACACCTAAATCCACTACTGATTCTGCATTCTTTACCTCAGCAAAACATCCAGGGAAGTCAGTGGCAATTTTGCCTGAATTAAGAAATGCAGGATTTTATCCTAAACTAGAGTTGTAAAAGCAAAAGACTGTTTTTAATCTTAAAATGTGCAACACAGCATCTGATCCAGTCTTTTTTGTATTTGTTGCATTCATCCAAGACATCCAAATGTCCTCCCAACTCTTTGAACAAAAATGCCTGTATACCATGTCTGAGTCCAAAGCAAAGTTTTATGATTGAATTTCCAAATCCTGAAATTAGGGGTTTTATAATAGAAATGATGTAATTTGAAAATAAATGGTACCATTATAATTGTAATTTGTAAATTAACACATTAAAAAAACAACAGCACAGGAAAAGCCTGCAGCTTCTCAGTTCAAGGGCTGTAAATTATTTTTACTTGTGTTTAGGATCTACCTCTAGATCTTAGTACTTAAAGAACCACATTTATATAGAAAACTATTATCTGCTGTGAACTTTTCAGATTACATTTTAACACTATCCACCTCATTATTTCAGTTATTAAAAGAAAAGTTCAACAGTCATTTGAGTTCAGCACAAAAGGGAAGTTTTGAATTATAAAACATGTATGGAAAAATGTAAATCAGAAGCAAATACATTTAAACACAGGCACACACAACATTCAGACTGCGTTGGCATGATAAGGTGCTGACATTTCTAAATGTCATGTGAAGAAGAGATACAAACTCATTGCATAATAAAGCCTATTATTCAGCAATTGACTAATAAATATACAGTCTAGTGCCAGTGGAATACTTTACTACTTGTAAACATTTTAAATGGAAAACAAAATATTGAATTAATGTATTTAAAGAAACACTTATCACAGGTGACTGTGGTCACGGATTTTCCAAAGATTGGTTAGTGGGGCCTATTGATGGAAATCAACTTCATGCACCAACTGTGCACATCCAGGACCTCACTGAAAAACAAAACAATGTCTGTGGCCATTGCGTTAAATTCAGAAAGCATGTTGCTACAGGGATAAAAAAACAGTGAGGGTGGGTAGTAAAAATGGGCAGATAAGAGGGAGAAAATGGTGGAGATACTGGGGAAAGAAAGAAAAAAAGGTTGTTTAACCATCCATCAAAAATGCCATGCTGTCTTTTCAGCAAAAGTTTAAAATGTCCAGGCACTTGAAGTCACTTTCCATCATAAGTGCTGCACCAGAAATTCATTAGTATTTCATGTGTAGGCTCTAAGGCTACGTCCTCACTACGGGGGGGTGGGGGTCGTTTTAAGATACGCAAATTCAGCTACGCGAATAGCGTAGCTGAATTCGACGTATCGGAGCCGACTTACCCCGCTGTGAGGACGGCGGCAAATCGACCTCCACGGCTCCCCCGTCGACGGCGCTTACTCCTACCTCCGCTGGTGGGGTAGAAGCGTCGATTCGGGGATCGATTGTCGCGTCCCGACGAGACGCGATAATTCGATCCCCGAGAGATCGATTTCTACCCGCCGATTCAGGTGGGTAGTGTAGACCTGCCCTAAGTCTGCAGTCTGATCCACATGCCTCCAGCCTTTTGGTGTTCCATTGACCTCAGTTAATCTCTGTGTGGTCTCATGTGGATCCAGTTGCAGGAGTGTGGCTGAAGGGATGGCTTTTCTTCCCAAGAGAGATTGGCCAGGCAGATGTGATTTTCAGGCCAATGGAGTGCTGGATGACTGCTTAGGGAGAATTCATGTCAGGATACAGGGGAGTTGATAATCATAGGACATAGGATTTGCCACACTGGATCATACTTGTGATCCATCTAATCCTTTATCTACCCTCTGACAGTGGCCAGCACCACGTTCCAGAGGAAAATGCAAGAAACCTCTTAACCCTTACTAGTTATGGATAGGCTAAAGTCCTAAAGCATCAGGTTTAATATCACTATAAAATTTATATTAATGCTATTATAATTCTGGATATTGTTGTTATCCATTTAAGGGTCCAATCCCTCTTTTGTATCTTGCTAAATTCCTGGCCTCAATGACATTTTGTGGCAATTAGATTGTGGAACTCATTACATATTGTGTGAAAAAGTATTTCCTTGTATCAGTTAATTTGTCATATTTTAATTTCATTGAATTTCCCCTAGTTCTTGTGTACGAAACAAGGACAAAAATTCCCCATCTTCTTTCTCTAGGCCATTCATTATTTTATAGACTCTTGTCATCTCCTCTTTTCATCTCCTTTCTAAGATTACAAAATCTTGATCTTTTCATTCTGTCTTCATATAAGATTTTTTTTCATGGCCCCTAATCATTAGTCACCATTCATAGATTCCAAGGCCAGAAGAAAACATTGTGATTATCTAGTCTGACCTCCTGTAAAACACAGGCCATAGAACTCTGCCAACATAATTCCTTTTGAACTAGAACATCTTTTTTAAAAAAATCCAACTTTGATTTAAAAATTGCCAGTGATGGAGAATCCACCACAACCCTTGATGAATTGTTCCAATGGTTACTCACCCACACTGTTAAAAAAATACGTCTTATTTCCAGTATGAATGTGTCTAGCTTCACCTTCCAGTCACTGGATCTTGTTATACCTTTGTCTACTAGACTGAAGAGAGAATTATCAAATATTTGTTCACTGAGTAGGTTTTTATAGACTGATCAAGTCACCCCTTAACTTTCTTTTTGTTAAGCTGCAAATAGATTGAGCTCCTTGAGTCTATCACTCTTCTTTAAACCATCTTTAACTCTACAATACTCTTTTTAAGATCAGATGACAAGTATTACACACTGTATTGCAGGAGAGGCTATCTTAATTTATATAATTGCATTACAATATTTTCTATATTACTCTCCATCTCCTCCTTTATACTTTCTTACATCTTGCTTCCATTTTTGACCACAACTGCAAATAGAGCTGTCCACAGTGAAAATCAGGTCCCTTACTCGAGTTGATGCAAAGAGTCTGAACCCTGTAAGGCAAGAAAATTTTAATGGTTTCCTTCCAACATGAACTGCTTTACATTTATTAATATTGAACTTCCATGTACCAGTATGTTGCCCATTGACCTAGCCTGGCTAAAACCCTCTGAATTTTCTCACAGTTCTCCCTAGACTTGAATAACCTACATAGCTGTGTGTGTTATCCTCAAATGTCACTACCTCACTGCTCATTCCCTTTGCAGTTCATGAATAGAGGCATTAAACACTGGCCCTACCATGGAATCTTGAGGCACCCCACTGTTCACCTCTTGAAATGATAATGTTGTGTCCCTTCAACATTATACCCTGAAAATAATTGCAATTAGCATGGCAATTGGACTGGGCCTTGTTAAGAGCTGATGTAAAAAGCTGCCCAGAGGAAGCCAGAAACTATGCTACTTGTTCTTGAGCACCATCTGCTGGCACCCTAACCATTTACATATCTTACACACACATATATGTACATACACACAGATATAGATCACTGTCACAGGTAGACCCTGTGATTGCACAGGTGAGTAGCCAAAATTAGCATGGTGGGCTTGATTTTGCACCCACTGAAGTCAACTGCAAAATTCCCATTGACTTAGTGATGTAAGACTACATCCTATGTGGCTGCTAGGAAGAGTGATGCATCTCTACAGAACTGGGAACAGTCTTGAACTGTAAGACCTCTTGGACTTTCCCTAGGGCCAGCAGCCACAGAGGCAATTTTGAGCAAGAAAGTCTATTATCAATATAGAGACAAAAAAGGACAGAAATAGAACCATCTTAATTTCAGCTCAAAAACAGAGGGAAAAATACATTTGTGCCAAGCAAAAAGGTGATAAAGAAATTTTATTTGAAAGGTTTCTCTAGCGGCCATTACAAACCACGAAGAGAGAGAAAACAATGAAAATTATAAAGTAGTAGGTGAAAACATCCTTCAATTTATGAATAAACGATAAGCCTCATTCAGGTTATGATAGGTTACAGTTAGATGCTGAAGTGTAGTAGTATGTCAATATTAAAGGTAAAGACAAATTCATTAGAAGACCAACTCAGAGATGCATTTTCCTCCCATCAATCTTCCGAGGGGCATAGGGGACATTTAATAAGCAAGTTATTAATAGGGTGACCAGATAGCAACTGTGAAAAAACGGGATGGGGATGGGGGGTAATAGGCGCCTATATAAGAACAAGTCCCAAAAAAGGGGACTGTCCCTTTAAAAATGGGACGTCTGGTCACCCTAGTTATTAACAATCATCTCTAAAAGTATGCTGCAGAGTTATGTAGCAGTAACACCATTCAAATCATAAATTGCAGATGTGCTGGTGTGGTTTGCTAACGAAGACATAATTAATAATAAACAGTCCTATTTAAGGCTATTTTCTGAAAATAATGTCTCTGATTGTATATATTTCATGATTTTTTTTTTTTTAAGATCTTGGGTGAAATTTGTTAATGGTAAAAAATTAAGCCTAAAGTATATACTGTATGTGCCAAAACTACTAAAGACAAAAGTACTAAAATATTTCTCAGTGATGGTCCAAAATACTGCAGTATCAATACTATGAAACACATAGTGGTTGCCATTAAAATCTACGGAATTTCACCTTTTATTTAATTAATGTTACTACTAGTTAGTATAAGGAATAACATGGTAACATAAGTTACTTGCAAATGGCAGCTGTGAAGATTTCAGTGGGGGACCATTGTTAAGTCAAGGACCATTTCTGTAATTTTTATAAAAAAGGTTAATGGAGCTATTATGTAATGTCTGGAAAATTATATTCAAATTTGTGTTTAAATAATTGCATCTTTTCTGTATCCTTATGAAACACAGTACATATATACTACCTAAGATATTGAAATTATATGAGGACTTATAGGGAGGAACAGATTTATTTATTTTTAAAATTATTTGAATTACTAGAGACCTAAATCAGAATTGGGGCCCAATTGTTCAAACACATAGCAATAGACGGTCCCTGCCACAAAGAGATTATGATTCAAATAGACATGGCCCATAAAGGATGGGATGGAAAACAAAGACACCGAGAGGTTAAGTGTCTTGTCCCAGTTATAAAGCAGCAGATCACTGGAAGAGCCAGGAATAGAACCCACTACTTCCAGTTCATTACCCTAGCAATGAGACCATGCTAGCTTGCATTCTATGTGGTATATACCACTAACATCTACACAAAGTCCCATCTTATTGACTTATCTGCCACCTTGAAACAATATTTCAGAGATGCAATTACTTCACCATGTCACCACCAGCAACTAAGAATTACAGCTGCCAAAAGGCTTTTCCCCAGAAGTGCTGCAGCAGATCAGGCCACACATTTTGAAATTCCTAACCCAGGCATTCATTTTGCAAATCAGATCCATGCAGGCAGATCAAGAAAGAAAAGTAGTCTCCTTGTAGCATTTGTAGGAAGTATAATTAATGTAATAGATCCACACATCTTGCCCCTCAACTCTACTTCTGTGTAATCTACTATGATACTGACTACATCAGTGTGGGAGTCAGCTGATATTTCATTATTACAAAAGAGTAGAGAAAAGTGCAGTTGGGATCTTGTAGAAGCTAAGAACCTTTGATAAACAGATGTAGCCTAGTCAAAGGAAGGGAGAGTGTATTGTTGAAGCTTTAAGGAAGTGCATTGCTTCCTTAGCAATGCTGAGCTGTTCCACTAAAGCTTATATTAAGCCTCTTCCATTGATTTATGAGCATTAGATGACAGTCTTAATGAACAATGCTGCTTCTCAGGAAGAGAGTCAAACTATGGGGAATAATTCAAGGTGTGCCAAAATACTTATATGGAAAAATAAAGAGTACCTCATAGCAAGCTACTTTAGAAATAAGGATGGTGTCCCAAAAATGTATTCCAGCCATATATTAAGTCTGATAAATGTAGCACAAAGACTGTGGTATATTGGACAGCAGCATAAAGTCACGAAGCACCACATACGAGTTACCGAACATGCAATATAAATTGTTAGCAATAATGGATGTGTACGACATGAGATTGATGGCACCATCCATGAAAGCCATAGTACTTGGACCATCAATAAGATCCTTTTGTGCTTCATATTGACAGATTTAGAGCTGCTACTCATCAGATGTTGAGGAAATTAGAGCTAGAGCCGAGGGCAGTGAATCAGCTACCAGAGAAGCTTATCTTAGTTTAGTTGCAAGGGGAGAAGGGAACAGCAGCTGGAAGCTGCCTCTTTAGATGGCCATAAGAGCCATATTTTGCACCTACTACCCATTTAACAATAGTCTTTTCCCATGCTTTCTTGTCAGTGAGGAATCTACTTCTATTACAACTATTCAGGGGACAGAGAAGGCTTACTAAGTATCAGGAAAAGCAATTGTACTGATCTTTTTAGGCTTGAGCACAGGGTACTTGGTTAGGATAAGAGCATGCTAAAATGAGAATGTTTTGAATTCGGATTGTTTTTGTTTATGGCATTTTATGAAATGTGGCTTTCCATAAAAATCAGGTGACCTGGACTCTGTCACAAGTGAATACAACTTACATCTTTCAGAGGTGGCCAAGATACCAGTCCTACAGCCAAATCAATCCCTACCATGTGACTATCTGAGAAATCAAGATATGCAAGATATGCACTGAGCCTGGATGGCCAAGAAAACTCAGGTTTGTCAGTCCAGTGTGGGTATCTACTGCCCCGTCACCAGCCCCTTCATGCTTCAGTCTTAGGACTGTTAGCTGACCTCATTCACATCAGAGACAAGATGGGTGAGGTAATATCTTTTATTGGATCAACTTCTGTAGGTGAGAGAAACAAGCTTACCAGCCACACAGAGTTCAAAAAAGAACTAGATAAGTTCATGGAGGATAGCTCCATCAATGGCTATTAGCCAGAATGGGCAGTGATGGTGTCCCTAGCCTCTGTTTGCCAGAAGCTGGGAATGGGGATGGATCACTTGATGATTACCAGTTCTGTTCATTCCCTCTGGGGCACCTGGCATTGGCCACGGTTGGAAGACAGGATACTGGGCTAGATAGACCTTTGGTATGACCCAGTATGGCCATTCTTATGTTCTCCAGATTGGGGGCTTATACTTTATGGTCCCCTGAGCGTGTGTAATAGGGAGCTGTTTGCTTCTCCTCTCTGACCAAGTATGGCTGTTCTTATGAGCTCTTCTTCAGCTCTTTGTAGCTCAAAGGTTTTTCTCGCTCACCAAACAAAAGTTGGTGCATTAAAAGATATTACCTCATCCACCTTGTCTCGCTAATATTCTGGGACCGACATGGCTACAGCAACACTCATTCACATCAGCAGTTCATAGGCAGAGAGGCTGGTTCTCAGATAGCCAAGGCTGAAACCATGCTGGGCATTAGAGACCAAAATAAACACATTGAATTGCACTCAGATGAGAAGGGAGTCAGAACATTTGCTGACAATCTCATGAATAGTATGCTTCCAATAGGCATTAGCTATTAGTGGAACAACTGGAGAAGAGATCTTAGAAGTGCTACAAGTGTGTCCTGAACTAGCAAATGAGTATATGCGAAAAAGCATAGGAAAAAGTTGAATATCTAACTGTTAGGAGGGGGCTGGAATTGATTTATCCATCTGTCCCCTGTTAACATTCCTTGTTCCCATGGAAGCCAGCTTCTCAGGGATACTAATGCTAACAGGAGTAGCATTTTTCCGCTGTGCCATCATCCATCACATCTGTTTTTAAATGCTCGCGTGTGCACCCAACTTAGTTTTGTGTGAATAAATTCAGGGCCCAATCCTGTGAGAGGCCAAGGGTCAGCTGGGAAATACTGCCAATGAAAGTTGAGTTTACTCACTATCCCCCACAATTGCATCCCTGCACTAGATACTCTCCCGGGCCCGATCTCACCTGGGCTCAAGAGGAAGAGGTGCGGGGGATATTTTCAGGGTGTTAGTGGAAAGCTCCCTGATTCTGGCCACAGCGTGATGCAGGGTACATCTACATTTGAGGTGAGAGATGTGATTCCCAGCTCACGTATATGCACCTGCATTAGCTCTGCCCGAGTTAGCCCCTAGAAATAGCAGGGTGAGCGTGACAGCGTGGGCAGCAGCTTGGGCTAGCCGCCAAAGTAATGCCCAGGATTGTACTCTGGGCAGCTAACCATGAGCAGCTGCCTATGCTGCTGAAGACAGATGGCTCGTTTTAGGCACTAGCTCAAGCTGAGCTAGTACAGGTACATCAATGTGAGCTGGGAATCACATCTACTATCTCAAATGTAGACATGTCCAGGAGCGCCGCCGGCGGAAGGTCCTGCCCGAAAAGCTGCCCTCGACAGAGGCAGCGGAAGGTCCCGCCGCTGAAATACCGCCGCGGTCGCTGCCCCCCAAATTGTAGTGCCCTAGGCGACCGCCTAGGTCGCCTAATGGGTTGCGCCGGCCCTGGACATGTGTTAGAGCAGCTCCCAGGCTGCTCTAAATCATTCCACTGGTGTAGGGTCCTTAATAGCCTATTCCAGTGGAGGACTGGCAAAGTGAAACTGAGCTGTCCCATATCGTTGTGCCTCCAGCATACCCCCTACTCCACGGGGCAGGGTGTGAGTGCAGGGGAGACTGCTGGGTCAGGGCCCAGATCCTACACACTCATATTAGCAGGGAGTTTCTCTCTTCCTCCAACAGGAGAATTCTCTAGCATACATCCTGATGATGATCCCCATAGCATCTACTTAGTGGCAGAGAAGAATGAGAACTGTAGAGAATCTGCTCCTTGTCACTTTTGGACCATCTTCATTTTGGTCTTTATTTTAAAATACAGACTAAAGATTAATGGCTTTTTGAAAGGGAAGAGAGGAAATATGGGGCTGGTACAATAGCTAAAAAGGAATATTGTCTTTTCTGGAGCAATCTAGCTAATTTAAGTTATTTTTAAAATGTTCTGCATTTGCTGCAAGTGTCACTACTGTGTACTCCATATAGCCACATGCAGACTGTCTCACTATTGTCTTGCCTTCCGATTTATTTTTAGTTCTGTGGAAAGTATAGCAATTAGCTGCCTTCTTACTGTGGTTGTTTCTTCCCAGGCATTTGCCGGTCATTTTTTAAGCCCTGTATTAGCTGTTTACATGTCATATTTTGTACCATTCAGGCTATAGTTTGAGGCTATAATGCCTAATTAGTGACCATTTTGCCTGTGCCAGCCAATTGTTTTTATATATATATGTGTGTGTGTGTGTTTGGATAAGTCTAAGTGCAACTGAAAACATGCATACTCCAAAAGAAACCCCACAAAACAAAAACATACAAAAGCCACCTCTACCCCAGATAAATATCATAGTTATCTTTAAAAAGTCACCATTTACTGAGGGTTACCTCATTATTATATTCAAGTAAAGCCATGTGGATAATCTGCAATAATAATGTCTTTGAACAATTTTTTTTATTCATTGTAAGTCTAACTAGAAAGGTGGTGGCGGGAGGGGAAGAGAGTGTTTATTATGATTTGAGGTCTGTAGAACCTATACCTCTAAGCAATAAAATCCATCGTCTCAAAATTCATATCTAACCTATTCTTGAGAACCTGCAGCAATGCCTCAACCACCACCTTGGCGCCAATGGGATAGTCAAAGGAGTGACTGCTTACCAGTGTGAGTAAGGGAGACCCAGTCTGTTAAAAGAGGATCCACACATATTTAGCTTTATAGATGCTCCCAACTGATCCGCAGATTTCCAATTGTTTTGAATAGTTTAATACATCCTGAAAAGGTTGATTTGCATCAACATAGATCACAGAAAGGATATTTTGGTATGGAAACAAGTGACTGTATTATGCTAAATGTATTCCTTTCAAAAGAGTGTTCATTGGAACAAATCCACTGCATCTTGAAATGCTAGGTTTTCTTCTAAAAGGAAGATTACATGTGGATAAGGACAGTATGTAGCCTATAAACATGTTTCTGCAACATGCGCACAAAGGCCTAAAGAAAGTCATTACACATTTGTGCATCAAGGTATTTTAAGACCCCAAATACAGTCTCCCTCAGCTCAAGTTTTAGGATAATATCGAATCACAGGCAAACATATAGAACATTAATACACATGGAATTTTTAAATGGTAACATAGTGTAAACAATTCTGTAATTAAAACTCCACAGAGATAGTTAACTTCAGCTTTAGAGTTTTAAATCACCATCAGCTCATTTAGGAATACCACGTGGCTGCTTGTCTCTGTTCTGTTTTGTCAGTGTCTGAGCTAGTTTGCATAAGCTTTTTGGAGTAGGAATGTTGTTTCCTTATTTGTTTATAAAGTGCTAAGTGCACAGTTGGAACATGATGAAATAGTAAATAATTTTCTTGTAAACTGAAGCAAAAGGGGCCGGGAGAACAGCTCCAATTTCCTTTAAGTATAGGAGGTAATTTGTACATCTTGTATTAATTTCTCTCGTCAATATTTCCAGTCAACCACTGCCTGCTTTCTAATTAGGGAAAAGCACCTCCACACACACTTATCCTTGTCTTTTTCAACTGCATGATTAAAAAGAAATGGAATAGGGTTTGTGTGGTGGAGGCTGGGGAAAAAAAAAAAGAAAAGCAAAAGATGACACAGCCTGCTAGTAACATATTGTACATTTTCACTTCCACCCACAGGTTTTGAGCCTGTGGAGGTTTTCTGATCATAGTAATACTTATTCTTACATAATCACACTTGCCAGGAAACACTCCCTCTGTACTGAGGCTGGGGGAGAGATGCACTATAATCTCTTGTGAAACCCCCAGAGGGGCATACTAGCAGTCACTTGCTGGAGATTAGATGACATTGTTGTCACTGAATTCATGAACAAGGCTGGCAAGAGTAGGAGTGTTTCTCAGCAGTGTAGGTGCTTTCTACAATGCACTTCAGAATATCTTCAGAATATCATTTTAGCCAGGATGGGGTCCCTAGGCTCTGTTTGCCAGAAGCTGAGAATGGGCGACAGCGGGTGGATTACTTGATGATTACCTGTTCTGTTCATTCCCCCTGGGGCACCTGGCATTGGCCACTGTCAGAAGACAGGATACTGGGCTAGATGGACCTTTGGTCTGACCCAGTATGGCCATTCTTATGTTCTCCAGATTGGGGGCTTATACTTTATGGTCCCCTGAGCCCGTGTTATGGGGAGCTATTTGCTTCTCCTCTCAAAAGTAGAAAAGAAAGTGGTGGGAGGAGGGGAAGATGTCAGGCTATCACTGTTCCTTTAAGTTCCCCAAGTCCTTACAAGGGAAAGGAGGGCATTAGTTTAAAGAGGCAGCTGGTGAGGGGGAGGAGAAGGGAGCGTTTATAATGATTTGGGTTCTGTAGAACCTATGCTCCTAAGCAATAAAATCCATCTGCTTAAAATTCATATCTAACCTATTCTGCAGAACCTGCAGCAATACCTCAACCACCACCTTGCTTTCAATGGGATAGATCACAAGAATGACTGCTCGACAGTGTGAGTAAGGGAGTCACAGTCTGACCTAAAGCCAAACCAAAAGAAGTCAAATTTTTGTGCCCACCAACTTTTACTGTGTGTCTGATAGAGCTTTGCTTTATGCCATTTGCTCTAAATGGGAATGGCAATGGAATTTGAATGCTCAACAGCAAATATTAATTGAAATGTTTACATAAGAGAGAAATACTTGTTAGCTTTTAGACTGTGTCTTAGCCATTTGTGTATCTTCTGAGATATTCATCCTGGGATCACACTTCGGGGATACACACCTTGTCCTGGCCCATTCATTAGCTAGTTAGGAAATGTACTAGTTAAGCAAAGGAAAAAATTTAGAGGCAATATTGGCCAACATTTGAAATTGGGATACTGGAAACAGATGCATGTGAGACGTTCAACTCTAACCGCAGTTTCATTGAAATGCAGCCTTGGTTTGCTTTTGACCTACCTTTGGGAACCAGGTGTCATTTGCACAAATGTATTCATGTCTGTAAACTCATCATCAGAAATACAGATGAACGTCTCTCACTCTTATCTGGACATTTGTACAATGTCAAGCTTGTATTTGTTAGTCAATTTATAGTTGCATAGAGCAAGTTCCATGATATTTTCCAAGATGTTCTCTAGCAGTTCCAGTGAAAACCCAAACTTTGCACTACTTGAGATTTATGGGGAAACAAATTAACTCAAATACTAGCCTAAATCTTTTCAAATTTAGGGATTATGAGCCCTATGAATCAATCTTGACATATATTTGTGATCCCAATTTCTAACTTGGAAGAATTAGCACAACTAACTTGGAATCAGATTATCTGGAACCTATTCTGTTTTCTGCCACTGATGCACTGTATGAGAGGTTTCAAAAATATGACCAACGAGGAAAGGTCAAAAGAACTGGGCATGGTAGCCTAGAGAAGAGAAGGCTGAATGGGGAGATAACAGTCTGCAAATAAGTAAACCGTTGTTTTGAAGATGGTGATCAATTGTTCTCCAGGTCCATCAAGGGTAGGACAAGTAGTAATCAGCTTAGTTTGCAGCAATGAAGATTTAGGTTAGCTATTAGGGGGGGAAAACCCTAACTCTCAAGATAAATAAGCACTGGAACATGTTGCCTAAGGAGAGTGTGGAATCCCTGTCCTTGGAGGTTTTTAAGAACAGGTTATACAAACATCGGTCAGGGATAGTTTGGTATACTTAATCCTGCCTCATTGGAGGGGGTTTGACTAGATGACCTCTTGAGGTCTCCTCCAGCTCTACATGTCTGTGATTTTATGGGTGCCTTCATTTCAGAAGTAGTAGCAGATTCAACTATGATGTAGCCATGGTGGCACACAGAATGGATTTCCATCATGAATAGTCCTTTGGAAGTCTTCTTCCTTTGGCAAGAGACATTATGGGATGGTTTAAGCTTCTTACATTCCTCAAAATTACATCTTCCAATCTCATTCATGGTCAGTCACCTGATCTATTTTCTTCTACCTCAGCTGTACAGACCTTCTGTAAAAGCATATCTCCTTCTGCATGTTGCACATTACCCCACCATTGCATTTGTCTTGTTCTCTGCTAGTGCAAGGCTGCATCTTGCTGGGGATCATCTAAGTATCTCCTTGTTTGACCAAAAAATAAAATCAAAATCAAACCAATGGATGTTAAGAGTACCTTCATTTACCTATGTGTAAAGTGGATGTAGTAATACTTGCTTTCTTCATAGAGATATTGAGAGATCTATTTAAATCTAATATTAGCACAGCGCTTTGATACTTTGTTTCAAGCACCATTATGCCATCTATAGTTATTAACTGGCATTAGTATTGTCAAAGGTAAAAGTGGCAAAATGTTTGCATGACAATGAATGTTCAACCTACTGTAAATATGTTGTGAAGCCATTATACTCTCCAAAAATCATTTATCAGTTTCTATTAATATGCTTGTTTACAGTGTGACATGTTGAAAATCAGATGTGTATCATCTGTGTCTTGTTTTAGTTATCAATGGTTTGTTGTCAAATTGGAATGGTGTATCTAGTGGGGTCAGTCCTGGGTCAGGTACTATTCAGTATTTTCATTAATGACTTGGATAATGGTGTGGAGAGCATGCTTATAAAATTTGCAGATGATACCAAGCTAGGAGGGGTTGCAAGCACTTCGCGGACAGGTTTAAAATTCAAAATTTCATTGAGTCAAAAATGTTCCAAGCAGCTCAAATGATTATAGAATGTGGGGAGGCATCATGACACAGGGGCTAAAGCATTCAAATCAAAGTCAGACAAGAATTCTAATGCTGGCTCTGTCATAAAGTATGACACTGGGGTAATAGACATCTTGTCTTGCCCCAGTTTCCTTATACATACATCCACACTTTACAGATAACATCTTCAGAGTTATTGATTTCACTGCAAAACCATGAGTTCACGAACCTTTTGGGGCACATTAGACACAACTTTCTAGGAACCAGGTCAAATTAAAACCAGACAAATGTTTAATTGGTTTCAGGTTTCATTATGAATATTTCACATCTCTAATTAAGAGTGCAATTTAGAAGATTCATTGCTAAATCTGAAGTTTCCTTCATTAATCCATTGCAAACTGCCTAGGAATTGCAAGGAACATGGCTACAGAAGAGATTAGAAAGATTTATCATTATATTGAGATAAGGACCAGGAGCTTGAATTTTACCTGGGGTAGAACTGACATTGTCTTTTGCATTTTGGATTAATTTAATTTATGAATGGCCTTCTGGGTCAGGTCAATGTAGAATAAATTGCAGTAATCTAGCCTTAAAGTGACAAAAGCACAGATCACTTAAAGGAATGGGTATAGCTTCCTGACTAGTCAAAATATGGAAGAAAGTATCTATGGCTGTTGTTTCTGCAATGTTCTTGAGTTGGGACTGGTGTAGTAGGACCCCAAGATTTTTAACCAATATAAGGAGAGACATTCTTAATAGGAGAACTGAAGTTTCCTGCAAGTTACTCCAGGTAGTTCTCTCTTCCAGTCAGCACTACTTTAGCCTATGTGAATATGAGCTAGCTTTCCCCCCAGATCTTTATTTCCTTCAAATTTTGGAACAACAGAACCATCACACTTTGTGGATTTAAGGAATAGGAGATGGAGTTGGGAATCAATAGCACATTAGTGGCATCAGAATCCATACTATCTTCCCCAGCAGCTTCACATATGCCATAAATTGCTTGAGAGAGAAAATAAGACAGAGACATGTAGTACTCCACAAGAGAGGGCCCACAGTGAGGTTGTATACCATTTGATCTCTGCAATAAAAAAGGAGCAGAGCAATACCAACAAGGCTCCATCCACCCTTGGTAGGTCATGAGTGAATCAGCTAGATCTCATGATTAACTTTGTGGAAGGCTAGCAGTAGGACTATCAGTACCAGCATGGATGTTTTGGCCTTTTACCATAGCGTTGAGGAAATGGTCTATCAGCTCTGAAGCAGGGCCAGCTCCAGGGTTTTTGCTGCCCCAAGCGGCGGGGGGGGGGGGGGGGAAAGCCGTGACCGTGATCGGCGGCTCCACTGCGCCGCTTCTGCAGCAATTCGGTGGCAGGTCCTGAGGGATCTGCCGCCGAATTGCCGCCGAAGAGCCCCTTTCCATTGGCCACCCCAAACACCTGCTTGCTGCGCTGGTGCCTGGAGCCGGCCCTGCTCTGAAGATTATAAGGCCTGCAATATCTAGGGCAATAGAAGATGGAAGTTCAGTTGTAATTCTGATTTGCTACAGGTTTAAAGCAGATAAGTCATCATCACGTTTACAGCTTTGGTATAAATTATTTAAAAAAAAAAGAAAATTAAAAATTCTTGATAACAAAAAAGTGTGTATATACCCAATAAATTCCAAAGGCAACCACTGACAGCCTTGTGCACATTTGCAACTGTTACCCAACCACCGATTTTGTTAAGAACAGATTTTGATCTTAACACAT
Organism: Emys orbicularis; assembly: GCF_028017835.1. NCBI lineage: Eukaryota > Metazoa > Chordata > Testudines > Emydidae > Emys > Emys orbicularis. Next base: position 118,075,572 of record NC_088689.1, read on the forward strand.
ACCCAATGAGGTACTCAGCTTATTCATGTTTATAAAACAATGTGTAAGTGTAGCTATGCTGCTTTGGCTGCATAATAACTGTTAAAAATAGTAATGGTAGGAACTCTCTGTTGTGCAAAAGACCTTGGAAAGCTAAAGTTTCAGTCAGACCAACACTGGATCAATGGAAAACACGACATTGTTCCAAGTCAGGTACAAATTCCTCAGCCTTGGCTCAAGTGTTGTAGTTTGTTACTCATCATGCAATCTGGACTGTTGCAAAACTAAATTTTGCAGGCCTTCCAATCTCAACTGCTGGATGTGCTAAGAACATACTCATTTTTGCATATATTTTTGGAGTTTTTTAAAAGTGGTGAATCATTTTTAGCCTCAAGTGTTGTCATAATGAACTACAGAATATCAAAATATCAGTACAAATACTTCCAATGAAGTCACATATGCTACCAAATGATACAGTGGTTGGAGACAAGTGGTCAACAGATCTCTCATCCATTACCTGTCTGACCATCATTGGAAATAGGAACGGTATGATCTCAATTGATTTTTACAGAATGGCATAGTATAGAGCAGGGGCGGGCAAACTTTTTGGCCTGACGGCTGCATCGGATTTCATAAATTGTATGGAGGGCCAGTTAGGGGAAGGGGTCACCCCCCCCGCTCCCTGTCCCCTGACGGCCCCCGGACCCCCGCCGCCCCATCCAACTCCTCTTCTCATTCCTGAAGGCCCCCCCGGGACACCTGCCCCATCCAACCACCCCTTCTCCCTGTCCCCTGACTTCCCCCAGAACCCCTGCCCCTGACTGCCCCCTGCTGCCCAATCCACCCCCCCTCCTTCCTGATTGCCCCCCCGGGACCCCTGCCCCTGTTTCCCCCCCAACCACCATCCACACCCCCGCCCCCTGACCACCACCCCGAACTCCCTTGCCCTTTATCCAACCTCCCCTGCTCCGTGCCCCCTTACCGCACTGCCTGGAGCACTGGTGGCTGGCGGCGCTACAGCTGCGCCACCCGGCTGGAGCTGGGCCACGCTGCTGCCGCCGCCACCACACAGCACAGAGCACCGGGTCAGGCCGGGCTCTGCAGCTGTGCTGCCCCAGGAGCTCACAGCCGCGCCACCCAGAGCATGGCGCCAGTGGCAGAGCGAGCGAGCTGAGGCTGCGGGGGAGAGGGGACAGCAGGGGAGGGGCTGGGGGCAAGCCTCCCTGGCCAGGAGCTTGGGGGCCGGGCAGGACGGTCCCACAGGCCGGATGTGGCCCGCGGGCCGTAGTTTGCCCACCTCTGGTATAGAGTATAAACACTTAATTTTGAAATGCATATTTCTGAAGGAAGTAAGATCACACCACACCCTGAATTTGCATACATATGTCAGTGCTGAATATTTGCAATTGTTGCTGAGGCTGTACTTAGAGTTGTGTGTAATACTGCAAAGTGGTTGGGTATAGTGCATTTCCTTCTCTGCTAGAGAATGAAGAAGTTACCTTGTCATATTCAGTAGAACTGTATTAGGTTAAGAGGTATCCCATAATTTCACATTTCCTTCCTTTTTAGCAGTCTGTATTGGCAATGGGGGGAAAGGAAATGTCACAATTAACCAACCTGAATTCACTTTTAAATGAATTTTTGTTTACATATACAAATATTCAATGCTTTCTCATAATTTCCAAGGAACTCCAAATGCTGAGGCATTAAAGAATCCCACAATTTGTCATAAATTAACTTCTATGACATGATCTTACTCAGCTACATTTTGATTTCTTTTTATTCATGCATGCCATGACTCACAGTCTCTCTCTATAGCTGTTCTACAGTTTGAGGCTCTTTTGTCTGCCTGGAATACAAAGAGGGAGACCCATAGATTTCCCTTTTATGTTTCCTGTTGACATAGCCATCAGCTATTGCTTCTTGACTATCTGGCCTGCACACTTCTGACCAGCATGAAAAGAATTTTCTCTTAGCAACCTTTACCACGTAGTCCTAAAAGGCTTTGGAAATGCAGTGGAAGTAAGCGAAGGGAAATGGATTTTGATTATAGCGAACGTACCTCCTTCACCCACCAGCACCTGTACAGGAACTTGAGATCCACATCCTTCCTCCTTTGCAGCCAGCTCTGATTGAGCTTGGATGGCTCCTTTTATCTGGCTCTTCCACCTGGAGCATGCGCAGGAGGGGGGAAAGGGGCGTGGCCTCCTGGGCCCACAGTGATTGGTCTGTCCAGGTTGGCCCAGTGCGGGGTTGGTGCACCTTGTCACAGTCCCATGCTGTGGGAGACTAATTGAGGCAACAAGCTGTCTCAGACTCTTGGCTGAAACCACACTTCCTTCAGCAAGAGAAAAAGCAGACCTCTGCTCCCCTTTCCTGGCAAAGAAGAGCTGGGTCTCCTACTTTTCACTCCTCTCTCCACTCCTCACATCTGCTACTGGTGACAAGGTCCACCGGCCTTCATTAATCCCTCCTTCTCAGTGTGGCGCCTGTATCCCCCATCACAATCCACTTATTCTTAAAGATAAAAAGCCCCTTCCTGGCCACGGCCAGTAGCTGACCATGAGACATTTTAATATCCCATATTTCTATTGCATCCTGTGAAATATCTTCTCATTAAAAAATAATCTATGCATGGCTAGAGAGAGATAATTTAGACCTGTCCAGCATCTATTTAATTTATGGCAATTTAGAGGAAGGCTTTAAAAACAAACAAAAACAACCTTAAGCTTATTTCCTATTTTATGCCTGCTAAAAAGATTGCATGATCCAGCTATTTCCAATATTTGTCTCTCCTGTGGGTGAAATGATTTGTGTAAGTTTAAAGCAACTGCAAGGAATTGGAGCCAACATGAGAGGTTAGGTCAGAGCACAATGGATTTTGCTGTGTGCAAATTAAAAAACAAAAAACAAAAACAAAAAAAAATGGCATAGAACAAAACATGATGCTTAGCATTACCCAAGGTAGTTAAGTCCAATTTGGTGGAAAATATCAAACATTTTAGCAGATGTGCAGTTTTTTCAAATAGCAGCAGAAATTCAGACAAAAGCAGCCTGGAGGAGTTGGGTACCACTCCCAAGGAAGTCGGAGGAGCCCATCCACTTTCGATGAATACAGTGGTGTAGAAGACACATACGTGATAAGTAGAGCTGAGCGAAAAATAGATTTTCCTTTTTGCTGGCAATTGTGACAAATAGAAAAAAAATTGATCAGAATTCCCTCCCCCTCCCCCCCCCCCCCGATTTTGTTGTTGTATTGACCAAAACAATTTGGCAAAATGACATGAAATGACAACAGTTTTGGTGTCACTGAATCTGCATTTCTCAAAAAAAAAAAAAAAGAAAGTTTTGTGCAAAAATATTTGCCCAGCTCTAGTTATAATTTAGTCAGAAAACAGACCTATGTGACAAGTAGTGTAACTTGCAGCACTGAGGCATTCAAGGATTATATTCAGATACCCTTACTCATGCTGAAATAGTACTTTACTCAACAAAGAGCCAATGAGATTATCATGAAATAAAGTGCCCATTGGCAAAGGTATCAGAATCTGGTCCTAAATGAGTGCAATTTAAACAAAGAGCCAGTGAAGTAGGTAAAACAGCTAATGGGAATATATGAAATAAATCAACCCTGCTTCCCTCCTCCTCTCCCCGCCCCGCCACACTTTCTGACTTAATGTTGCGTGTCCCCAGGCAGTCATTCAATGAGATTTGTGTTCACTTACACCAGGGATGATTTTTTTTACAGCAGGCCAAATCTGTGCTTGTTGCTCTTGTTTTGAAAAGCCACAAATGCCATATTTGTACAAATCACACTGTTTTGCTTCTTATATCTTTGCAAGCAACATACACTCAAAGTGTAAATTGTTCCAATTATGTCCCCGCAAATCTCTAGCATTCACTGATATAAAAGGATGAACCATGGGAAACTGGATAGGTGATTTTCCAGGGATATGTGGCAAGCATTTGCTTTGGTTCTAAACCGTCCCACCCTCCCCCCGCATAAAAAAAAATAAAAAATAAAAAAAAAGGATTTGAGTTTTGGATCAAACACACCCAAAAAAATCTCACAAAGAAAATCCAAACCACTGAGTTTTACAGGTTTCCACCTGACGCCATAAATCCTTAGCAAACAAAACTTGAGCCAAACTCACTAGAAATTCTGCTGTCATCCACTAAAGCTACTGGTACTAGACCCAAAATTAAAGGAATTGCACCTGAATTCAGGTTTCAGGATGGAAGTTTTACACAACTGTAGGAATAACCATGTCCTTCTGGTTATTATCCTTGATACCACCTCTTATACACTGGATTCTGGACTGAGTTCTGGGCAGTACTTTTGCTGGGGTGAAGCACAAATTAGTGGTTCAGGCACTTAGTTGGTGTCAGGGCCGGCTCCAGGCACCAGCCGAGCAAGCTCATGCTTGGGGCGGCAGATTCTACAGGCGACATTCCGCCCAATCCTAGGGTGGCACGGCCGTTTTGTTTTGTTTGCCGATCCGGCCACCCTGTAGGGAGCGGCGGCGCGGAGGAGAGGAGCGCCGTGCTGGGAGTGGGCTGCGCCCTCCGTCTGCCCCAGCCGGTGCCAGGTCTGTAGCAAGCCCGGCAGGGCAGCCCGCGTCCTTCCCTGCCCGCTGACCGGAGCGACGCGGAGCCCTCCCGGCAGGCGGCGCGGCGGTCGGGGCCACGTGGCGAGCGCCCCACTGAAGCCCTGGCCGCCCCCCTTCTCTCTCTCCCCCCACACCCTCCCCCTCCCCCCCGCTAGCCAGGACACGTCTGCAACACAGGGAGTCCCCCTGCACCCTGGCTCTGGCCGCCCCGCAGGATTTTTTGTATTTTTTTTGCTTTGCCGTTCTGGCCGCCCCGATTTTTTTTTTTTTTTTTAGCTTGGGGTGGCAAAAAAGCCAGAGCCGGCCCTGGCTGGTGTAAACTGGTGCAGCTTCACTGAAGGCTATACTACAAGCTGAGGATCTGTTCCATTGTACTGCAGCCCTTGGGGGTTACAATACTGTGTGTAGTGTCACAGGCATTATATTTGATAACCCAGGTAGTTCTCTTAATTTTGGTAGAGCTTTGAAGAGCATTTACTTTCAGAGCATCCCTTCCATAGAGTTTCAGATGGATTTAAAACAAACCAAAGGATCTGTCCACTTTTCAGAAACAGGTGATAAAATTAGCATCAACTCCTTTCTTAATGGTAAGTGGAGCAAGTACAAATTTACCTACCAGGGCCAAGTTCTGTAAGGACTCATTACTGGCATTGTTATAGCCACAGTTATCAGGAAGGCAAATGGACTGCTAACTTCCTCAGTTACCTGAGTCTTTGCGTCTCCTTTGCTAGAAGGGGATTATCAAATTTCTATTTACTTATGTCACTGAATTCACAACATGTATCTTGTGCTGCTACTGCAACACATTCCATTGGCTTCTCACCAGCTTTGCCCCCAAATCTGTGTGGGCTCTCTCATTCCACACATGCTGGTAAGAATCCTTATTGAATCTCTGGAAAGTTGCCAGAAGGGGCTACATAGCTAAACTTGGAAAGAGAGAACAGAAATCTAAGATAAATTTGGTATACACGGAAAAGCCACCCCAGGCAACTTTAATTTGCTTTACCAGCATTTACTTAGCGAATGATCAAAGGTCTCCTTGACCTTGTCAGAATAGTGGGTATTGTAACATCACATGGATAGCCAATTTGAAACAGTTTGTCCAGTGCATGAGAAACAAACAGGCTCTTTCTCAACAGCAGCCTTTCGCCACATCACTTTCTACGACTCTCCTCACCCCACCAAGGATGTAAAGGAAGAGCAACTGGAAGAGTTTGCCACTTATTTGGCCAGCCCTAGATCCATTCTTTTAAGAGGACAGACCTTCCTTTCAGCACAAGTATGTGCACGGTATACCCCTTCTCTCCTCTTCCAACAGCATGTACTGGCACTGGCAGCAAGGGATGAGAGATGGCAGCTGTTTGAATATCAGCCTGACAGCCAAGGTGCTGTATGTATTGATAATGTTGAGGCGATAGTTCTACTACCCATTTCCCATGGATACAAGCTGTTCCAGTGTCCTGTTGTGTTCTGGCCTCTTTGTGGAAATGCAATGTGTCAATTGTACATTATGAAAGCCCCAAACTGCATTAATCTGTTTACCTGCACCCTGTAATGTAAACGTTGATGCATCCACACTTGCACCTTCAGAAAGAATGGCTGTGCTAATCTGGAAAGTTAAAATGACAAGTGAGTTCAAATGACAATTTCTCCATTGAACTTTCTTATTTCTGAAATTAATTGAAGCTGATCTTTTCACTGCCTGCTTTAATTAGACAAATGAAAATATTTCTGGGGAAAGCATTGAATAGTAGGAATGGTGATTGTTAAAAGACTAAACCTGAAAAATATCCCAGCTGTAAGCACAGCCAGTCATTATTCTAATGTACGTTTTATAATTGCTTGTATCCTTTTAATGTTACAAGAGGGACAGCACTGAAACCCCATATTTTATGAGAGGAGACATCTAACACTGACTGATTATTTGTAAGCGTTTAAATATTTGTCATATAACACTGGGTTAATTATAGATTAGTAATAAATACAGCATGGAGGCACAAATACATGAATACTAATGACACACTACATAGTTTGAGAATCATTTGGAAACAACTAAGCAAAGGATGTGTCATTTAGCTGTAGCAGTAGCACAAGAGATTTTCATGAAACGACGTCTGCATGTCACTTACATCTGCCAGCCTATGTTTGTATTTTCAGTTACAGAAAATTGGGCACACAAGTTGAGTTTTCATGCATGCCAATAAATACTCAGGCAAAGGCACCTGTGCGTGGTTTGGATGTGTCCCTTGGGTTTTTTGGCAATTGGTGAATAGATAAGTTTTGCCTCTTTTTTCTAGCTAGGCGTTCATATCACCAGCTTAGTATCTGAGCACATCGCAATCATGAAGAGATTTTATCCTCACCATGCCCCTGTCAAGTAGGGAAATATTAATCTTAATTTACAGCAGGGGAAACAAATGTGAGGGAGATTAAGGGTATGTCTACACCCAGCCGCTAGTTCGGCGGCTGGGAATCGAAGTTCTGGGTTCGACTTATCGCGTCTTGTCTGGACGCGATAAGTCGAACCAGGAAGTGATCGCTGTCGACTGCGGTACTCCAGCTAGACGAGAGGAGTACCGTGGCGTCGACGGGGGAGCCTGCCTGCCGCGTGTGGACCGAGGTAAGTTCGAACTAAGGTACTTCGAACTTCAGCTACGTTATTCACGTAGCTGAAGTTGCGTACCTTAGTTCGAATTGGGGGGTAAGTGTAGACCAAGCCTAAGTGATTTGCAATGATCACACAGGAAGCCTGTGGCTAAGCCATGATCTGAACCCAGGGTTCTTAAATCCCACTCTAGACCATGCTTCCTATTAGAGAGACAAGATGGGTGAGGTAATGTCTCTTATTGGACCAACTTCTGTTTGTGAGAGAGACAAGATTTTGAGTTTACACAGAGTTCTTTTTCAGGACTGGGAAAACAACCTAAAGGAGAGCTCTGCGTGGCTCGAAAACTTCTCTCTCACCAACAGAAGTTGATCCAATAACAGATATCTCATTCACTTTGTCTCTCTAGTATCCTGGGACTGACATGGCTACAACTACACTGCATGCATCCATCCTACTGTAATCTAATAAAAAATATTGCACACTATTTGACCAGTTCTATTTGGCAATTAGAACTCCAAGTTGGAGTTAAAAAGCCTTTGTTTAAAGAGGGGAGTAGGGGTTGGGAGCCTATCCCATGAACAAACATTTAGGGATGTACTTTAAAACTCTTTTCATTATGGCTTCCAGTTACTGGGGCAGATTCCCTGGCCTGTTCAACTGCCATATAGCAAAGGGAACAAAAGCCACAAACATCTCCTCAAACAGATTCCTCTTGCAGGTGTACAGGCAGCGTAGCCAGGTCCTAGGGCCATGGGGACCATAGTGTAAGAAAGAGGGTTAAGGGAGGATCAGAACATGCTGCTCTCCAGCTATCCCCAGCTGGTGGAGAGTTGCTGGTCAGCACAGCTTAAAGCAGCCCCATAACTGCTCTAATCTGCACTGGTAATAGGCAGAGATGCAGGTTTGCGCTGTAACCGGCTCCCTGACAGCCCAGCTCTACTCGCACCTGCAACCAACAGTGAAACAGCAGAACCTGGCCATGTATGTACCTTGGGACACTGACCTCACTTCAAAATTCACCCAGGTCAAATTGCTGTACTTAGAATGTAGACCTATGTTTACACTATGCATCTTTGTATATAGAGTACGGAGGGGCACAACACATGTGGAGGGAGGGGGACACGTATACATTTTCATATCCTCACAAAATACTGTGTTTCAATTGGTACACTTGGTTTTGTGAGCTTGACTTTTCAGATAACGGGGTTTCTTCCCCTCCAATTGTGATTTATAAATTCCAGGGTTTTTTTTTAAACTCACTTTGTTCTATATTTGTTGCACGGGGCCCCCTTGTTGCCCTGTGAGGTGGTTTGTTTTGTTTTGTTTTGTTTTTTTGAGTGGGGGATGGGGGAAAGAAGGAGACAGAGAAGAGTAGTGACTTTTAACACCCTTTTCGGAATGTAGCAAACTTTCTCCTCACCCCTTGCACCTAGCCAGCTCCACTGACTAACGTGTGTGTGTGTGGCAGAGGGAGGTGGAGAAGAACAGGAGTAAATGATCTATGCCTCTGCCTATTCTCCACCCATTCACCCCTTGGGGGACGCATCTGGCCAAGCTCCCTACAGCATCCAGAGCTGAGGTTGGAATAGCCTTAGGCCTGGTCTACACTACACGGTTAGGTCGACATATGGTGTTTTGAGTTAACCTAGCTGTTGAAGTGTCTTCACTTAAATTTGGCCCTGCCAACATAAGTGTCTCTCTATGCCAATTTAGTAACACCACCTCCCTGAGCAGTGTAGAGGTACAGTCGACGTAATTAGGTCGATGCAGCATCAGCGTAGACACTGGGTTGCTTACGTCAAATGTTACTGGCCTTCAGGAGCCATCCCACAATGCCCCCATGCTGACAATACAATCAATATAAGTGCTCCCGGTGAGGACGCCAACACAAGGAGCTAAGTGTGCACAAACACAAGTGATTTAATAACTGTGGTCGCTGTATGTAAATTGGGTCGCCATAATTTTGTACTGTAGACATGGCCTCAGTGCAGTCATCTAAAGGAGTAGGGGGGGGAAGGACAGGATTAACACTCTCCCCACGCCCTTACTTGGAGGCATTAGGGCTACCTAGATGTGAGCTCTAGGTGCTGAAAGAAGTTAATCCAAATGTTCCCTTCCTGGACAGAGTTGGCTAGCTGCATGGAGAGGGAGGGGAAATGCATGTCACAAATTACTCCAATGCAACAGGGGAATCCTGGAAATAATTGTGTTTGAGGGATTCTTCTCAGTTTCTTCCAGTGTTCCACCCATTACCTAGGGATGTGCGTAAAGATAACTTAGCCCTACATGTTCAGCTGTATTAAATACAGAACAAAATCCCCAAATGACTAGTTCTCTTTACTTTTCATTAAGAATTCTCCAGCAGTTGCTTTCCCATGATCTGCCAGTTTCTAGTGAAATATCACACAGGTGTAGTAATATATGAAATATTATTTATCACTCTCTTATGTATTCCATATAGGAGATGCTTTACGACAGTGGAATAGATTGTATCAACTTGATTTACTCCTTGTACATACGCTATATTTACAAGAAGGGATTTCACATGTGATTTATATTTAACTGTAAAAAAAAATCCACAGGAGATCTATCAAAAGTAATAGAAGACATAACATTTCCTATTTGCATCAGTGAATGGATCTTTAACAGGATAGCTCAAAATACTGCCATACAGCAGCTGTTGTTCAGTAGAGCAAAAATAATGGTTTGGGAAACAATGAATATTGCAGCTTCAGTGCTTCTGTACTAAATCCAGGCACTGATTGTATCACTATTATACCGAATAGTCTCAGAAACCCTTAAGTCTGTTAATGTACAATTAATTATGACACTTCTTCATACCATAGACTTTCCTTTGGTGTGTCACAAACATGTGATGTGACATTTTGCTAGGACTGCAGGTAGTGTGATTGTAAAATTCAAACTTACAGATAGATTTTAAGTCCACAGATTTGCAAATATTCAAATTTAATTTAGGTTCAGTTCCAATATATATTTCTCAGAAAAAACAAATCTTTTTCAGATTTCAGACAGAGCAATTTACATGTTAATCAAAACTAGAGATAGACCCATATCAAGTCTCAGATCAGAACAAATCTAATTTTAAGGGAAATTTTCACCCAGATCAGAATTGCATGGCTGTTCCCTACCCTGGTGCCCATAGTATAAAAGAGTCTATTGAAGTCCACAATAGAAGTGGTCAAAAGTGTTCCATTGAAACTGTTTTTTGATGGAATATTAGATTTTTGGCAAAATATTTTCTGAAGAGAATTTCAAAATTTTTGTTGAAAAAACAAGTACCTCAAAACTGAAGTATTTCAGCTGAAAGGAAAAATATTTCAGTTTGGAAATGCTGCCACAGTGCCTCATGTCCTCATTTGTTATTCTGGGTAGGCTCACCATCTGGGCTATGTCTTCCATTATGCGCCGTGACCAGGTACTCTCTCCTCTCTCTGAGAGGGTAGAACATGATGCATCATGGGCTATGTAGTCTAACAAGGAAGATCTGAATAAAGGGGATAATGGGAGCTTGAGTCTCCCAAACTACAAGTCCCATGTGGCACAATGGCAGCATTTCCAAATGGAAATATTTTGGGGTGTGGTTTTTGAATTTCTGCTGGAAATCAAAGTTTTCCATGAAAGATGTAGATAAAAATAAAATGGTTTTCATAGAAGTTTTTCATAGGGAGGAGAAAGCCCTCTTTTTTAACCAGCTCCAGTCCATGTTACTACTCAGATTGGTCAGGTGCTACTACTCACAATTAGTAAGGGTGGCAGAATTGGGCCTTGTCACTCTCAAATTTTCAACTCTGCTCCCTTTGTTTCCAGAAATTAAACATTCAGTACAGTCCAGCTGTGGCATTCAGGTATAATAAAAATAAATAAAATAATAATAATAATGGAAAACTAGATTCTGAATCTGAACAGGGAAGGGAAAGGAGGAGACTATTTTTAACATGATGATAAAGAGTAGCAAATAAATTCTGGAGTCAGCACCCCAGAAATATTGACTACAGAGGACTTGTGACCATTATCGGTGGTCACAATTATCAGTGGTCTTTGAACATGATCCTGTAAACATTTACTACTCCCAGTAGTTAGCGTATGCAGGAGGCTCCCATTGGGGTCAGTAGGTATCTGACTATATGGGTAATATTGCAAATGTATTACAGTATTCTGCTTAAAAATTCAACAAAAATATAAAAATAAAGCAGCAGTACCAAATAGAGACTGGGATGTGTATAAATGATCTCACACACACACAGATTCATGTACATACATTTGCGTATATACATATCATGACCTCCCTGTGTTCTACCTCTCAACTGGGATTTGGATCTGCATTTTATCACTGTCTCTTATCTCTATGCAGGGCCGGCACCAGCGTAGCAAGCAGGTGCCTGGGGCGGCCAATGAAGAGGGGGGCGGCACGTCCAGCCGTTTGGCGGCAATTCAGTGAAAGGGCCATCACTCCCTCTCGCAGCGAAGGACCTGCCGCCAAATTGCCGCCGATCATGGCTTTTTTTTTTTTTTTTGCCGCTTGGGGCGGCAAAAACACTAGAGCCGGCCCTGTCTCCATGGCATTCTGAACTAAGACTCCAGGTTCAAATGCTCTGATACTTTTTGATTTGCACTCATCTCAATTAAGAACATTAGTTTAGAATGCTGGCAATTTGTCTTCTCAACATACACGGGCCAGGGGATTTTTGCATGCAGATGTCTCTGCCACATTATAGCTAGTTTGCAGGTGGCATATTAGAGCAGACGTTCCCAATCTTATCTTTACTGGCACTCTTTCTACACAAGCAGCAGATTGCATTGCCGCTGCCCTTTTGACCTAAAGAGAAAAAAAGTTGCACACTCATGATGATGGTTTTCCCTTGTAGGCTCCATAATGATGCAAACTGGCAAGTGAATCCTTCCTCATCTTGCTTCTCATCAGCAGCATACCATACCACTCAGCCCCATATCATCTTAACTCTCAGCCAGATCCTCTCACTCTCTCCAGTTTAAACCGTGCTGTCTACTCTCTTGCTTTGTTAGTTCCACAAGGAGTCCTGCATTTGTCTTCTCCTGACTGCTACTACAGTAACTCCTCACTTAAAGTTGTCCCGGTTGACGTTGTTTCGTTGTTACGTTTCTGATCAATTAGGGAACATGCTCGTTTAAAGTTGTGCAATGCTCCCTTCTAACGTCGTTTGGCAGCCGCCTGCTTTGTCCACTGCTTGCAGGAAGAGCAGCCCGTTGCAGCTAGCTGGTGGGGGCTTGTAACCAGGGTGGACTGGCAGTCCCCCTATCAGCTCCCCGCTCCCCTAAGTTCCCTGTGCTGCAGCCGCCCAGCAGGCTATCAATCGGCAGTTCAGCTGTCCCTCCCCCCACTGCCATGTGCTGCTCCTGCCCTCTGCCTTGGAGCTGCTCCCAGAGACTCCTGTTTACTGTGCGGAGGGGGGGCTAATGTCAGGGTGTCCCCCTCCCCCTGCTCCTGCACCCTATATAGAACAGGGAGGGGACACGGAGGGAGAGACAGAGAGAGCTTGGGGCAGCAGCTGCTGTCTCAACTTCCTGATCTACTTAAAAAGACAATGCACTTAAGAGTGGGTCAGATTACTTAAAGGGGCAGTGTGCATCTCTCTCTCTCTCTCCCACACACACAAGGTATGTGTGTCTCTGTCTGCTATGTGGTCTCACGTCCCTCCTGTTCATGCTGCCTTGATGAGAGGCTACATTAACAACGTGTTAACCCTTGAGTTCATCATTTAGCAACAAGGCATTCCCTGGGAAATATCCCACCCTCTTCCACCCTCTGACTCCACCACCTCAACCAAGCTTCACAATCATCATAGCTGTGAACAGTATTAAATTGTTTGTTTAAAACATATACTGTGTGTATATCTATATAATATATAGTTTTTTGTCTGGTGAAAAAAATTTCCCTGGAACCTAACCCCCCCATTTACATTAATTCTTATGGGGAAATTGGATTCGCTTAACATCGTTTCGCTTAAAGTCACATTTTCCAGGAACATAACTACAACGTTAAGCGAGGAGTTACTGTATTTCTCATATAGAGCCTGAGGGAGGGGAAAAAGGCATTGATTCAGACAGGCTCTTGCATGGGGATATGGGGAGAGAGTGCATGCCCCTTGTAAGAGTCCCTTTTGTCCATGCCCCTTGTAAGAGTCTGTGAAAACTGCAGTCCGTGTCGGCAGCCACTACTCCTCTTGCTCATCCCTGTAGGCAGTGCCATGGATCTGCCACCTTGTCTGCACCAACCTGCAAGCAAGACCATGTACAGTGTGAAATATGGTGCAGCCCATGGGGCAATTGGACTTTCTCTGAGCTCCTCTTGGCGCTGTGCACTACTTCATTGCTTCCTCAATGTAGGCCAGTGTCCAACAGGGCTAATATAGCCCAAATAATGTAATAAGCTTTAACATCAGTGATTTGTGATACTTATATAGGTGTCATCACCTCCCCACCCCCCATGATCATATTAATTTGGTCCCCATCTCCCTCCCCATGCCAGGTCAAATGTGTGCTTGGTGTCTTCTCTTTACCACTTTGATTAACAACAGAAGTAGCTCTAAAACACATTTATAGAACATTCTATTCACCCAATCCCACCCAACCACATCATCCCTGAAGCAAATAGAGACCATGGTTATATGAAACAGTAATGTTAGAACAGCACCAAGATAAATAAACACTCACTTTCATTTGAGGATATATGACTGCTTGGTTAGTTCCCACATTTTTATCTGTGTTGTTTAATTCCTTCCCTTGGGTGTAGGACTTGACATTTTAGTTCTGGATCACTTCATTGCCTACAGCAATGAGATTTGTAATCTCAACAACTAGCCTTGTGCTTTGGTTCAATCCCCCTGTATGATTGCTACTGTACTCTTCCAATTTCAGTGTCACCACAGATATCGATCATGGCTTAATTATACCAAAGGATGACATGAAGCTGTCACACGGAATGCTGACTGCTTGATGACTAATGCATGCTTTACCATTGCATTAACTGAGGACCACATAAAATTGCTTCACTAATTCAGAGCAGGTAAGAGATGTTTACTTCAAGAGGAATGTAAGGAGTATAAAATAGGAGCTGATTCTGTGGCCTCATTGTTATGCTGTGCCCGTTGGTGGATTGTTGACAGTGACGATTGAACCTAGAAACTTTGGTTCTAAAAGCTTAAGGTGTAACCATCATACCTGCCTTCCCTTCATGTAGACTGTCAGCTCCCTGGGGCAGGGAACATGGCTTTTTTCTCATTGATGTTTCATTAGCAATAAGAGATGTGGCAAGCTGGCAAGTTGTAATAAAGAGAGTTTTATTAAATGTGCTGAGAGACCAGTATTACATAGTAAAGCTCTAGAGTTTGTCTGTTAGCCACCTCACCCCAGCATGTGCTCTGGAGTCCTGGTGTTACTCCAGAGTAGGTCCCTCCTGAAACCAAACCCTTTTTCTCTAGCTCCGCTCATCATGCTACATTTGTAAAGCATCATGCACATATCTGGCACTACATATAAATGTTGGATCACCACCACTGAAGGAAAGCTGGGGAACTTTAGTACTTCTCTCCTTAAGTTTCACTTCCTGAAACATTCATAGCTCTCATATATACTCCACGTCTTTCCACTCTTTCAAAGATGTCCTCCTGGTCACATGACTGAGGTTCATATCTCAAGATAAAGCAATATAATGTCTAGATTACCAATTTGATCTCATATTTATCATGCATCTGAAACAGTGATATCAGGCATGCACTGGAGCTTCCACCCCCCCATCAGTTTGACAGAAACAGTTCTTTTATTTCTTTTAGTTCAAAGAAGCAGCACATTCTGCTGGTGAAACTGCTTTAGCTAGGGTGAGATTAGTGCCCAAGGGACCAAATTCACCCTATGCACAGCCCCAACACAATGATTATGCACCTCTTTAGTCCCATTTAGAGGTTTTAAGTGGACTTAAGAACTTTGTCATTCTGGAAGCTCTGCTTGGCTCCCTTGACATTATATTGGCTTGGTTGACTCAGAGAATGATGAGAAATGCAATTATTCTCAATTATGAGAAACACAATGATAATGTTTAAATTTCACATACCAAAGTAAGGAACAAATTCATTCACAGGAGGCCAGTACAAGGCCCAAGGCACCACAAAAGCTGCACATAAAGAATACAAATGATGCATATGCCTTGTGTGGACTCTATGAAAAGGGCAAGCTTCACCTTCAGTACACTGAAAAGCCATAGTCCACAGCCCCACTTCAGGCCTCACAAAAACAAGCATTGCTTCATTGAACTCAATGGAGTTACACCTTTTTGCACCAGAGATGAACTTGGCCTTGTATGTATTGTTAAGCTCAAACACTCATTTGCTATTTCTGTCTATGAATTCCAGGCCCCTGACAAAGATGGGATTTACTTGCCTACTGGAATAATCATATATCTAATACTATTTCTCCTGCACCCTTTCCCCACCATCACAGCTAAGTACCGATAGTTATTCAGAATACACTGTAAAAATGACACCATCAAGTAAAAAAACAAAAACAAAAACACTCTAAAAATCCACCACACAGTACACAGTGTTCATTTCTATATCTGGTTTGTTTGATTTTTCCATCCTATTTTGGTCTAAATATGAGATTTCAGTCACTAAATAATCTCAATTTTACTTCTCTTTTCTTTCCCCTATGTAAATTAGTTAATAAAAATAGGTAAAGACTGACAAGAGAAGAATCATCTCTAAAGGCCACTAGTAAGGTCACCTCTGATGCAGAGTCACTAAACAATGCGAGAGACAGAGGAAGAGCATTCTTCCCTCAGACAATATACTGATGTATCATGGGAGCATGGGCGGGGGGGGGGGGGGGGGGGAAACATGTTTAGCTAGGCTTTCTTTAAGTGGAAGTCAACACATAAAGGGCATGCACATGCTGGACAATATAAGCCATTCCAGGGCATAATTTATCTTTGTCATGTATCAATGGAACTGGCCTTTTTTTGAAAAGCAATTTAATTAATGAGATTACTACATTTTTCAGTATGGTGAAGTGAATATATACAGTCTCCTACTTCAGAAGGATTTTTACACATTTTAATATAGGTTTCAAATACCAATATTGATCATGCAATTATCTGATTTAAAAAAAAAAAATCTAAAAAACAGAATTTCTCTAAAAGGAGCTAGAACTTTTTTTAAAAATATTATTAAAAATTAAATCATTATCTTATGTTTCAGCAGGTGTGTAGGGTCCCCCGCCACCCCTCCTGCTTGAAAAACACCCTTATGCTGTTCAAAAGACCTGAGGCAGTTTCTACCCCCATTTATTTTTTTGGATTTTCCTCAGCCCCATCTGTTTATTTTCTATGGAGCAATCATAGTAAAGCAGATAGCCAAGATATAAAGAACTGAGAGCAGGTGGGATTGGGAGATAATTTGTGAGGCACAATGTTATGTTCTGAGAATATAACATCTCTGATCTGATTACTTGAATGGTAACCTAATTTGCCTGGTTTTATTCATTTAATTAAAACAAATATATATTGTTTGTGTATAAGAGAAACATTTTATTTGTGGCCAAATACTGCATGCCTACCTGAGGGGAGTCCAAAAATAGTATATCAAGGAAACTTACTTTCTACAAAGGAATTGCCAACTTATCTATTTTTTAAGTAAAAAATGCAGTTTCCTGAAATTTTATAGTCTATGGGCCTGATCGTCTAAGATATTGAGCCCCCTCAAATTCCTTTAAATTCAATGGGCTGAGGGGGAGATCTTTAGTTTGCAGGACTGAACTCAGCTGTAGGCCCCAAAGTACTATTCAGAAGACCAAAGCAATCCTAAATCTTCTGTTGCTTAAATGTTTATAAGGCTATTTGTACATTAAATCTTATTAGATTGGATAACAAAACATTCGAGATGTTATTTTAACTTCCCTTGCAGTGGAATACCACAGGAGACCATGTGGTTATGCATGCAGGTATGTGTATGTATCTGTCTGTTCTATTTTAAAGCTAGAATTAAGTTGGATAATTTGCTACCTAAGGGTTTTCTATGGCAAAATGTGTAAGGTAAGCCATTTCAGCTATGAAGACTGAAGAGACTTCTTTGCTTTGCTGGCTCAGAGCCAAAGTGCGATTCATTAAGTATCTTCTCACCACACCTGCAGAACTGTGACCATACGACTGGCTTTGCAGATGCCCCCCGGCCTACACAAAAAGCTGATACATGGCAGATGGCCATACTCCTAATGATAATAATGTGCTGCTGACTAAACAGGACACGAACCAATTAAGTAATGACTTACACACTGTGAGGGTTCTCTGGGGGTATGGTAATAACAGCCCTGCATTTGATCACCCATAAAGAAAAACCCACACTTCATGATTATACCTGCCAAGACTTTGCTAGTGAGAATTTGCAGACTCCAACTGCTGATAAAAATAACCAGATGAATCAGTTTGAATTCTACTGATTCATAGTGTGTAGGTGGACAAGGACCAGCTGAGCTATAACAGTGTCATTGCCTTCACCAAAGCCAGTAAAGGTTTATTTTCTTTCATAACCTGAAGAAACACTAAGGCCCTGTCTACACTGCAGGGAAAAGTCGATCTAAGCTACGCAATTTGAGTTATGTGAGTAGCGTAACTCAAGTTGATGTAGCTTAGATTTACTTACCACGGGGTCCACACTGCACAATGTCAACTCCCCCTACTCTTCTCAATCCGGTGGAGTACAGGAGTCGACAGAAGAGCAATCTGCGGTCGATTTAGCGCGTCTTCACTAGACCCGCTAAATTGATTGCTGATACATCGATCGCCATGTGTTGATCCCCCGGTAAGTGTAGACAAGCCCTAATACTAGTGACTAGTTAACATCACATACCTCACTTCTTAGGTTTAATCAAGACATATCCACTATTGCCAACCCCAAATGTTCAAAAATCATGAGTTAGGCTCACCAAAAATCATGAGATTGATTTATAAATAATGAGATTATGGAAAAATAATAGATTTGGTGTTCTTTTTATTCACGGTCTGTTTTTTGAGCCTTTACGGTGCACTGGGGTCTCATTTTGAAGCTTCCTCCACAGCCACGCGGGCTAGAAACTTCATTCTTAGAGGAAAAGTAAGGCTGAAATGATCACATCTCCACTAGACTCCAGGAGCTGGGGCTTTAAGGAAAACAATCATGGGAGTCATGACAAAATTATGAGAGTTGGCAACACTACATATTTTGAACTCCATCAGCTTCAGTCATTTGTAGCTTGGCTAGTTCCCTGCTGCCATCTCTCCACATTTCATATGAGACGAGGAATTATTTTTTTAATGACAGAGTTTGTGACTTCACAGGGTGTCTGCTTGGTGTACTCATACACATAGAATTTTAACATCTCAGGCAATATAGGTTTCCTGAAATCTCTTGTCAGAAGCACAACCTGGCCTCCAGGCTGCCAAAATGCCTGCCAACTCCACGTCTTTATTTCAAGCATAGTTCAAATGTATTTCTTTTTTTGATGGGGTCGGAGGAGAAATATATTTAAAAACATTGGCTTTGGTTCCATGGTGGTGCAAGGTAGCATCGAAGTGCCAAAGAAGAATGCAATTTTGATGTAAAGGTCTTTTTTATCATCCTGAAGTTATCTAGCAGTAGAGCAAGAAGTGTTTCTGTTCGGATAGAATAGAACTGAGTCAGATTTCCGCCCTATGCAAACGCTTCTGAACTCAATGGGGAGTAAGTCCTCCTTGAAGGACTCCAGGTCCCACTCACAGTAATGGCTTCTAAAATGTAGGGCTGGGCAGCCAGACACTTGTGGGGTGACAGAATTTACACTTATAACAGTAGCTTTGCCCTATCTCCTCATCCCTCTTGAGGAGGGGTGTATCATGGCAACATCGTGATGCCTGGGTACACTCAATCAATTTGGCTGTGGGACATTTCACTTGAATGGGTCTTCTGTGTTACCAAAAAGTCAGCCTGGTTTTGTCCTAGTTCTGCCCTTAGATGGATGCAATGTCCATTGAGTTGAATTTTGGGCTGATTTGCATCCCTACAACCCTATTATGCTGTTTATTTTTCTACAGTTACTAAGTTTTTAATGAAAGATGCCAAAATCACCCCATGTCAGCTGCAACGTTCTCAAAAGCAGCATCTCAATTATGTTAAACACCAACTGATCAATGTACTAATTGAGGGACCGTGTTGCTTTTGCCTTTAGTAGAGCTATCTAGCTGACAGCACACCATGAAAATTTAATACCCCGGCTTCTTCTATCTTAATTATTCCTAATGAGCTACTTGCTTTAACAAACAAGCAAATTCCAATATCCTGTCTATACTTTTCACAGCAAGACAATATCATGTTAACTGAAATTGTGTTTCTCAATAATTGGATGAATTTAAGAGAGATAGTAGATGATAAGGTCTATAAAGATGCCCATGTGGTATGAGACAGTTCCCCTCATGCTTACTGACAGTGAGGTTTAATTTATTCATTTATTTAATAAACACATCTTCCTCTCTGGGGCATAGCTGGTTTCAGTTAAAATGATATTTCCAAATGATAAAAATAAGTATCCTAATAAAGATACTAATTGGCAAATATGTTCTTTAGAGACAGCCATAAATTAGAATATTCCACAGCGACTAATGCCACTTGTATTAACAACTACACAATTCAAAACACAATTTCCCATCAACTATGCTTGTATTTTACAATATTCAGGATGCCAGACAAATTTTCTTTCTAATGTCAGTTAACACCGCTTTGATTATGAACAGAAAGGTGTTGAGAGAGATTAGCGCCAGACTGAGAGAGCAAACGTAATAATTAGATACAAGTTCCAAATGACAAACAAACAGCTGTTAGAACATTGGAGAACTCATTTAAAAAAAAGGAAAACAACCCACAAATACTGAGGATCAAGCAAAGGCCAAAAATGCCAGGAAACAGACTGGCAGAAAGGCCAGGTATGAAACTGATGAAAATCATGAGCAGCTGCAAAACGTGAGAGGTCTGAAATAAACTTTCTAGAATAAGAAGGATGTTACAAAAGTGAACCATCACTTCCAGCCAAAGACAAGGTGTTTCATATGCAAGGACATAAAACTCCTTGCAAGTATGATGACTGGAAACCATAAAAAAGTAACACGAAGGTCAATGGAGATATGCTGCTTTACATCAACTGAGGACTTGGCCCAGAGAGTTTTAGGGCTCAATCCTGTATGGTGCTGAGAACTCTAAGCCTGATCCAACAAAGCACTTACTCACATGTTTAAATTCTTAAGCTCTGATTCAGAGAAGCATTTAGGCACCTGCTTAAGTCCTTTGAAGTCAAACCTCAAATGTTTCAGCTTAGAGCTACACCAAAAAGTCATCATGGATTTTGGCAATATTGTTGTCAAGTTATTTATGAATAACCTTTTACATTATTTATTTTTATTCAACCATATTTACATCTGCTCAAATAACTTAAATCTGCTCAAATAAATAGAATACCTGTAGTACCCCTCTTTGTAGGATCTAGTGTTCTCATCCATTGACTTCCATGACTCTGCATGGGCACCAGGGTCTAACCTTATAGAGAGAGAAATAGATAGAACTGTGTGGATGAGTTTTCAGGATAGGGCCCAACCACTGATCATAATGTCTATTCTATAATAATATTCAGTGTGAATTCTGGCATGTTCTATCTTGATTTGCAAACACAAATAATCTCACCAGCTCTAGTTTAGCTTCATTTTAGTTTAGCACACAATAGTTTGATAATAATCCAAACCTCTTCACTACTATCCTCTTGCAGCTGCCAAACTAAGCAGCAAGTCTCATGGGGAAAGGGCTCACATTATTTCCAAAGAACAATATTTCTTGTTTTGTCTCTCTCATTCTCTTTATCAATTTCTCCTTTTATTTGCTCACTTAAGAGTCTCCAGAGATACTAATAGATTGTATTAAGGATGGCGGGATAGTGGTGAATAGAGGTGGGGAAGGAGGGGAGAGAGACTGGAATAGCATATGCTCTAGTAACATCTAGTCTCACCATAACAAAACTGACTTAAAAAGGTCAAAGCTTTAGGCAAGACTGCATCGTACTCCATGCTCCCTCACCTCCTCTCCAGGATAGCCACAGTTTCAGGAGAATTGGTAAAGCCTCTCCATAATTGCCAGGTCTTCTTTAGTGGTGTTACTGTTAATTTATGAGGCTCTCTCTTGTCTGCACAGTAACACTAATTTCTTCCTCTGCTGTATGTATGAATATTTCCCTTTAACAATCCCTTTCCATATCTGGGACCTCTGTCTTTTGCACATATGGGCAAACTATCAGTGATACATATCATTTATATAATTCTCTATTTCCCTTTTCTTTCTTCTGAAAGAAATTGTGCTGTTCTCTTAACCCATCCCTAAAGCAAGGAGAATTTGTCTCTTCCCCCCCCCCCCCCCTTTCTCCTTTAACCTAAAAGGACCTGAGAAATTAGTGTTTAAGTGTAGCTGGACAAAAGCTTTTTCCTCAAGAGCTGAACCAAGCCCCAAACAAAACTTCTCAGCTAATGAACACCAAAAGAGGTACCTTCAATTAACAGGTAACTATAATACTGCTGTAACTGAGTTAAGATTAAAAGGCTGAAATTTATTTTGCTTATCCCACATGCAACACTTTTGAGTAAATAGAAAGTGCCTTACTTGATTAGTATCAGGAAAGAAGAGATGCAGCCTGATCCAGGATAAGTGAATTTGCAATGCACTTCTCTTCCACACCAACCACTCCCTAAAAGCATCACCATAGGTTCTCCCTTGCTCAGCTGTGGGTGGTTTAAGGCAAGCTAGGTGCAGCAGGGGGAGGACAATAAGACTGAGGTAATTTGTGTATTAAGGAATAGGTCCTGAAACAAGCAGGACTTCTTTACTTCAGAAGCTACAAAGAAGTGAGTGGGCCAGATTCTGGTCTTACACCAAATCCACTTAGTAACCCCAGACTAGCTTTTATGAGTGTAAATGAAATGAGAACTGCTCTAAATCCTATTTTTTTTCTTGCCAATGCTGTTTGAAAAGTAAATAGATTTGCCTCCATGTAGTAAAAATATAACTTATCAGGTGTGCCAGTGAACACATTTGCACTCCATTCCTTAATGCAAAATAGCATGAGTGATGGTACCTGATATCTTATAATGAAATAGGAAGGGAAGTATTCTTAAAACAAACAAACCAACAAATAAAAAAACCGACCCTCTCAAGTATCAGATAGCATATTAAAAAACATAGGCTTTCAATAGGCTCACCTCCATCAAACTAAACAAACATCCAGTTGGTATTCAGAATCTTATAAAGCAGGAAGTATTTAGCAAATGCACCATAGCTATTTGTAAATGAAAATACAATTCCATGTTTATCTGAGGCTAGGTCTACACTACCCGCCTGAATAGGCGGGTAGAAATCGACCTCTCGGGGATCGAATTATCACGTCTCGTCGGGACGCGACAATCGATCCCCGAATCGACGCTCTTACTCCACCAGCGGAGGTGGGAGTAAGCGCCGTCGATGGGAAGCTGCGGAGGTCGATTTTGCCGCCGTCCTTACAGCGGGGTAAGTCGGCTGCGATACGTCGAATTCAGCTACGTTATTCGCGTAGCTGAATTTGCGTATCTTAAATCGACCCCCCCCCTGTAGTGAAGACCTGCCCTTAGAAGTACTGCCACAGTTTCTAGTCTTCCTTCTCATCTCCAGGCTGTATAGATGCATCTCTATATTCGGAGACATAATTACTTGGTTCCTATCTAGCACTTTTCATTCATACATCTCAAAGCTCTTTCCAAAGAAAGGTAAGTGATATCACCCCCATTTTACAGATTGGGAAATAGACAATTCTCTTTGCCTCAAACACACAGCAGCAGACTTGGGAGGCAGACTTAGGACCAGAGCCCTTCCTGACTCCTAGTTCAGGGTCCTGTCCACTGAACCACACAATCTTCCCTAAATAGGAATAAAGAATTTATCTAAAACTAAAGAGATTCATAAATGTTGCTGTGCTGCAGGGTATATTGGGGTCATGCAATTAAAGAGAAATTGAGAGTTCATGCAGAGTTATATAATATGGGATTAGATGTAGGAAGAATTGGTTTTGTACTAGATCTTCAGGGCCTGATTCTGATCTCACTTTCACTGGTTTCACAGTGGTGTTTTGCCAGTGAGTTCAATGGAGTTACTTCTGATATATGACAGGGTGAGATCAGAATCAGACTCTCAATATATAAAAGTGTGTCAATGCTTTCAGAAGCTACTTGGCTAACTGCTACCAAATGAGCTCATTCCTTCCCTCCTACGTGGCTGTTCTTGACTTGTAATTAACTAATGGATTTGAACATGATCATGGTAACTTTGGATAAATAGAAAGCAAAGCCATTCAAATTGCAATGTGCTAGCTGCCACAGTTCAAAGCATTCAGTGCTTTTTAACTAGAAAGGAACTAAAAAGGCCCAGAGTGTACCAGTTACACATATACTCTTAGGGTATGTCTACACTACGGGATTATTCCAATTTTACAGAAACCGGTTTTTGGCAACAGATTGTATAAAGTCGAATGTATGTGGCCACACTAAGCACATTAATTCAGCGGTGTGCGTCCATGTACTGGGGCTAGTGTTGATTTCCGGAGCGTTGCACTGTGGGTAGCTATCCCATAGCTATCCCATAGTTCCCGCAGTCTCCTCCGCCCATTGGAATTCTGGGTTGAGATCCCAATGCCTGATGGGGCCAAAAACATTGTCGCAGGTGGCTCTGGGTACATCCTCCCCCTCCCTCTGGCAAAGCAATGGCAGACAACCATTTCGCGCCTTTTTCCTGGGTGAACAGTGCAGACGCCATACCACGGCAAGCATGGAGCCCGCTCAGCTCAAGACAGCAGTCATGAACATTGTAAACACCTCACGCGTTATCGTGCAGTTTATGCTGAACCAGAACCTGCAAAACTAGGCGAGGAGGAGTAGGCTATGGCAGCGCGGCGACGAGAGTGATGAGGACATGGACGTGGAATTCTATCAAACCGCGGGCCCCGGCGCTTTGGAGATCATGCTGTTAATGGGGCAGGTTCATGCCATGGAACGCCGATTCTGGACCCGGGAAACAAGCACAGACTGGTGGGCCCGCATAGTGTTGCAGGTGTGGGACGATTTCCAGTGGCTGCAAAACTTTCGCATGCATAAGGGCACTTTCATGGAACTTTGGGACTTGCTTTCCCCTGCCCTGAAGCGCCAGAATACCAAGATGAGAGCAGCCCTCACAGTTGAGAAGTGAGTGGCGATAGCCCAGTGGAAGCTTGCAATGCCAGACAGCTACCAGTCAGTCGGGAATCAATTTGGAGTGGGCAAATCTACTGTGGGGGCTGCTGTGATGCAAGTAGCCAAAGCAATCACTGAGCTGCTGCTACCAAAGGTAGTGACTCTGGGAAACGTGCAGGTCATAGTGGATGGCTTTGCTGCAATGGGATTCCCTAACTGTGGTGGGACGATAGATGGAACCCATATCCCTATCTTGGCACCGGAGCACCAGGGCAGCCAGTATGTAAACCGCAAGGGGTACTTTTCAATGGTGCTGCAAGCACTGGTGGATCACAAGGGGTGTTTCACCAACATCAACGTGGGATGGCCGGGAAGGGTTCATGACGCTCGCGTCTTCAGGAACACTACTCTGTTTAAACAGCTGCAGCAAGGGACTTACTTCCCAGACCAGAAAATAACAGTTGGGGATATTGAAATGCCTATAGTTATCCTTGGGGACCCAGCCTACCCCTTAATGCCATGGCTCATGAAGCCATACACAGGCAGCCTGGACAGTAGTCAGGACCTGTTCAACTACAGGCTGAGCAAGTGCAGAGTGGTGGTAGAATGTGCATTTGGATGTTTAAAAGGTCGCTGGCGCACTTTACTGACTCGCTCAGACCTCAGCCAAACCAATATTCCCATTGTTATTGCTGCTTGCTGTGTGCTCCACAATCTCTGTGAAAGTAAGGGGGAGACCTTTATGGCGGGGTGGGAGGCTGAGGCAAATCGCCTGGCTGCTGATTACGCACAGCCAGACACCAGGGCGATTAGAAGAGCACACCAGGAAGCGCTGCGCATCAAAGAAGCTTTGAAAACCAGTTTCATGACTGGCCAGGCTACCATGTGAAAGTTCTGTTTGTTTCTCCTTGATGAAAACCCACCCCCTTGATTGACTCATTCTCTGTAAGCAGCCCACCCTCCCCCTTCAATCCCAGCTTGCTTTCAAAGGAAATAAAGTCACTATCGTTTAAAAATCATGCATTTTTATTAATTGATTATAGAAAGAGGGAGAGAACTGACAAGGTAGCCTGGGTGGGGTTTGGGAGGAGGATAGAAGGGAAGGAAAAGGCCACTAAAAAAGTTCAATGTAAAGACAGCCTTTTGGTTGGGCTGTCCACTGGGGTGGAGTGGGAGGGTGCACGGAGCCTCCCCCCCCACGTTCTTACATGTCTGGGTGAGGAGGCTGATGGTGATGGGGGAGGGAGGTTATACAGCGGCTGCAGCGGCACTCTGTGCTCCTGCTGCCATTCCTGAAGCTCCACCAGACGCTGGAGCATGTCCGTTTGATCACGCAGCAGCCCCAGTGTTGCAGTCTGCCACCTCTCATCTCGAGCGTCCCTCATGGCCTCATGTTCACTGGCATCTTTCCTGTACTTTGATACCGTGTTCTTCCACTCATTCAGATGAGCTCTTTCATTGTGGGTGGATTCCATGATTTCCGAGAACATTTCGTCTCGCATCCTCTTTTTTCGACACCTTATCTGAGATAGCCTTTGGGGCGGAGGAGGGAGGTTTGAAAAATTTGCAGCTGCGGGAGGGAGGGAAAAAAGGGAGAGAAGTATTTAAAAAGATATATTTTACAAAACAATGCTTATACTCTTTCACGGTGAACAACACTATTCATATTACATAGCACAGGTGATTTCGGTACAAGGTCGCATTTTGCATCTTAATATTGAGTGCCTGAGGCTTTGGTGTTAGAGAGCACAGATGCAGGTCCGGGCAACAGAATTCGGCTTGCATGCGGCCATGGTAAGCCATTGTCTTTCGGCTTCTGCAGCTTTCCTACAAGCAGCGCCCTCCTTTCCCACATACCAAGCAAAGCCCGTTGAGTGCTGCAGTTTTCCTGTTAACGTGCAGCAGCAGAAACCAAACTAACCCGCCCCCCATCCAATTCTCTGGGATGATCGCTTTATCCCTCCCCCCACCGCGTGGCTGGTATCAGGGAAGATTCCCCCCCCCCCCCCCCCGCTTGGCTAACTGCAGGGAAGGATATCTTTTCAGCCACAGGCAAACAGCCCAGTAGGAATGGCCACCTCTGTCCCCTTAATTAAATTCCCGTATTTCAACCAGGTTACCATGAACGATATCACTCTCCTGAGGATAACACAGCGAGATAAAGAACGGATGTTGCTTGAATGCCAGCAAACACCGGGACCATATGCTGCCAGGCTTTGTCATGTAATGATACCAGATTACTTGCTACTACCATGGCGTGGTCAAGTGTCCTACCATGGAGGACGGAATAAGGCTGCACTGCCCAGAAACCTTGTGGAAAGGCTTTTGGAGTACCTCCAGGAGAGCTTCATGGAGATGTCCCTGGAGGATTTCCGCTCCATCCCCAGACACGTTAACAGACTTTTCCAGTAGCTGCACTGGCCGCGAATGCATCCTAAGTCCTCAGGGCAAATTAGTCATTAAAAAACGCTTGCTTTTAAACCATGTTTTATATTTACAAAGGTATACTCACTGGAGGTCCCTTCCATGGCCTCATTGTCTGGGGTTTGGGAGGGTGCTTCAGTCAGGCTGAGAAAAAGATCCTGGCTGTTGGGGAGAACGGAGTGCTGTGTGCTCTCTGTGAGCTCATCCTCCTCCTCCTCCTCTTCCCCATCCGCAGAATCCTCAGGCATGGCTGAGATTACCCTTGCCTCGGAATCCACGGTCAGAGGTGGGGTAGTGGTGGCGGCCCCCCCTAGAATTGCATGCAGCTCAGTGTAGAAGCGGCATGTCTGCGGCTCTGACCCGGAGCGACCGTTTGCCTCCTTTGTTTTTAGATAGGCTTGTCTGAGCTCCTTAACTTTCACGCGGCACTGTATTGAGTCCCTATTGTGGCCTCTCTCCATCATGCCCTTGGAGATTTTTTCAAATGTTTTGGCATTTCGTCTTTTGGAACGTAGTTCTGCTAGCACTGAATCCTCTCCCCAATAGCGATCAGATCCAGTACCTTCCGTATGGTCCATGCTGGTGCTCTTTTTCGATTCTCGGCCTGCATGGTTACCTGTGCTGATGAGCTCTGCATGGTCACCTGTGCTCTGCATGCTGGGCAAACAGGAAATGTAATTCGAAAGTTCGCGGGGCTTTTCCTATCTAGCTGGCCAGTGCATCCGAGTTCAGATTGCTGTCCAGAGAGGTCACAATGGTGCACTGTGGGATAGCTCCCAGAGGCCAATACCATCGAATTGCGGCTGCACTAACCCTAATCCGAAATGGCAATACTGATTTCAGCACTACTCCCCTCGTCGGGGAGGAGTACAGATATCGATATTAAGAGCCCTTTATATCGAAGTAAAAGGCTTCGTTGTGTGGATGGGTGCAGGGTTAATTCAGTTTAATGCTGCTAAATTCGAGATAAACTCCTAGTGTAGACCAGGCCTTAGGCTCAGCATTACAATGCCTATCTCTAAGGTGCCCTATCTTTAAGGTGCCTTGGCTCTGAGTGAGGTACCCAGGCTCTCTATACAATACAGGGGGAGAGTTAAACCCCTAAGAATTCACAGAAGCGAGGAGAATGAGCAAGGAGCAGCACAACCTTTCCAGGACTGAACTGAAATGAGAGAGAAAGGGTAGGGCCTAAGCCCCATCCCTCAGATAAAGTTAGACACCTCCCTCCACTTGAGATTCACAGGTGAGCACCCTCTGCTGGAGTTAGGCACCAAAGCCAGGTCAGCCCTTTCTCACAGGAGTCTCCCTTATGCCCAGTAGATACAGGTTCAAATATCCACTGCCTGATTTGGAACAGGGACTTGAACCCCAATCTCCTTCATTTTCCAGGTGAGTGGTCCAGCCACTAGGCTACAGCTCAACAGTTGTTCTGCTGAAGCTTTGCATACACTATTTAAATATTCATTGGTGCCGTGACTGGAACTTGGTCTCTCAGGTAAGAGCACTAACCTCTGGGCTGTAGAATCACTCTCTCACTCTTTGGCCCAATGAATATTTAATTATTTTATACAAACTGGGACCGCTTCAGCAGGTGAGAGTGAGAAAGCCAGAATACCCTAGAGCAGTGTTTCCCAAACTTGGGATGCTGCGTGTGTAGGGAAAGTCCCTGGCGGGCCAGGCCGGTTTGTTTACCTGCCCTGTCCGCAGGTCCGGCCGATCGCGGCTCCCACTGGCTGCGGTTCTCTGCTCCAGGCCAATGGGAGCTGCAGGAAGGCAAAGGGCATAGATGGGGTACAGGGATCCCCTGGGTTTGATGTGTGCATAATAGTTCACCAAAGGTTGGCATCCAAGTTCTCTAATGAATGCCTGCGTCACACTGATCACCATAATACTTGTGAAATATTGTGAAATACAAATATTATGTAAGGAGTTATGTATATATACTGCAAAAATGTTCTTAAGGTATGCAACTTGGGGGCTGGTCTCCAGCAAAGGTGAAAATAGGGTGTTTTTTTTCCCAGGCAGGATATGTTTAGCCATCTATCTGTTTACATGTAAACTGAAGTATCGTCTAGTTCACCAGGAGCAACTATTTGTAGTCTGACCCACATGCTAATGAAGGGTTGTTATATCTCTGAAGAGAGGAAATTTACAGAAAGAAGTGAACCAGCAGGGGGAGCTCCATTTACAAATCATCACAATGATCTTTTGAGCTATAATGGTAGGTAGAGAGACTCTCACTATGTCTACACTACCCACTGGATCGTCGGGTAGCGATCTATCTATCTATCGGGGATCAATTTATCGCGTGTAGTGTAGACGCGATAAATCGATTCCCAATCGCTCTCCCGTCGACTGCTGAACTCCAGCTCGGCGAGAGGCGGAAGCACAGTCGATGGGGGAGCGGCGGCGGTCGATCCCGCGCTGCGTGGACGCGAAGTAAGTGATTCTAAGTCGATCTAGGATACGTCGACTTCAGCTACGCTATTCTCGTAGCTGAAGTTGCGTATCTTAGATCGATCCCTAAGGCTGTTCCTTCCACTGAGGAGGCAAAAAGAAGATCTCAGTCAGGTTAGGCTGTAATATGCTGGAAGGACTTAAGGCAGGGGTCGGCAACCTATGGCACGCGTGCTGAAGGCGGTACGCGAGCTGATTTTCAGTGGCACTCACACTGCCCGGGTCCTGGTCACCAGTCCGGGGGGGCTCTGCATTTTAATTTAATTTTAAATGAAGCTTCTTAAACATTTTAAAAACCTTATTTACTTTACATACAACAATAGTTTAGTTATATATTATAGACTTATAGAAAGAGACCTTCTAAAAATGTTAAAATGTATGACTGGCACGCGAAACCTTAAATTAGAGTGAATAAATGAAGACTTGGCACACCACTTCTGAAAGGTTGCCGACCCCTGACATAAGGTGAGGAAAACGTCTCTAGACCGGAGGTTATCTTGTTATTTAAGTTTAGGTTCCAAAGTACCTGTTATGATGTTACATGTAACCATTTGTTCCTATCTCTTACACTGGCTTCTATTTGAATCTCTATGCTTTCTTGAATAAATTCCTGTTTGTTTTATAATTGAACTCAAGTTCTGTGTGTATTACAGGAGTGGTGATTTAAGGTGAAACTGGTGAACTGTGGTACACTGTTCCTTTGGAAATAGAGGATCTGTGATTTCTGTGGGTATCCAGTGATCAAGGGCTGGATCAGTGATTCAGGGTATCCAGTGATCAAAGGGGACACTTTGAAAGGACCCCAGACGCTGGGATGCGTCTATTGTCAACCTGCAAGGGCTGGTGTGGCTCAGAGGGGAGTGGCTGACTGGTTGCTTGTGTTAGGGAGTCCCAGGCAAAACTCCCTTGTTCTGGAAGCAAGTGGTGACAAGATGACCCACAGCCCTGGGTGCCGTGAGGAGAGTCACAGCTTCTTATTTTGTATCATCAACCAAGATGGTAGCAAAGTGGTGCTAAGTAACTAAGCACCATAGTCATAACACTGATGCACAAATGCAGATTGGAAATCTTGGCTCTGTGCTTCCTAGAAATGGCAGCATAACTTACACCAACACTTGTTTGGAATTATTTCTGTGGAAAACACAGGGGCTGGAAAGACGTCCCAAATCCTACTGAGTTTTCCCCCTCATATTGCAAACCTCTTCTCCACCCTCGTAATGCTGTAAACATGTCAGTCACTTTCCATGTATATATAAAAGAGCATAGTATGAAAAAAAAAAAGGGTTAGATAAATCCCATATCTAATAGTGGATTTCGTGGTCATTGAATCATGAAAGCTAGAACCAAGTTAAAAGACAGACCAGTGATCTCCGCTGTGTGGCGGAACAGCTAGCTTCATGTTATCACTGTCACTGAGATTTTATAGAATTATCACACCCCTTGTTACAGAATGTTGACCAAAGTCTTGCAGAATTCCAGGCACCCTAGCTTTAATTAACCTCTTTCATGAATGGAGCTGATGGCGGGGGGGTGGGGAGGAGAGTGGAGGAGTGAGGGGCACATGTACACATTGCATGGGAAGTTTTTAGTCATTATATACACATTAATAATCTTCATAATACATAATTTTATGGATGACACAGACACTATTTTTACAGCTGTTCTTTAGAGAAAGAATAAGTTTCTCTTCATTAAAGACTAATGAATGACATTACATTTAAGTGCTCGCATTAGATATGCTTCTTTGAATTTAATGATGGGGCAATGAGGCCTTTAATTAAATAGTCAAAAATTTCCACTGGGAGAAACAAAACAAATTTATCTATAGGATTTCCCCCCTAAAATTAAAAATAAAACAGAATCCATCTGCTAGATAATCAATGCTTTTATTCGTTAAATTAGGCCTCACTACTAATTTGTCTTCTGAAGATTTGTTCCCCATTTCTGAAGTCTGTATGATGGGATCAAGATACATTTCATTTGTAGATGTAATATCTACATCAATTAATGCCTAGGTACTGATCCCATAAAAAAGTTTTTCTGGGAAGGAAAAAAAATACAAATCTCTTTCATAGATCTCTGACTTGTTAATGCATGACAATCTGTCACTTTGTGGCATACTATAAACTCCTTCATATGGTAGTTCCTTTATCCAGTCAAAGAATTAGAGCTGAAGAAGCATTATCAGACTATGAAAGGATAGCCTGAAATTGGTCTGTTTCCAGCTTTAGAGTGTGTTATGCTTGGTGTCCACATTACCCCATGCTTATTAATAAGGTATCTATCAAAGACCCATTATTAGGGACTTGTTAGTGGAAAAAAAAAGATTCAAACTAAATTCCATTTCACATTCTTAGTAAAGTCCTCATAACTGAAAGCAATTAATACAACTTTCTATATTCTTGAACATGAAAAATAGTATCGGGTGACACTTGGAAAACTTGCCTGATTAGCCAACTGTCTTATGTTCAGACAGACTGTTATTTTTATGCACAGCTTCATTGCAATAAACTGCCATAATCCAAACCTAATTCATAGGTTTACGAGGATTACAAGCAAATGAAGTTTAATAAAATCAGTAGAGGAAGTCTGATGTTTACTTGGTAACACCATCTTTATTCTGAATTTCCAAATTTCCTCCCTTTAATGTATTTTCTTTTAACCGAAGGACCCTGTTGTTGTTTAAAATAGATTTAAATTTGTTGCACACAAAGTGTATTAAGTTTAAAACAGGTACCATCAGTGTTAGTCTGGTCAATTTTCTATACCAGTTTACTTCTGCCTCATGTGAAGTTTTTTTCAGATTCACTGTATTTCTTTATATGTCTGGTTTAGTGCACAAAAGTGTTTTATTTAAGCACTCATTAAAATGCACAGTGGTTGCCATAAATAAACATTTTCCTACAGTTAAAACACTGGGATACTTGAGATACTGCAGTATTTGCCTATACTTACAATTAGATCTGGATGAATCAATGATCTTTCAGTTCAGTGGCCAAATCTGGGGAGAAGGAGGGAGAAAGTTTCAGGTCAACCCAAAATGACAATTTTTCAGTTTTTCTTCACTGAAGCAAAAACTGAAAAAAATTCATTTTCATTGGGACAAACAGTTTCAGTTGGCCTGAAAATGCAGTTTCAGCAGATAACTGATTTGCTGAAAAAATTTCACTCAGCTCTACTTTAAAGAAATAACTATTATGAAATACCTCAAATAATTGGTAGATAACTTTTGATAAATGCTGACTTTCCAATGATAATCACTATATTCAATTTAGCTAGTATCCTGAATTGTGTGTTTGCAGATATATGATCTATGTTTCCTTTCATTTCTTTTAATAAATTGGAAGGAAGAAAAAAGGAAACCCAGCACATAACTCTACTGGAAAAGTTGAAGAGCAAAAAGGACAGCAAAAATACAATATTATTTTCGAAAATGATTAAAGAATGTTTGTTTTCAGTGTTGACTTCATTGCAAACAATGCAGCTCATTTCTATTGCTGAGAATAAAAATGATTTTAAAATATTTATAAA
This sequence comes from Emys orbicularis, assembly GCF_028017835.1. Classification (NCBI taxonomy): domain Eukaryota; kingdom Metazoa; phylum Chordata; order Testudines; family Emydidae; genus Emys; species Emys orbicularis. Next base: position 118,108,465 of record NC_088689.1, read on the forward strand.
GAAATCAAATATATTCATGAGTTATTCATTAGTTCAAGAAGCAACGTGATTGTTAGTAATGTAGACACTTTTTTCAAACACCACCTGACAACATGACCTTATTTTCCAAATGGCAAGTGTTGGAAGTAACAGTAGCATACCACATAGACATGAAGTTTTATGTAAAAAATGTATGTGAATGTCCAAAGGCAGTGGTGGGCAACCTGCGCTCCTGGAAGCGGCGTAGGCCGAGGGATGCGCTGGCCACCGCTTCCCACAGCCCCCATTGTCCTGGAATGGCGAACCGTGGCCAGTGGGAACTGCGATCAGCCAAACCTGTGGATGCTTCAGGTAAACAAATCGTCCCAGTGCGCCAGCGGATTTCCCTGACAGGCCGCAAGCCAAAGGTTGCCGATCCCTGTTATACTACAAATAAATAATAATAATACTTTGGTGTCTTCCCTGCTGGACAGCATACAAAAGAAGAGAATTAGGAGCCAGTTGCATAATAGGAATAAACATGAAATGAGATACAACAGATGCTGTAAGATGCTTCAATATTATTTTATTTTTCAAATCACTGGTGCCTGTGTAGTGTGAAGTGAAGCTTCTGGTGAAGGCAAATTCCCTGAAAATGTCCATTATTTTTTATTATCGGTATAAATGCTTTGCAAATAGATCAGAAAACCGCATTAAATAAATGCCAAGGCTCCTAACCCTTCACAAAGTGCCAAGTGTGACTGTTTGTCCAGTGAGCAGGCTGAAGAGTTCATATCAGCTGTCCTTTTTGTGAAACATTTATGCTCTGTTCCCCACAGCAGCAACATCACATCTCACTTTATTTTGCCACTTATGGCTGCTATAGAGCGGCAAGCTGGGTTGAAAGAGGAAGGTGGTAAAGTCAATAATACATAACTGATGTGGAGAATTCAGTGGATGAGGGAAGCTATTCAAGCTATTTCACTTCTCAGTCTGATTATAGAAAAAGATAGGTCTGACCGACTCTAAAATGTTTTGGTGCATTGCACACTTATGAGTATGTTATGTCTGATTGCAATGGTAACGGGTAGGCACCATTTGCCATACCAGCCTTGCCACTGACTTGTTTTGTGATCATCTTAGGCTAGTCATGTTGAGGCCTTATTGCACCCTTCCATAGAAGTCTTAGAAAACTTCATGAGATTCACCTATTGGAATTTCTGACACACATGCCCCTTCCAAAGGGAGAGGTTTGTGGGTTAAGAAGGAGACAGAGCATGTGCTTTCCAAACCACATAGGTCCCAGACATTAATAGGGAAAGGAATGCCAAACAATTTTCTGGCTTTTCTATAGTGTTGCCTGGCCTCTTTTACTCTCCTGAAAGCAGTATTCCTATCTCTGAGAAGGATGAAGGCATGCAACAGAAGATAATGTTGCTTGAAACAGTATTTGACTTCTGCATGGATATACAAGTATGATATCCACTAGTTCCTAAGAGTAGCATAGAACAGCTGCTCCTTAACTTTGCCATTTCCCAATCAAACCCTGCAGAGTCCTGACTACATGGAGCTGACAGAGATGGAATATTCCTTCCTACATGCCCTATGGAGGGTCATCTCTGGGTTTGGATCAGAATAGGGCAAGTGGCTGGACCTGGGGGTTGCATATCAAACCCTCATTGACCCATGTGTCTTGTTTTTTTCCACAGAATCCCTTCCATCGTGGAGACCCCCTTTTTGTAGGAGCCTCCAGGGCACATTCTCAGTTTCATAGCTCCAACAGAGCCATGCTGCTTTGGGGCAGGAGGATTCTGGTGTCTGCTGGGATGCTACATAGATGATTCTGGCCTTTTGCTCACCCCAGAAGCACTGCAGGGTTTGAGGGCTGGTTCCATGACCCATTGTGTGTGGGGGGGGGGGAGGGAAAGGCACAAACCCTCGACAGAGCAGTGTTGAGTGATTCTCACAGAGGATTTTCCTCACCTTAGTCCCCTTTTGTGTTTTTACCATGAGAAAGGATGACCCAGCTTCTTGTCTTCATCTGATATTCAACAGTCAAGAAACACAAGAAATAGCAGTTTTAATTTTAAAAGAAAAGGGGAAAAAACAGTTTCCGTTTCTGAAACTGAAACCTGACTGAGTGAGTTGTTAGACATGGTTGAACAAAATTAATAGTGTTTTGTTTCCTTATTGTTATTTCATTCTTCATGACCTTAACAGAAAGTGCACCTCCATAAATACTGGTAAGCACAGAGAAACAGCTAATTAAAAATAAACACTTCCATATTTAATGAAGTTTAAACCAACAGACACTTAAGTCTGAGAAGAGAGAGCAGCATGTCTTTGCAATGCTGTCCCTTCAAAGTAACAGTAATCTTTTGTCCCCTTTGGAATATAACAGTGACTTATTGGATTTCAATGAAGTTACACTAGGAGACGGTTTGGTGAATAATTTTAACTTTTCCCTAGATGTGATTTAATAGATTGCTCTCCATGGGGCTTGTGGTAAGTTTTGCAGTACTTGCACAAGTACCAGCTGTGTTAATTACAGCTGGACCAGAAGTTGTCAAGCCCTTCAGTGTTTGTAAGGCAGTGACCCTGTTGTGTTTTTCTTCTTCCTGACTGAGATCCTTGAGGCGTGTGCATTCCAAAATGAGGTGAGTCTAGAAACATAGATTTAAGTGCCTGATCCTTCAAGTTGTTTAGTGCCCTCAAGTCCCTTTGAAATCATGGGTATCGAGGGAGTTCAAAACCTCACTGGAAACATGGTGACACTGTCATCTTTACTGTACCTTGTCCCCTATCCCAAACCCAGTCCTGATCCCATTTACTTCCAGGATTTTACCCCCTGTTTTTAGCCCCCTGTTGAATCTTGTCCTGATTCCAGAGTGTCTTTGTTTTACTTGTTTGTACAGGACCTAACACAAGAGGGCCCCAATTCCTGATTAGGCCTCTATGTTCTACTGAAGTGTTTCCCAAACTTGGGATGCCGCTTGTGCAGGGAAAGCCCCTGGCGGGCCAGGCTGGGCCGGTTTGTTTACCTGCCCCGTCTGCAGGTCCAGCCAATCGCAGCTCCCAGTGGCTGTGGTTCGCTGCTCCAGGCCAATGGGAGCTGCTGGAAGCGGCAGCCAGTACGTCCCTCGGCCCACACCGCTTCCAGCAGCTCCCATTGGCCTGGAGCAGTGAACCGTGGCCAGTGGGAGCCGCGATCGGCTGAACCTGCGGACGGGGCAGGTAAACAAATCAGCCTGGCCCACCAGGGGCTTTCCCTACACAAGTTTGGGAAACACTGTTCTACTGCAACAGAAAGAATAATAATGATATTATTATTAGTATAGAGGCATTCAACATTTTGCAAGATCAGATCCTAGGTACCCTCTCCACTGCAGTGACCCTCCTGAGTGAAGTAGCTAAAGATACAATAATGCCTACAGAGTGCAAATTAGAGAGACAACTTAGCTATAGTGTATTCAATTTACATTCTTCAGGTGTATTTTAACTGAAGGGTAGTTAAATACACTGCTTATGTACTTGTCTTAGGAGGAAGTGTGTTAAGATGAACACCTGGAGATGAATCCAACTCATTTGCACTTTAACTATCCCCCTCTTTGATGCCACTACTCACCCTAAATGAGTGCTGCTGAAAACTCCTAGCAGTAGTTTGGCTTATTTTAGAGGAAATAAGGTATTTATATATATACCTCTATTATTAATTCACTTAATTTCATCGTAGTGAACAAATACGACCCTGTCCAAACATTCACCTTGAATCACGCAATTTGTATAATAAATTATGACATACGTTCTAATTTTTGACCAAAATAATAGGCCATTAACACTTTCCTATTTCCTTGGATAACTACCGGTAAGTATTTGCAGTTAGATAACCTCAATATTTGCAGTACTTAAGGCATTTCCTATAGTAAATTTAAGGAAGGACAAGGAATTACTGAAGAAATTATGGTAAATTTATGGATTTACCTTGGGGTGGGTTTTTTTTGATCCACCATTCTTTTTCTTAGAGATTTTCTTAGAGATTTTGTTCTTCATGAAATGTAAGTAATTCAGACACACAACAAAACCACCTTTTGCTAAAGGTTTCCTTTTTGCCTTATCACACAAACATTGTTGTTTTACAGCTCAAATGTTAAGTAATTGGATTCCTCATGCCTGATTGAAGGGGAAAATATCTGTGCAAAGCTGTTAAAGAGAAGTTTTCAGAATGTTTGACAGCTGAAAATGGTACTGGAGTTCTATAATCTAAAAAACACTGGAGCTTGGTTCTTAGCTTTTTCTAGGTTGTGCCAAGTTTGATAAGGATTATATTTTATTTTCTTATTTTGTAGCACACCGGTTTTACAGTTGCAATGAACCTGTGATTAAGGTGGGAGTGACAAATGTGGCCTATATATTGGCTTACTAAAACATTTTTAGCTTTTCAGACAAAGGAAGGAAAATTAGCTACATTCAGTGCAGTGAAATTTAAGCTTTCAATTCACAAGTATTCCAGCAAAACTGAGTTAGTTATAATTTTAAAAGAATTAGGCAGAAATAGACCTACATATATTTGTTACATTAAAAAAAATGACCATTTTGCAACTCACGTGCAGTATGATTTCAACCTGAGTAGCCACTTGTGTGTTCTGAAATCTATTTATTCTCTGGGTTATGTTACTGTGAAATCAGCTTTTTTTAAAAAAAGCAATGGGCCTGCACATGCCTACACTGAAGTTATTTAGAATCAGACTGGGAAAGTTATTCATATGAGTCGTTCTACTGAAGTATGAATTAAGCACATTTCAACCACTGCAGGCAATGGGACTGCTTGGGTGAGCACTTGTTCACCAGTGTTCAGGAGTCCAGCATCTATTTCCCCCCCAGTAACTTCATATATATTTCATTAATTAAAAACAAACAAAACCACACATGTAACCCCCATTGGGGTTTTGAATCTTGTTAAATTCTTAGCCTCAGGCCTTCTATGGCCAGATTCAAAGCCCACTGAAGTTAGTAAGAGTTTTTCTGTTGACCTCAGTGGGCTTTGGCTCAAATCCTAAAAGCAAACCAGTTCATTGAAATTATCAAGGAATTTTTATAAAGTAAAAAGGGGAAAAATGATAAAATAACCTTCTAATGTCAAATTTTAGTGCAAAAAACCCTCCAACACTTTCCTCTTTTATCATCCTTTACTTTATTGCTTCATGGACCTCATCTAAAAGGTTCTCTAGGTAAAAGGTGTTAACACTTTGATGAGTGTCAGCCCTTTGACATGAGGCAGAAGTCTTTTCTTCTCTGACAGTAGCCCTGACAATGCTAAAGAGAAGATCTGGGTAGAACACGATGGGGAAACCCCACTGCTGATGAATCAGCGCTCCCTGCTGAAGGGCAGGCTGAAGATGCCTACCAGCTAAGTTTAGCGTCTTTGGAGTAGGTATAAAAATCAGGCTTTTTTTTTTTTTTTTTTTTTTTTTTAAATTCTAATCTAAAGCCTAAGGGCTGAAACTGAAACTCCATCTCAACATATATATGATTGTTTCCCTGTACATTTTTTTCTTCAGTTTTAAGTTTTGGGGATTTTTTTCTTTTGTAATACTTCAGGTAATAATGTAACAAACAAACTCTCTTCTGTCCTCAGAATTGTGACTGGCAGATGTGAAAACGTTGAGAGACCAGGTAAAGTCCCTCACAGTTTAGAGGCAAAATTAGGCTGGAAAAGCCACAAGATCAAGCTCTGTCATGAAATGTCCAGTGCTTTCTTGTTTTGATTGGAGTGAGCACAGCACACCTTTGGACACTATCATTATTATTGTTGTTATTATTATAAATTCCACGGTAGTACTTTTTGTTTATGTCCTGGGCCTTGATGGCATGCAAAAGTACACAGGTAAGGAACAAAAATAAAAAGTAATGGGAAAAGTTGTTAACTAAGTATTTTAAAACTAGAAAAACCCAGGCTGTTTAGGTCAGGTCAGTTCAGTTTATTTGTTTAGGTTTTTAGTTGTTGCTATTTTATTTGAACTTGTTTAGCTCTATCTACCTAAAAGAGACACAGATATAATTAAATTACCCTTTGAAAAATTCAAAAGGTACGTAGTATTATTACTAGTTATTTGTATCACAGTCATTTCTAGAGTTCTCAAATGAGTTTAAGGATTCACTATGTTAGATACTGTACAAACATATATGAAAAAAAAGATGTGTTCTTATCTTATATTGGTTAACCCATGGTAACTAACACAAGGTAAAATCTTTGAGAAGGGAGGCATTTGTCATTTTCACACGTAATAGCAGCTAGAAGGTAGCTTAGTGTTTCGCTCAAACTGCTAACATGTGTTAATACTACATATTGTTCATGGATAGTGAAGCAGAAGCAATTGGAAGAGAAACTAATATAGAGATCACCCATAATCTGGAGAATTTAAGAAACAAGAAATACACACTGCCCAGCTACTGCTCAGAGCACAAACTGAATCAGACAAATTGAAGGAAGAAAGCAAGCAAGTTGAATACTTTAATCACTTCATGTGAAGAAGGCTTACTGTATAGTTGCCAAAGCTGAGGATATTTAGAAAGGAGAAAATTGATTAGGAAGAGGTAAGCATGTATAAGTAAAAAAAGAAGACTAGGATATGAATGAATCAGAGGAACCATTAGCATGGAATTGTGTGTCAGGGACTGGGAGAAAAGCTATATGTGCTATAAAATATTGAAGTCAAGCAGCAGAACAAGAAAAAGGAGGTTGGAGACTCACATCAAGAATTACCCACAATAATTCTTTAGCTACCTCGGACTCTGATGCCAAGAGGATTTGGACAAGGTAAATACTTGGATGGTAGACCTTCAGAGAGGTGTGTTGGAGATTCAGTAGGTGGCATATTCCTCCTGAGTCAATGGGTCTAATTTTTCTCTCACTTGCAGCAGTGTAAAGTAAGAATAATTCTACTGTAATCAGTGGGCTTATACTGATTTAAGTAAGAAGAGAATGAGGCCCAGCATGTCAGCATAATAGAAGGTAGGGGTTGCTGAACCATTGGATGTATTGCATTTGAGAAGTAAAACTAAAATCCTCCTAACCTGTTGTGGTTGATTAAAACCCCAGGGCAATTTTCATAATAGTGATGGTACCAATCTCAGTAACTTGATCAAATAGCAGCTGAAGTAATTACATTTCTCTCCCCTACATTACCTCTGCAGTTTCATTTAGTTTTATAGTGACCACCATTAAAAATGAATATTTACCACATTTCAGTTCTTACCAGGGTACTTACTGTAGTCCCAGCACTAAGAAAGGTAAATACTGTATGTTCTGAGGTAAACAAAATACTATTGGCATTAACATGTCTGGGTCTTAATGCAGCTTACTCTTGTGTACTTCTTAACTTCCTAACTTAGACCTCGATCCTGCAGTCCGAGACACTCATGTGGACCCCTGTGCCTATATGGAGCTTCAGTGACTTCAGTAGGAATACACATTGGTGTCAGGGTCCATCCATTCACATTCCTATTAAAGTCAATAGGGTTTCACACGAGGGTCCATCCTCATGTATCAGATAGAAGGATCAGCTCCTTGAGCTGTCGGACTGAGATGAATTTGAGGTAAAACAATCAGATTTGGATGAAATTTGGATATTTCAGAGCTGGGCAAGTCTTCAATAATTAGAGGGGAATTCCACCCCCAACCCTCAGTTAGCTTTAACACATGTATTAGTGTTCACATTGAGACATACGGATCAGACTCACAATTTGGGCAGGTGATCTAGTGTGGACTAGTTCCTAAAATGGTGTAAATTGGAGTAGATCCATTAAAATGAATGGAGGTACATCTACCAGCTGAGCATCCGGCACATTCCATGTAGTGTTGCTGTGTGCTGTTAATTTAGTGTCAGGTGATGTGACCTTTCTGATGTCCCTCACTTACCTCATAGTTTGTCCTGCAGTTTAATCTTAGGTACTGATCCTGTCAGTTCTTTGCAGGTGCAGGATTATGCTTCCACAAAGCATCTTGCATTATTGTGGCCTTAATATACATATTAAAAGCTCAGATGAAAGTCACTATTGTACAGAAAAGTATGATTATCATTAGTATCATTATAATGATTTTCATTATTTCAATATTTGCTCCCCACAACAGTAAATGGCTTTTAAAAGCTTTACCTTATCTCCACACAATATACTTTAAAAAGATCCTGTTCAAGACAGAAAAGTTTAAGTAATATAACAGACCATAGAAAATCTCTTACTATAATTAAGATACAGGTGAAGCAATGCTTACTCACCTTGTAAATATAGGAACAATGAGAACAAGTCACCTGAATGTTTTAAAATATTTTTCTCACAGTTTATAATAATCCTCCTCGAAGCTTGAAATCTGTTTGCTTACCAAATATTCATTAGCTAATGTTTGTACAGTGCTTTGAAAATGTGAAGCACTAAATATGTGCTAATTATAATTATAATTACTTTATTACTACCAAATCCGTTTTCTTTCCCTCTCTTTTTTTCTTTTTGCAAAGAAGCTCACAGAAGCTGGGCTAACATCTTTATTTTTCCTATAGGAAAAGATTAGGAAAGTGTTTTCTTTGAAAAAAAGAGATAATACCATGGCCTTTCATATGCAGCCAAAACATAGTAGGTCAAAAATCAAATGTTGTGCCTATCAGCCTTAACAATGCCCCTTTTTGGCATTGCCCTTGATGGGCTTCATCTTAGACCCATTCCAGTGAATGGGAATGTTGCCATTGATTTCACTGAGTTGGTTCATGCCCTATTTGAGAGGCTCATTGATGGCTTCATCCTAGACCCATTCCAGTGAATGGGAATCTTTCCATTGATTTCACTGAGTTGGTTCATGCCCTATTTGAGAGGCTCATTCATTAGGGCTAACTCTTTATGTACAAAGAGACAAATCTAGCCCCTTTCAAAGGTTCTAGGAGGGACTGCTCCAGTCTGGTTCCCCCAGATTTCCTGTGCCTACTTGTTCTTAGTGCTTCCTCCCTACCTTTTTAGAAGTGAAGGGTTCACAGCTGTACCCTCATCTTCCCCACTATTGGTAGCCTGCTGCATGCATCACGTATTTTTCCTCCTTCATTGTTTTAGTGTTTTCTTAAAGCAAATATTCCCAGGGGTGCACCATCCTGCTCTCCACTAACACCTTTCCTACACAAACAGCAGATTGCATTGCAGCTGTCTTTTGGATATAGAAGAGAACAAATCCCACTCTGATGATGTTGGAGTCTTTGTCAAACTGGCAATAATGCATGTGGGCACCTGTGCCCTTCCTTCCTCCCTCATTGCTAGCTCTGCTTGTTGCAGCTGCTTCCTCCAGGCCTTTTTTCTTCTGAAGTCCCTGTTTCCCTGAGTGACCCAGTCTTTTATTCCAACTGTTTAAAATTAAATTTTCCTATCTTCATTGTCTGGCATCTCAGAGCCTAGTTGTTGCCAACATGATAACACTCTACCTGCTCCCTATTTCATTTCCTAGTGGTGTAATTCAGTCATTTTGCTTTGCATGTGCATTTTCTGGCACAATTTTAATGAACAAAATGGCATGTTTTTAATTAAAAGGTGCATGTAAGCAGTAAGAAAGGGGCCAGATTGGTAACATTAATCATTGGAACAATTTACCAAGAGCTATGGCAGATCCTCCAACATGACAATTTTTAAATTAAGATGGGATGTTTTTCTAAAAGGTCTGCTCTAGGAGTTATTTTAGGGAAGTCTATGGCCTGTGTTATACAGGAGGTCAGACTAGATGATTACAACGGTCCCTTCTGGTCTTGGAATCTATGAATAGCACTGGAAAATGAAGCCCTCAGTTCACTCACAGAACAGGTACAAAATGGATAGCTTCTCCCACATAGCCCTATCATTCCAGTTTGAATGGATGAGAATCAAGGAGGAGAAAAAGTTAGTTCACACTCCATGTCCATTCAGTCCTTCCCCTCCCTTTTGAGTTTCAAGACTGTATACAGCAAGGCAAAGCAGCCCAGTTTGTGGGTTTACATGATGTAGACACATCTACAGATGACTGGACTAAGACCACCAACTGATTTCACATGAACCCTCAAACACTGTCTAGCTGTTAACAAGTTGCAGCCATTTTGGACCTGGATCAGAATGAGATCAGTGGTTTTGAGGTTAAAGGCACCATAAACCTTAAGCAAAACTACTGAGCACTTATGCACTTTATATCCAAGAACAACAAACTAAAATAAAAAAGAATTTTCTGGAGCTGGACAGAGAAGGGTAATTCCATTTCACAAAGGATTATGATATTTCAAAATTTGGTTGAATCCAGTTTGGAACAAAAACCAAAACAATTTAAAATTCTCCATGAAAGGTAATGGAGCACCAACTTCCAACCCATGGATCCTGGAAACCCAGGCTCCCCAGCAGTTCCCTAGCAACCTGCCTTGGTTCTGCATAACATTTGTGAAATCTAATCACCTCTGCAAAACAATTTGAGTTTACCAAATTGGCAAATTTTGACAAAAAATGTTTTGTTGGATTTTTTCCAACCATCTTTGGAATTTATATTACAGTGAAGCTTGTGTTACAGGCCCAAGCTTTATTAAGAGATCATCTGCCCTAAGCAACCACCCTGGCTTTCAAGTATTTTACAATGATAAATCATCTGTATTAAGTGGCTACCTCTCCAACATGAACAATGACCTCTCGCAATTGGTCCTAGAAACAATAGTCACTCCTAAGTGACCAGCAGAGCTTCTTTTGGGCTTTAATGTCAATAGGACACACAGAGAAAGGGTGAATCCAATGGTAAGTCACTAACCTAGGAACTGAGATACTTATTGTGAGAAAAATAGCCTATATGGATACAGATTCTATATAAAAATGATTTTCATTGTTATTTTGATAAATTTGAAAGGAACTTTTCTGTCAAGGCAGAGATTTCCAAAGGAGGAATTGCTTGGCCTGTCACCCAGTCCTAATACAATATTACAACTGCTTTGTTTGCAAGACAATAGGGACCATTGGTGATGAGATGTTTAAATGTCTTTTTATTTTTGCATATGGATGAATGTTGATTTGATGTTGATTTTTTATTATGAATATAGATTTTTGCAGTCCAACTGTTCAGAAGTTGATTTCTTTTAAGACCTTGTCACCCTGAGGAAACTATTTTAGCCATTTCAGAAGTGATTTCTGTTCTTTATTTCAATCACTTTTGGGGGGCGATGAACATGTAGTCTCTGTGTGGTATGCAACAACTGATATTTTAAGACGTTTGCTGTTTAGGCAGGGCTTTTCCCAGATATGTCGCTAGCTGAGCAAGGACTGAATCTGAATCCGACTGGGTCATGTTGCATGGTGAGAAGGGAGAATACACCTAATTCATCTGGAGCCTCAGAAGGAGGTACTGTAAGGAATAGTGAGCATAGATCGGAAACCTTGAAAAGCCAAGATAAGGTCAGGAAGCCTTTTCCTTTCAGGCCAACCCTGCCCTATAAGAAAGAATCGCCAGAATCCCAGAGCCTGATGAACTCAGGGAGAGGAATTCATGACATCAACTGACAATTGTCCTTGATCAGTCTTTTGCTAGCCATAAACTGTGCCAGCAACATCTGATTCAATAAAATGAGCCATAAGCAATATGCAATGATATACCTGCCTGTGTCAGGAGTCCCTTTCTCCTTTCCTTCGCAAGCTGAATAAGAGTTTTCTGCAGGTTATCGGCATTCCAATCTTTCCGGGCTGAACTCCTGTGCTTCCTGAGATAAATGCTCCAATATGAAAGCGGTAATCTGATCACAAGGCAGAGACCGAACTGGCTGACTGGTGATTAGGGTAAAATGGACACAAAGTCAAATGAAGTTGATTTATTGCGTAGCGTTGAATGAAAGTGTTGGGTGTGTCTTACCACTAGGTGGAGTGGTGATTTGAGAAAACCAACACTTACCATTTGATTCTTCTTGGAGCAGACGCTAGCAATCTTGTTGTAGGTACTCTGGGTAATGGCTTTTCACCAGTGATGGAGAAGGCAGTTAGCTTCTTTCTCAAAGGTTTCACTGTATATACCATTTGATTGCGTGACCAACTCCTTTCTAATGCAAAAAAGAAAAAGAAAAAGTCTTAGATTAAAAGCTTCAAGCAGTACAGGTAACTGATAAATAAGAAAGCAAGCTGACAGCCATAGTGTAGGGGAAATTTCACAGCCTTGCAATCCAGAGTATAGCAGCAATGAAAACAGGCAGCAGAATGCTTCGGTATCTTGCTTGGGGAACTGAATATAAATCAACAGAGATGGCCTGATCTCACCGATCTAACCTCACCTAGGGCAAGCATCGGATTCGTTGTTACAGAATACCTTAAGAAGAATATAGTGGATTTTGTAAAGTAATAGTTTAGAACAAGCAGAGAGAAAGTACGTCATAGATACTTTAGTTATGGAAGAAAAGCTAAGAAAATTGATCTGATCCTTACTGAGAAACAGTAGACTTTGTGATGATTTAATTGAGTTGTTATAAACTGGTACAAAAAACTAGTGGGGAAAAAATATGAAACAAACAACATAACCACAATAATACCAAACAGGCTGGGATGTGAAAGAATTATAGTACCAGGAGAATATGGAGAATTCAGGGTTAATCAGTTGAAACCAGACCAAAACTACTGACATTGTATAAGCTATTCATGATCATTACAGCTGTAGCTAATGTTCGCAACAAATCACAAGCAGTGAAACTTGCCTGGTCTGGGGTTTTATTATTAACATGAAACTCAGATAAGGTACATTAAAAGATTCATTCATGTACATGACATTTTGCATAATTTGGGGGCCAGTTTTGAAGGGTATCAAAATCAGTTTTTCAAACAAAGGAAAATGTAAAGTTTAGATGTAAAAGCTGCTTGAAATGCTGCCATACTTTTTTTTTTATTCCAAAGCACTATGAGAATCTTATGCAGGGGAGTAGGAAGAAGAAGGGGAAAGGATGAATATGTGCATCGAAAGAAATGGCACTAATGAACCACTGTGAAAAGAAATACCCCAGTTTTGCAAAGAAAAAAGCATCAGCTTTTAAGACAAAGTCGTATGTCTGTAGACTAATTTGAATAGTTCTAAACTTTAAACCTATGTATCAGGTTACTGGACAGCCTCATAATTTAAGGCAAAGAAATTAGATAGTGATGCACAAAAACTGTTACATTACCCTTCTTGTGGATATCTGCACTGCACACACCACTGCCTAAACTCTAAATGTCTTGTCCTAGTGGAACACCGACAGACCTCAGTATCAAACCTGGGACCTCTGGAGCTTAGTACATGCGCCTCTACTACCTGAGCTAAAAGCCAACAGGCTGTTAAGCAGTCTCATTTTTCTTTCCCCTAGGTGAGGAAGAGCATCCCGAGCTTCAGAGACTTCCCAGTTGAAATCCCGGATGAGACCCCACTTGTAACACCAACAGATCCGGTTTGGGATCAAACATGGGACCTCTGGAGCTTAGTACATGAGCCTCTACCGCATGAGCGAAAAGCCAACTGGCTGTTAAGCAGACTCATTTTATCTCTCTCTCTGAGTGGTCTTGGTGCCACTAGATGGTATAGAACACAACTCCTGGCAGGTGTGTGGGTTACACCAGCTCAGTGTAAAACTGGATGGATTCTATGAAAACAGACTTTCCTCTGGTTTTTCTTAAGTCCCAGCCTTAAAAAAACCTCCATGAAGACATCCATATGGGATTCCTCCCCAGTCATTCTATCAGAGGTACAGAATTTTCCTGCTCATGAAACAGTCTGTAGCACTCTCCCTCAAGCCTGCTGGATCCTGGGGAAGCCAGAACCAGGCATGTGGTAGCTTCGTAGCTGTATTGTATTTTTTGAGTAATGGCTGTATGGTTAGAAGGGGGAGAACGTCTATGATAAGCTGCATGCTATTCTAGGGGGTGCCCCTACAACTACCCCACCCCTGTGCTTCCCTCCTTCCCCACCCCTCCCAGACTACCTTGGCAGTTATCCCCCCATTTGTGTGACGAATTAATAAAGAATGCATGAATTTGAAACAACAATGACTTTATTGCCTCTGCAAGCAGAGATCAAAGGGGGGAGGGGAGGGCGGTTGGCTTACAGGGAAGTAGAGTGAACCAAGGGGGCGGGTTTTCATCAAGGAGAAACAAACAGAACTTTCACACCATAGCCTGGCTAGTCATGAAACTGGTTTTCAAAGCTTCTCTGATGCACAGCGCGCGCTGCTGTGCTCTTCTAACCGCCCTGGTGTCTGACTGCGCGTAATCAGCAGCCAGGTGATTTGCCTCAACCTCCCACCCCGCCATAAATGTCTCCCCCTTACTCTCACAGATATTGTGGAGCACACAGCAAGCAGTAATAACAATGGGAATATTGGTTTCGCTGAGGTCTAACCAAGTCAGTAAACTGCGCCAGCGAGCTCTTAAACGTCCAAAGGCACATTCTACCACCATTCTGCACTTGCTCAGCCTGTAGTTGAACTGCTCCTTACTACTGTCCAGGCTTCATGAGCCATGGGATCAAGGGGTAGGCTGGGGTAGGTACGACCGCGTGGTGCTGCCGACTGGGAGAGCAGCCTGAGGCAGAAGCCTCCAGCTGGCATGATATTCCAGGTAGGACTGAATCTCGATTAGACAAAACTTAAAGAAGAGAATGATCTGGGGTCATTCCCATTTTTGTCCAGGCGCCCCTGACCGACCTCACTGAGGCCAGCCAGGAGCACCCATGTCTGCCCAGGCGCCCCCAACCAACCTAACCGAGGTCGGCCAGGAGCACCCACAGGACGACGACGATGACGGCTAGCAGTCGTATTGTACCGTCTGCCATCCGCAAGGCAAGGCAAGGGGATGCTGTTGTGTAGCACTGCAGTACCACGTCTGCCAGCAGCACCCAGGAGACATACGGTGACAGTGAGCTGAGTGGGCTCCATGCTTGCCGTGGTATGTCATCTGCATGGGTAACCCAGGAAAAAAGGCAAGAAACGATTTTTTGCCGTTGCTGTCACAGAGGGAGGAAGGGAGGGGGGCCTGATGACCTGTACCCAGAACCACCCACGGCAATGTTTTTGCCCCATCAGGCATTGGGAGCTCAACTCAGAATTCCAATGGGCTTCGGAGACTGCGGGAACTGTGGGATAGCTACCACAGTGCAATGCTCCAAAAGTCGACGCTAGCCTCGGTACTGTGGACGCACACCGCCGACTTAATATGCTTAGTGGGGACACACAATCAACTGCATCAAATCAATTTCTAAAAAATCGACTTCTATTAAATTGACCTAATTTCGTAGTGTAGACATACCCTTACATTCCTTAGAGAAAAGTGGGTACAGTTGCAGGAACTGCTTCATCTACAGATTAAGTGCAAAATTTAAAGGCATGCATCTACCAGCTTCAGTCATTGATTACAGCAGAAAGTAATTATTCTAATTATAGAACCCTCCTTCCTTATTCTTGGAACTGTCCAGTCCAAGTATATTAAGCCTCAGGATAACAATGTCGACACATCATTTGAAGCAGGTCATATAACTCACATATGGTCATTTCTGTGCCTTTACAAATATTAGTTAACTTTTTTTTTTTAAAACAGCCCATTATCTAGTCACTTCCTATTTTTCTGCAGGAGTAAAAAGAAAGGTTGAGGAATTTACATAAAACTCTACTTTTGCTGCTGTTTGGCTAAAATGGAAACTCTATTAATTGATTAAATTTAATCTGAATTCCTGGGGAGGAAAGTTGATTGTTCACTAGATGAGATCACTTTTCAGAAGCCCACAAGCCCCTAGCAAAAATAACTAGTTGCTCTTCAGCTCATCTTTATTTCATTTGGCTCTGGCTGGAACATTTTATTGCATTGCTTCCAATGACATTTGTCTAGTTCTGGCCATTATGCAATTGTTCTTGAGCAAGTTTCTTTTTCCAATTTGTCAACACTTAAACTGGGGAAATCACAAGTAATGAAGACATTTATTTAAAAGTTGCATATTTACTCTTATTCTGATCTGACCTGTCCTTATGTGTTTCATGAAATGTTAATCTGCCACTTGACCTTAAAATATGACCTAGTTTTATGTAAACACCAGAAATAAAATTTGGCACTAATTCTAGGCTTCTTTCCAGGTATTTATCCTCTCTAAAATCTATGATAAGCGAGACCTACATATTCATCACATTGATTCCTGTTTGTGTTTCATTCCTGCCCAGTCAAACTCACAATGGGCTTGATCCAAAGCCCATGACAATAAATGGAAAGATTCCCTGACTTCAGGGGCCACTGCATCAGGCTAGTGGGAGCTAAGGCAAGTCATGTGACCACTTTGATCCAAATTAATTCTCTTTTATGCCTCTTCACCAATGGAGGGAGGAGTTAAAGCTGTACTAAACAGGCAGCTGTGGACTCCCCTGGCTTCAGTCCTATACCACTAAAAAGTGTGTGTGTGTGTGTGTGTGTGTGTCTCTGTGTGTGTGCGCGTGTGTGATTAAGAGAGAGAGAGACAGAGATACGGATGGTGATTTCATTTTATCATTGCTACTTTACACACCTTATAGAGAAGGTTTTTTGGGAGCATAGCAAGCATCAAACACTGCACATTTTTGATCCATTATTTTAAAGGGAATATTATGAGATTAATATGTTACAATGTTATCAGTTGAGATTCTAGAAAAGGAGCTGTTAGCCATCTTTTACTTCAGCAGTAGGACAACAGGCATTTACACAGGTGGCGGTGCACGAAGGGAGTTAAAAGAAAGTCAATGTGGTATCTAAGCGAGAGAAGCAGAAGAAAAAAAACGATATGCGTTTTTATTAATCACCATTACTACATAACGTCCTTATCATTTGAATTATTTAACTGTACGTTTGCTATTATATTTGCACTTCACGCTGTCACATACATCAGGGTCCATTTTGCTATTCTCTCATCTCATCTGATTATGTATAGCTGACAATTTGTCAAATTTCAAAAGGCCATAATACACATTAAAAAAAAACAAAATGATGTAGGAGTCATCAGAAACATGTTCATCATAGTAAATATGCAGGCATAGGGATCTCCATGGCTCTCTAGCTCCATAAACCTGGACCTGAACAGAACGAGACTGTCTGTTCAGGAAGGGACTATTGAATACAGTACAGTATCCAGGAACCATTACTTTAGACAACTGCACAGCAATGTCAGCTACTGCAGAATTTGCATAATGCTTCATTAGCATTTTCAGAAGCATATCCCAGCCAGAATTTATATTAGTGCAATTATTCCAGTGGATTTGAGGATCTGGCCCTTTGAGTTCCAGCTAGTACTAGTTAAATGCTCTATTGTTGTTTTTTCTGTTTGCTATAAAGTCTATGAAGAGGCAACTCAGCATGCACAAATTCTCAGAAATGCAAATGCAATCGCCTCTAAAGCTTTATGAAAGTAGCTTAAAAAGGGAGGAACATGGGATGGTGCTTCTTTTTTAGCGAGATGATTTGTATTCGTTTTGCAGGTACCCAAATGCACATAATGCAGGCTTAGAAATGCACACAATGGTCATGATAATAAAATAATCATTAACTCACATATGTTTCTACCAAAACCATAATTTATGCTTCGAATAATGAAACGCATGGTGGGAGTGGCTCAGATTTCACATACTCGTGTATAAATCAAGAACCACTGTACTGAAGTCAATGGAGTTACCCTGGTTTCAGACCTGTGAAAATGAGTGGAGAATCTAGCTCAATAGCTCAGAACAAAAGCAGTTTACTCCTCCTTTACACAAGACCCCACTAGCAAATAAAAACATGAATATTCATGCATTAGTCTGAATGACAAGCATGACAAAGAGACCAGACAATGCAATTCATCATTTAAAACAAAAAGAAAGTGTCTGCCAACCCTTATTGTTTATATACAGCAATTGTGCTGGCTTTTGAACTCCATCTAAGCCTTGTTCTGCAGTGCCTGGGCCAAATCCCGCTCGCACACCAGACTGAAGCAAGAGTGAATCCACTGGCATCACAAGATTTACACCTCCAAATGCAGCTAGGAACGAAATTTGGCGCAGTGATTGTTTTTTTTTTTTCCAGATTACTTAATCTGTTTCATTGCAAATATGCACTCTGCTCTTGTTTCACTGGTAGTTGCACAGCTGTTCTCTTTCAGTGCGACTCACAGTCAGTCAGACAGATGATGAAGTAATGCCAAAGGGGGCTGAGTTTGGATTAGTGCATTTTACAGCAGACATGTCATTTAGCAGAAGGGAAAGGAATGAGCAGATCTCTCTGTCTCTCTCTCGGCTCAATGGACTACATTTATTCCTGATTTCTGAATGGGGTTCCGTAAAGACTTCAGGAAATAATTTAAGGGTATTGGTGCCCTTTATTATTGGATTAGAAATTGAACATCAATGGCCTCTACAAACCAAGGAGCAGAAGGAGGAATGAACCTGCTTTCCATTATGAGTAATGTTCCACCTTTGAATTATATGCTAGGCCATTTCCTCTATTTGCAGATCCCGAAGGCCTAGCCTCATTGTCTTACTTTTAGTTTTAATGTTAGATGTCAAATGAATTGGAGAGAATTTCTGAAGAAATTATTAGTGTAAATGCAAGAGGCTACAGATGACAGCTAAAATAAGACTTTATTCCCACAACCCTCTAAATTTTAAGGGGTGACTTGACTACATCTCTTTCCATGGTGCATGAAGTCATAGACAGCTCAAGAGAAAGTTTGCCAGAAATCAAGTGGATACTGTGTTTCTGCCTTAAATGCCACACATCACTTGAAAAGCTGTTTATGTAAAAAACAACACATAAGGCATAGGCTTGCACTTTATTGGATGGTTATGGAGGAGGTGAGCACCTTCTGTGCTAAACACACATACTCAGGAATGGCCTAATCCAGCTATGTTGGCTTACATCAGCTGAAGATCTGGCCCATCATTATTTCTTCAAACCAAGCTCAAAGTTATACTGTAGCTATTTTACCACAACTCAGTCAGAAACAAAAAGTGTAAGCATTAGAACCGGGCAATTATTGAAGTAATGAGATGACACAACAAACAACTGCTTGCAGAAATCACCAACTGTATGGATAATAAGGTAATCCGCTTTTGATAATACTGACAAAGCTTGTTCAACCATAAGGATATAAAAAATCATCAAGTATCATTTTACCTATATTCTATAGGTCAACTACAGTAGAGCAAAAAGGGAAAAATAGTCTATTACATTATCCGTGTACATAATTGTTGCTCTCTGTTTATGTTTAGGAGAAATTTCACTTTGGAATCGCAATCTTTTTTAATGTGGGAGTAAAATGCATAAAGACCTAGCCATCAAGAGCAACAACAATAGATGTCATCTCCTCTCATTTGCATTATGCTATTAAGTGTTCGTGACAATGCTATCAATGCAGTGCAGTCAGAAGATGATTTTGGTTTCCAATATATGCCTTGACGTGAACAGAACTTTCAAACACTTCAAAACTCTTTGGTCAAATTTAATGTAACACTTATAAATGCTTAATTAATGAAGAATAAAAGAATAATACAAATTGCTTTTTTTACTGGTACATTTTAATAAGGTGCGCAAATAACAAGTTTTAGCGTTGTATAAATACTTTTATGTGCTCTACTGGCCTCCAGTCATACCGCCTTTGGCTTTGATCTTGTCAGATCTCATAATCTAAGCAGGATCTGGTTTGATTTGGTACCTGGATGACAGAACTCCGTGGAAAATCTATGTGATGACTGTACTTGGGTTAATGAATGAATTCCTTTTAAGTCAGTACTAAAGCACAACCCCAACATGCTTCTAGGGGGCATTGTATCATCAGAGTTGTTTTTCAGCTGAGATGTTAAACTATGCGCCAAAACACTAGGCTTGAAATGATTCTATTTTTATTGGTAAACAAGGATTTCACCATACAGACACAGACTGACAAAAATATTTCCATTGATAATCAAAATGTACAGATAGGGAAAGTAAGAAAAATGCTGCTTGAGAACTTATTAGAACTTGACTGATTAGAACTTGGCTTATTTTGACATATGATGTTGACAATTTATGTTTCAATGGTTGTAAGATTTAAACTTTTTGAATCTCAGTGTCTACTGTCAGTAGATAATTATTGTCCAATCCTCCCATGGTCTGACATTCCCATAATTTCCTACAACTGTGAAAATTTAAATTGATACAAAATTTTAAAATGTTTAAAAATAAGTATTGATGTTTCACTAGATGACCAAAACCAAATTTGGCCAAGCCTAATCATCATTGGAAAATGGGTCTCAATTCAGTATGATGAAATTCAATAAAGATAAGTGCAAAACAGTTCGCTGAGGAAGGAAAAATCAAATGCAAAAACTACAAGATGTGGATTGACAAGGTAGGCAGTAGTACTGCTGAAAAGGTTTTGGGGGTTATAGTGGTTCATAAACTGGACATGAGTCAACAATGTGATGCAGTTGTGGAAAAGGCTAATATCATTCTGGGGTGTATTGGCAGCAATGTTGTATGTAAAATGGGAGGTAATTGTCTTGCTCTACTCAGCAATAGTGAGGCCTTAGCTGGAGTACTGTGTCCAGTTCTGGGCACCACACTGCAGAAAAGATATGGAAAAATT
Organism: Emys orbicularis; assembly: GCF_028017835.1. Taxonomy (NCBI): domain Eukaryota; kingdom Metazoa; phylum Chordata; order Testudines; family Emydidae; genus Emys; species Emys orbicularis. The sequence continues at coordinate 118,129,010 of NC_088689.1, forward strand.
AGAGAGTGTTCAGATGAGAACAATAAAAACAACAAAAGGTTTAGAAAACCTGACCTGTGAGGAAAAGGTAAAAAAAAACTGGGCATGTTTAGTCTTGAGAAAAGAGGACGGAGGGGGGACCTGATAACGGTCTTCAAATATATTAAGGGCTGTTATAAAGAGGATAGTGATCAATTTTTCTCCATATCCACTAAAAGTAGGACAAGAAGTAATGGACTTCATCTGAAGCAAGGGAGATTTAGATTGGATATTAGGAAAAAAACTTTCTAACTATAAGAGTAGTTAAACTCTGGATTAAGTTTCCCAGAGACACTGGGGAATCCCCTTCATTGGAGGTTTTTAAGAACAGGTTGGACAAATACCTGTCAGGGATGGCCTAGGTTTACTTGGTCCTCCCTGAACACAGGGGGCTGGTCTTTATGACTTCTTTAGGTCTCTTCCAGACCTACATTTCTATGATTAGTTATTATTAGAGAGCATGACCCTTTTCGTAGGGTTATATTAGCCCTAGTGTTATGGGCATATTCAAGATCAGATAATTACATATTGCTTTCAGTCTATATAGTTTTCATAGGACTGTCTGTCTATCTGTTTTCGTCCGGAGGCTTACCCTGGATAAATGAGTGTACATTTCTTTATCTGAGACGTAGTGTTGAATATGCCTCTTGGTATAAACGCCCGGTGTGCATCCACTCCTTTGGCGGCTGCACTTCAGTGATAACTATGATTTCTACATAATAATATTTAATACTGCTATGGCAGTTTCCATTGCCAGAGCTCAATGTGCTTTACAGAAAGCAGGTAAGCATTACTATCCCTCTTTTATAAATGGGAAAATTCAGGGCCCAAATTTCTGTCCCTGATTTATGAGCTAATCAGTTTCACTAAAAATATATATGTACAGATATTTTTAAGACTTTGGCAAAAAGGAAGGACAATTTTGCTTTGACCTAATGTAGAGCACAATCCATCTCTCAGTGGTGTCAATGGGAAGTCGTCACATCAATGGGATTTTGATTGGACCCTACACTCTAAATTCAGAAGTCATTCCTATATTTGATGAATACATTATCTCAGTAGTACTGAACTTGTTGTGTTTCAACAAGAAAAAAACAATACTTGGTCTCATGCCTAAAATAGTAGAATTGAATGTTATTTTCAGGACATGTTTTCCTTCATCATTTGTGTAGGTGCAATGGGCTTTTCCTAGGGAGGCTTTGAATGCTTAATTTCAGGACACATCTGTTTTTCCTCCGGAGTTAACTTTTTAAAGTAACCTTTCAGAAGATGAAAGCGAGACATGAAACATTTTCATTTTCTTGTAGAATCTCATTTCTCATCTCTCAAGAGATTGTTCCATTTGGGAGGTGTCTGGTTTACTTTAAATGATAGCAACTTGTTTGAAAAAAGAAAGACTCAGGTAAAAAAGAAGTTTGTGAATAAAAAAGCCACACAAAGCAGAGTTCTTTTTATTTTAATTAATCTGTACAAAAATTAACTGTAGAGTTAAAAGGCTGAAGTAAGCTAATGTTCCAGAATTGACAGATATAATCAGATAATTACTGTTTTTTAATGAATATTAAAACATCAAATATTCAAGCCTTGCAGCTCACTTTATTTTTAATATTCTGCTGTAATGTTTTACTTTTTACCCTGATTATAATTTGGGAAATTCAGTGCAATTCACCTTGAGTGAAATTCACCCCAGTGCAGAGAGCCAGCACTAAGGTATATGCACCACTCAAGTCTCACTTGAGATCTAAAAATAGGGCTTAAACAGGACATAAGTGGTACATAAACTTGTACTGACCCCCTGCCTAGGAGTGAACTTCATGTCTTATGAACAAGCTAACCTTTTCCCCATATCCCTGAGCTCAGTGAAAAAAACCTAATATAATTCTGGGGTATATTAACAGGAGTGTTGTATGTAAGACACGAGAGGTCATTGTCATGCTGTACTTGGCACTGGTGAGGCCTCAGTTGGAGTACTACGTCCAATTCTGGACACCACACTTTAGGAGAGATGTGGAAAAATTGAAGAAAGTCCAGAGAACAGCAACAGAAATGATAAAAGGTTTAGAAAACCTGACCCATGCGGAAAGTTATACATTGCTAAGTTTCTTTACTTCCCAGCCAGTAAACACATTCTCAAGTCCACCTAAGAAAGCTCTTCATGTCCAGGTGTGAGGCATGTATTTTTTTGTATTGCATCATTATATAATACGGCAGGGACAACCGCTCTCTGATCTCCAAATAATTTGTTTTAAAAGCATTGTACTGGGATCATCTTGTCTTACATTGTATTTATCTGTGCTTAGACCTATTTAACTGCATTTCAGTGACTCGAAAAAATTCACAGTTCTGAAGTAGAGCCGAAAGGTGCTGCCAGCAACAATGAAAGGAGCAGGAGGGGATTCTTGGTAAACCTGTCTCTTCCTTTTCTGGCTGTGGTTCCTGGTGTTCCAGGGGAATCCCAGGTTCCTCTATCAGCAGCGAGACTGTTTCTATTTCTTTTATAAAATGCAAACCTAGTGATTTTAACATTTTAATGTGCATGTATAAATTTTTCAGTGCTTTTTCTATTTCTTTCTGGCTGGTATCAGATGTAACAAACTGAATGCAAAGAAAGAATATTACACCTTTGAGATGAAATTTAAATATAAAATAAAAGTGACCTATTTTGGGAAGCACTTATAACAGCTGTTTGGGGCCTAGTCAAAAATACCCACTGCTGTCTTGTTTTCCTTTTTCATTCTCTCAGGCTCCTTCCCCCCAAATAGTTTTTTTTTAAGGCACTTAATATCTTTATAACCCAAACCTGCTGTCCTTGAACACCATAACCAGTAACATTTATTATGGTCACACAAAGTCCCGTTTTCTTACAATACTTTTTGCTAATAGAAAATGATGCCCATTTGTCATCTTACTGTTCATAATCCATCGGAAAATGCTCCACTATGTGTTTGCTTTTCCTTGCTCACACGCACACAAGCACAACTGCAGACTCCAAAGCTTTGTAACAATGAGAACCATGATCCAAATTATGATCTGTACTTTTGGCAGGACTCTAAAGGCCCTTTGAGGTCAATGTGAGTCATTCGGTCGGCATTACATGTGGCCCAAAACAAGCATCATAACTGTGGAACATTCAGTAATGCTGTGCCTTGTTCATTGGTATTAGGTCCATATTATGTGTGCAATCTATATTCTGTGTCTTTATATCTGAGGATCCAGGAAATATCTCATGACATAATACCCAAGGGTATATTATCTAAATGTGTTCAATGGCACCGAAAGGGTGAAGCAGCTTCAAAGGCATCCAGTGTAGGTTAAGCAGGAATGTCAACATCAAGAATGCATTGTGTTGATGCATTTCTCCTGCTTGATAATATAAAACCACACCTATCTTTCTAGGACCTGGTCTTGCACCACTGTAGTCAGTAGGAACTTTGCCACTGAATTCAGTGGGTACAGGATCAAGCCAGAAAAGGGCTGCTCCAAAGCCCATTAAGTCAATAGGAGTCTTTTCCATTGACTTAAATAAGGCCACTAGTGAGCCCCGTTGGAGACTGCACTAATATATGAAACGTATTATTATCCCAGGCTGAAGGATGTGCTGGCCGCCGCTTCCCGCAGCCCCCATTGGCCTGGAACTGTGAACCGCAGCCAGTGGGAGCTGTGATCGGACGAACCTGTGGATGCTGCAGGTAAACAAACCGTCCTGGCCCGCCAGTGGATTTCCCTGAGGGGCTGCATGCCAAAGGTTGCCAATCCCTGCTATACTGCATGAGCTAAAAGCCATATAGCTCCTAGCTAAGGCTCTAGAGTAGACTCATTAATCTCTCGCTAAGTGGTCTCAGTGCCACTAGATGGGACAGAACACCACACCCAGGAGGCATGTGTGTTACACAAACACTTATGCAAATACTTTATTATACTACCATGAATAGTCCCATTGAAATCAATGGGGTTAATCACGGGACTAAAGTTAAGCATGTTCATAAGTGCTTGCAGGCGAGAGACATTACATTTTATACTTGAATAAATTCCTCTTCGTTGGACTCTGATATTCTCTATTTCAGAATAAAGTTTTTATTCTCTATGGCATATGCATTGATTAGATGATTCTTTATGAGTGAATAAATATTGTTTCTCTAACCTTTTAAAAAAAGAGTATTCCACTCGCACTCAACCAGTAGAACAGCTCAGCTACGGTAGTAGGAGTTAAAAATTCAGAATTTGCTGGAGTTCTTTTTTGGTTTTACTTTGACTACATTGGGCCAGATTCTTCTCTGGTTCACACTGAAATCGCGCCTCTGTGATTAACTTCTATGGGTCATGCCTCTAAAATAGTACATCTTATCTTCCACTTACCCTGCTGAGAATTTACTCTTTTGGAGACGTTAACATGATTATAGCTCATTATCTACTTCCTGATGAAGTGCAATCAAGTTAGAGCCCTGTTCATGGAAGAAAACACATCTCAGCAGAAAATGGAGGATAGTACCACCAACTTGTGACTTGACAAAATAGGATGTGTTAAATGAGATCTTATTCTTGTTTTAGAGGAAATTACAGCTATAAGTTAGCTTCTCTGTAGGAGTTTAGGATACACAACAAAAGCCGGTTGGGCCTTATATATTGTTGATAAATATAATAATAATAACATGGAAGGCAGGGAGCTTCTGGAGGGATTCAAAGATCTGGTGATATTGTCAGATAGATGGGCAAGAGAGATGACCTTAGCTTCTGTGTTCGGTATGGACTGTAGTTGGATAATGTGGATGATAGGGAATCCAAAAAAAATGGGATTATAATACTCATGATGTTAGACAATGAAGGCCTGGACATGAGTTTCATTGGTGTGGATAGAAAGAACAGATCAGCTTTTAGACTGCTATAGAGAAGAAAGCAGCAGGATTTGGACATGGCTGGATATATTGTGAGAGGGATGAGTCAATGGTGAGATGCCTTACGAACTTAGCACTGTACAATATCAATAGAGCACACATTAAATGTATTAAGAACTGGCTAACTGACGGGAAAAAAGTAGTTGTCAATGGGGATGTTTCCATTGCAGAGCAACAGTGCTCTGTACTAGACCTAACACCGTTCAATGTTTTAATCTCTGATCTGAAAGTAAATATAAATTCACCGCTGACAAAATGTGTGAATGACAAAGATTGGTGGAGTGATGATGATGACGACAGGGCAGTCATACAGAGTAATCTGGATCATTTGGTAAGATGGGCCCATTAAAAAAAAAGGTTTTAATACAGCCAAATGCAAAGTTATACACCTAGGAACCAGAAATGCAAGCCACACTCACAGACTAGGCAGGAGGTTCTGTATCATGGGAAGCAGTGGCTGTGAAAAGGATTTAGGATTCATAGTGGAAAAGCAGCTCACATGAGCTCCCATTGTGATGCCCTGGAAAAAAGGGGCTAATACAATATTTGGATGTATAAATAGAGTTGTATTGAGAAGGATTAGGGAGGTGATTTTACCTCTGTATATGGCACCGGTGAAACTAATACTGGAAGACTGCGTACATTTCTTGGGTTGCCATTTTAAAAAAGATGTTGAAAAATCAGAGAGCATGCAGAAGAGAGACACAAAAATGATTCATGGGCTGGAGAAAATGTCTTATAGTGAGACATTTAGGGACCCCAATCTTGTCTAGCTTAATTTTTTTTTAAGAGGTGACTCAATTACTGTATACAAGTAGCTTCAAGGGGGAAAAATACTATGTGCTAAAGGGTTCTTACATCTAGTGCAGACAGGTACAACAAGAACCAACATTTGGACCTGATTTTGGGTCAGGGTTCCACGTGTACAAGACTAGCTACATCACTGCAATCTATTGAAAGAACCAATGTCTGGAAGCCAGGGGTGAAAGTAACATTAAGCACTTACCAGTTCAGCGGCCTGGCTATGAGCCCCCAGAATGGCTGGGGCCTCAGGCGGGGCTGAGGGATCAGCCTCCCACAGCCAGCCCATCCGCCCTGGTACGCCATACCGGCCCACTTTCACCCCTACTGGAAGCTGAAGCCAGACAAATTCAAATTGGAATTAGGAGCACATTTTTAACAGTGATGGTGATTAACAGTGGAACAAACTCCCAAGGAAAGTGGTGGATTCTCCACTTCTTGATTTCTCCAAATCAAGACTAGATTCTGTCTGGAAGATATGTTTTAGTCAAACACAAGTTATTGGGCTCAATATATGGGTAACTAGCTGACATGTAATGGCTTGATATATCTAAGAGGTCTAACTGGATGATTTGATGATCCCTTCTGGTCTTAATCTCTGTAAATATGAAAGTATAAATGACAGAGAGGATGGTGGTGTTACTAACAGTGAAGGAAAATAGGGAAAGGGGATTTTAGGTACATGACACTGAAAATGTGCTCTCTTCTATGTCCCATCTATTGACTCCAACCCACTTTTGTTGAGCCTGGGAAGTCAATGAGAGTTTGCCATTAATGTCAATGGACGCCAGATCAAGCGAGAATTCTTTTCTCTTCTCCCACTAATTTTCCTGCATGCTCTCATCCCAAGTCTCTGAATGAAACAATCCTATATTTGATGACATGGCACAAGGGATGGGATAATTTTGTTCATTCCAGCAGTACAGTGGAAGATGCATCTATTGTCTGAATTAATGTCACTAAGGTATCTTTTGATTAAACCCTATAATCCAAAATTGTTCTGATTTATATATCCTTGATGTCATGCTGATATATTTTAGTGGATTACATAGCTAGTTAAAATATGTCAGTCTTTGATGGATGCTTAATTGTATATGGGTTGGATACAGCAATCTATGTTTAGAAATGAAATTCTAGAACTGGGGAAAAGCTTCTAAGCATCTAAAATTATGTAGCTCCTTACTGAATGGTATTAGAAATAACCAGTTCTCCCCCGGTACTAAATGGGTGGTCCTGAAAAACAACACTGTAAAAAAAAAAAAGGGGTGAAATATTTGGTGCTAGCTGTGCTAGCTGTATCATATGCAGACTGTCAAGAGGAATCCACAGGTGCTTTAGGGCAGCTTTCTATTTGCTTTGCACTACTCAAAAATTAAAAACAAAACAAAACATTTTTAATGATTATTGTAGCTGGAAAAATCACCATGTTCCAGCCTTTTCTCTTCTACAGATTCTCGAGTCCATGGGAGAAAGGTTTTCACTTACAAATAAGAGGAAAGGGGGTTAATCAGCTATAAAGAAGATAACTTAATTCAAAACATTAATGTATAAAAAAGGAAAAAAGACTAAATTTTAAAAGAAAAGAATAAATCAGCCCCTTTATATTGTGTGAAACTTAAATGATCCTGACTGAAGATCCTGTTCAATATCTCAGTCTTTCTTATCTGAATTTTAAATCCTTGAAAACTTTGACAAGCACGATTTGGCAATTTTATTTTGGCAAGTGCAACCATGCAGCTTGATGTAGTGTTATATAATTATTAAAACCTGGAAAAATACATGGAATATGGAAGGAACCCAAATTGCAGTTGCATACTCCGAGCTTATCTATAGCAGAGCCATAGCTGTAATAAAAATGAACTGGATGGGAATGCATGAGTAAGCTCTTCAGATGTTACAAGCTGTCTTGTGAAAAGAGGAAAATACAGCGGCGCTCATGAAACGATGCTTTCTTTTGGCCATTATTTTAATGCTTCATAGAGGAGATGGAAAGCTACTAACACAAATGTGTTTTTCCCAGCATTGTAATTTAAATAACATAAGTGTGCTTCAAGACCATATCTACACAGACATAACCTGCACCATCACTTTTATGATATCAGTGATGGGCAATGAAAGGAGACAAAAAACATCATTTATTTTCTTATAAACTGAAGATTAAAGAGTCTTTTCTGCCATAAGAACTGTGCTTACGTTAGAAATGTCTTGGGGAAGAAAGTTGCCTATGAGCAAAATTCCCATCGATGTCACTAGTTAAATGTTTTCATTTGAAGAACATTTGTAGTGTAGGATATCACATGCTATCAGTGTGCTCTCTTCAGAAGTAAAAAATCTTTATCCAGTCCATTCAAGCACAGAAAAGTTGCCAATCCTGCACTATTTGGTGCTTCTCCAAGTACCAAAGACAGGTGTAATGGTTCATTTAGTTATTGTTAAGCTTTTCAGTCTTGTTTTGTTTGCATTGATTGTATGGTATTGATTTTGTTTCTAATTAATTGTTAGGGGTGCCTACAGTGTAAGGCAGGCAACAGCTGTGCTTTTATAAATCCAAATAAGCAAAGATATATTAAAAAGCAGAGGCATTGGGTGGTATATCCCACCATAAAATTTCCTTTATCCTCTAGAGTGTGTGGTTGTGGAGAAAAAATGGGGCCATCAGACAATGGAAAGCTATTTCCCAACTCCTATTTCCTTCACTGAGGGATGTAGCCTGTCTGGGGCTTCTCTGAAGATCCCTGCAGCTTCTAAAAAGTATGTTTTATGGGGGGGGGGGGTGAGTAAAGGGAAATAGAAGCATAAGGTGGATATGTGTGGGAGGGGTCTCTGAAAAGAGGCACAACCCTATTGGACTACATATATCATGAGCTTACTTGACTCCCATTACATTAGCAGAGCACTCCATAATCTTTAATGCATTTATCCTCGCCACACCCCTGTGAGCTAAGGAACTGCAATGACCTGCCTTTTACAGATGGTAAATTCAGGCACAGTGAGATTGAATGAGTTGCCAAAGATCACACAAGAAGTCTGGTGAAGAATAGGGACTTAAACCCAGGACTCCCAAGACCTAGTCTAGTGCCCTAACCACTGGACCTTCATTCCTGCTACCTGGCCTGGGTTCTAGTTTCTATTTTAGCTGTTCATTTTTGCCTGCTTTAGTGCCATGTAGCTTTCTAGAATGATTTTTATGGGTTAATTTGGATTGGGACTGGTCCAATTAGAGCACAAATGTGTTGTTTCAAACAATCTCCTTTATTGTTTGCCTCCTGCGTTCCCACTGGAACAATGAACATACACAAGCAACAAATCTACTTACCACCCTGCTGCTGCGTGCAACCATGAAATGAGCCACAGGGAACATGAACAGGAACTTCAGGAAGTGACACAGACTGTAATTAAAAGCTGACAGTGTGAGCAGAAGGTGAATTCCATTGAAAGCCCTTTTAAAGGAACCAGGCCATTTTCTGGTTCCTTTCTCCCTCCCTCCTGTGTTTATTAATTAAAAAAGATCCTTGAAAAACTATGGTCTTGTGCAGTTTTATGTGTTTCCAGTTACAACAGCACAATACAGATGGTAAGTGACCCAATATAAAAGGCTTATGATATTAATAACAATCTGGGGCTTAAGCGAGTGATGAGAGATCCTGATAGCCAAATGCGTGTTTCAAATATGGATACCCAGGAACTATCCTTTGTACGTACCCAGATTCTACACAGGCCATCTACAAGCATCCAGTGCCTTGACCGTCCCAGCACAAGATCAGAATATTAAAATATATTAATAATACTTGACTCCTATTAATAGAATTTTCCCCAAAGTCCTTTACCAAGAAGGTTGGTATCATAACTCCCATTTTACAGAGAGGGATGGAGGCACAGGGAAGTGAAGTGACTTGAGTAGGTCACCCAGCAGGTGAGCCAGGAATAGAACCCAAGTCTCTCAAATCCCACTGCAGAGCTCTAACCATTAGGCCACACTGCCTCCCAATAAAACAAAAGACATCTTGAATTTTGCTAAAGCAACTTAAACTTGCAGCTGACAAAATTGGGAGAGTGGTAAATAATGAAGCGGAGCGGTCACTGATACAAGGTGATCTGGATCGCTTGGTAAACTGGGAGCAAGCAAACAATGTGTGTTTTAATACAGCTAAATGTAAGTGTGTCCATCTAGGAACATGTATACACATCTAAGAATGTCAGTCATACTGAGAGAATGGAGGACTCCATCCTGGGAAGCAGTGACTATGAAAAAGACATGGGGGTTGCAATGGATAAGCAGCTAAATGTGAATTCTTAATGTGACACTGTCCCCCAAAGAGATAATTTGACCCATAAGCAGGGGAATCTTGAGTAGGAGCAGAGAGGTAGATTTCCTCTATATTTGGCCCTGGTTCGACTGCTGTTGGCATACTGTGGCCAATTCTGGTGCCCATATAATTATAAAAGGATGTTGATACATTGGAGAGGTTTCAGATAAGAGTCAGGAGAATGATTAACGGATTAGAAAACATGCCTTATAGTGGTAGATTGAACTCTGTGAGTCTATCGAGCTTAACAAAGAGAAGGTTAAGGAGTGATTTGATTACACTCTATAAGTACCTTCTCATAGGGAAAACATATTTAATAATGAGCTCTTCAATCTAGCAGAGAAAGCTATAATACAATCCGATGACTGGAAGCTGAAGCTAGACAAATTCAGGCTAGAAATAAGGCATACATTTTTATCAGTGAGGATAATTAGCCATTGGAAATGGTGGATTTTTCATCACTGATAATTTTTAAATCAAGCCTGGATGTTTTTCTAAAATATCTGCTCTAGGAATTATGTTGGGGAATTTCTATGGCCTGTGTTACACAGGAGGTCAGACTAGATGATCACAATGGTTCCTTCTGGCCTTGAAATCTATGAAAGTTATATTAAGTTAAAAGGCCTGGCAATTCCACATTTCTACACATTCCCTTTTGGTCACTCAAAATCTGTTGGGTTTTTATGTGCACTAATATATCTCTATGGAGAGAACACACATTTTCCCTTTCAAAAAATTAAGCTATTTTAAACTCTGGAAAAAAAAAATCTGTCAATTAAGAACATTCACCCATCACTAGATGATGCTGTTGGAACTTGATATCTGATGTTTTTAACTTGTAGACATTTAAGCTGTCCCTTAACCAGCATCTTTCCCTCAAGTATTGCTGTACAGACTCAAGCACGTTTGCTTTGCTTTACACTTATCTGTGATTAGTATTTACTGTAGGGATGTGACTTACTGGACAGCTAATAGACAACATTCCATTTCTTCTCATACCTATTAGAAAATGGGGCTGTTAGACATGTCACAGAATTTGCTGAGAAGCAGTACATGGCTGGCATGATCTACCCCACTGTAGGTATTCCTTGCCTCTGAATGTCACCACTTGGCAACTCAAGAAGGAACGATATGATGGAAACTCCCCCACTCTCCCTGAAGTGCAATTGAAGCAAAGCTACAAAATCTGGCAGCAGGTCTGTGGAATAGGTCCCTCACTAATGATTGACTTGGACTGGCTGTAATAACTTCTTATGCCTTCTACTGGGCCTTTGCTGGATAATTTATTTTCAGTGTTTCCTTCTTTTGTTTCCACAGGAAATCCAGATCCCAAGGTCAAGAGTCCATCATATATATATAACCCTGCATGACCAGGCACTTCTCCCTAGCAAAGTTGCCACCTGTCAGAGTTTACCTGAGGACAGGGGGTCAATTTAAGGATAATGATGGGGGTTAAAAACCATAGTGCTCCACCACAGCTTAAGTAGATACATTTTTCTCTGCCAAGCAAACAGGCACATATGTACAGCTAAGTAGATATATATGAATTTGGTGGATTGGGGGAACCTTTGCTTTTAGCATTCCTCGGTCTATAATTTAAATAAGCACACAGGGAAATTTAATACAATTTACATCTGAGTTTGATCTCACATCCATTTTCTCTATTAGAACAGGTTGAAACTCAGGATATCTGTTTCATGGGAAAATTTCACAAATTCAAATTTGGGTTGATTTTGAGTTGGACCAAAACCATTTTTTTTTAAACAACCCACTATTCCATAAAATGTTCATTGTCATGTCATGCCATGCCAATTTCAGACACCAGCTGTTAGGGCTTCCAGGGTCTATAGCCCCATCGTGCAGACTGCCCTAGGCTGGGGACCTCAGGGTTTCCAGGCTCCTGGACCAGCTTGCTGCCCAACTCCCTGGCCAGCTGGCTCCCGAGGCTGCCAGAGTCAGGCAGCCTGGGGAGCCAGTTGGCCCAAGAGCCTGGAAGCCCTGTGGTAGTCCGCATGGCGGGGCTGCCCCAAAGCTACAGCCATGAGAATGTCTGGGGACCTTGGCCCAGGGGCAATCTGTATGGAGGTGCTGCCCCAGAGCCATGAACCCTGGAAGCCTGGGCTTCCCAGCAGGCTTCCAGAGAAACTGGCAGGAAACTTTCCTAGTGGTCATCAGGAGTTCATCAAACCCAATATGTTTCCACAAAACATAGAATCATAGAATTAAAGGGTGGGAGGGACCTTGAGAGGTCTTCTAGTCCAGTCCCCTGCACTCAAGGCAGGACTAAGTATTACCTAGACCAGGGGTCAGCAACCTTCGGCACATGGCCATCAAGGTAATTCGCTGGCGGGCTCAGAGACATTTTGTTTATGTTGACTGTCCGCTCCCATTGGCCGGGAATGGTGAACCGCAGCCACTGGGAGCTCCAGGCGGCCGTGCCTGCAGATGGGCAACTTAAACAAAATGTCTCCGGCCCGCCAGCAGATAACCTTGATGGGCCACGTGCTGAAGGTTGCCGACCCCTGGTATAGACCATCCCTGACAGGTGTTTGTCTAACCTGCTCTTAAAAATCTCCAATGAGAGAAATTCCATAGGCAATTTATTCCAGTACTTATTTATCCTGACAGGAAGCTTTTCCTAATGTCCAACTTAAATGGCCCTTGCTGCAAATTAAGCCCATTGCTTCTTGTCCTATCCTCAGAGGTTAAGGAGAACAATTTTTTCTCCTTCTGCCTTGTAACAAACTTTTATGTACTTGAAAACTGTTATCATGTCCACCCTCAGTCTTCTCTTCTCCAGACTAAACAAACCCAATATTTTCAATCTTCCCTCATAGGTCATGTTTTCTAGACCTTTCATCATTGTTGTTGCTCTTCTCTGGACATTCTCCAATTTGTCCACATCTTTCCTGAAATGTGACCAGAACTGGACAAAATACTCCAGTTGAGCCTAATGAGCACAGAGTAGAGCAGAAGAATCACTTCTCATTTCTTGCTTACAATGCTCCTGCTAATACATCCCAGAACAACGTTTTCTTTTTTTGCAACAGGGTTATGTCATATGTATGTCATACTTAGTTTGTGATCCACTATGACTGCCAGAAACCTTTCTGCAGTACTCCTTCCTAGGCAATCATTTCCCATTTTGTATGTATGCAACTAATTGTTCCTTCCTAAATGGAGTACTTTGCATTTGTTCTTATTGAATTTCACCCTATTTACTTCAGACCATTTCTCCAGTTTGTCCAGATCGTTTTGAATTTTAATCCTATCCTCCCAAAGTACTTGCCACCCCTCCCAGCTTGGTATTGTCCACAAACTTTATATGTGTATTCTCTATGCCATTATCTAAATCATTGATGCAAATATTGAACAGAACCAGATCCAGAACTGATCCCTGCAGATCTGATATGCCCTTCCAGCTTGTCTGTGAAACACTGATAACTACTCTCTGGGAACAGTTTTCCAACCAGTTATGCACCCACCTTATAGTAGCTTCATCTAGATTGTATTTCCCTAGTTGGTTTATGAGAAGGTCACGTACCAAAAGCCTTACTAAAGTCAAAATATACTACATCTACCACTCCCCCTCTAGCCACAATGTTTGTTATCCTGTCAAAGAAAGCTGTTAGGTTGATTTGGCATGATTTGTTCTTGACAAATCCATGCTGACTCTTACTTATCACTTCATTACCTTCTAGGGGTTTGCAAATTGATTGTCTAATTATTTGTTCATTATCTTTCCAGGTACTGAAGTTAAGCTGAGTGGTCTGTAATTCCCCAAGTTGTCCTTATTCCCCTTTCTGTAGATGGGCACTATATTTGCCCATTTCCAGTCCTCTGGAACATCTCTAGTCTTCCATGACTTTTCGAAGATAATCACTAAAGGCTCAGATGTCTCCTCAGTCAGCTCCTTGAGTATTCTAGGATGTATTTCATGAGGCCCCGGTGACTTGAAGACATCTAACTTGTCTAAGTAATTTTTAACTTGTTCTTTCCTTATTTTAGCCTTTGATCCTACCTCATTTTCACTGGTCTTCATTACGTTAGGAGTTGAAACTACCATGAAAGCAGCTAACACAATAAATGAAGATAAAGATAAAATAAAAAAAATCATCTGTGGAGTGGAGGAAAGGGACATTCCATAAGCAATGGTGCAGCATATTAGCTTTGGTAGCTTGGCATAGGGATTTAGTTGGGACAGTGCAGGGAAATCAAACCAAAAAGTAGTAACTAACAAGACAAGCACCTCAAGCATTTTATTTCTCCGTCTGTCTATTACCGTTTGTCTATCTCATCTATTTAGACTATAAACACAAGCGACCGTATCCTGTCCTGTATGACTGTACTCCAGTAAAGCCCCATTTCTAATTACAATCCTAATCTAGGGTGCTGCTCAAACCAAAAAATAATAATAAATAATGAAAATGCACCCCAGAGAAACCTTACACATTAACTGTGTAACAGGAAACAGGAGGCTTTACTCTGCATTTAATGTAGGGTTTAAAGCTCATGCTGTTTGACGGGTAGATTTTTAGAAACCTGAGCAAGAATGTGTTGCTGCTTTGGAAATGAAGAGCAGTAAGATTTCCATTCCGTCTGCCATCACATTAACACCAGCACGATCTCTTCAAATGTTTCCTGCTGATTCCTATTGAGCACAAGAAGCAATGTTCTGGTGATTAAGCAGTAATATCATTATAAAAGCCAAATGAATAATCATTGTGTTAATGAACTTTATCTTAAAAAAGATTAGTTTTTTAATGTTAAGCTTCTTTCCATATGAAAGAGGAAATGCACTCTCATTCAATTTAATCAACTCAGAGATGTTCATGATCTATACAATTTAATTTTCTGTCTGCACATTTTCCTCTGTATCTGCATATCTAGTTGCTTAAATAGATGGCTTCAAATCCTTTTAACAGATCAGAGGCCAATAGATCCTTTTAAGAAATGTAACAAACGTGTTTGATAGAACCAGATGCATTTTGTCTTAATGATCCCTATGTCTTATTGGCTAGATTTCTTTATAACAAGCAACATAGTGTTACCTGATAAGTAATCACAATGCAAACCACACAAACAGTTGGTGACTTGAGTACACTACGCCTTGATAGATTTCGGAGAGTATTTCTCAGAGGCTTCTAGAGACTTTTTGGTTCCAAGACCTCCCTTGAATAGTTTGAGTATAGCTGATTACAAGGACAAGATTCATTTGGAGGAAATCTCTCATGGAAAGTGGATTTTACTTTTTCAATTCCACTTCTTTTTTCTACCATCACCCCACCAACAATGGTATAGCGCAGGGGTTGCTTTTTTTTTTTTTTTTTTTTTTTGCAAGTTCAAAGCTATTTGCTAGTTGCACCTGTTATGGACTCATGGCATAGAAATCAAGAGTCTGCTCTAGCAAAAAGGAACATATATTATATATATTGGTGTCTGTGGAGTTATGTACTAATTTTTATTTAGTAAATATTTCTCCTAGTTTTAAACTGTGCTCACCCATCTGAGATGAAAAATAGTTAGGCTAACCCAGTGGTTTCAACCAGAGGTACATGTACCCCTAGAGTACTCAGAGATCTTCCAGGGAGTACATCAACTCATCTAGATATTTGCCTAGTTTTACAACAGGCTACATAAAAAGCACTAGCAAAGTCAGTACTTTGAAAATTTCATAGACAATTATTTGTTTATACTGATCTGTATACTATACATTGAAATGTAAGTACAATATTTATATTCCAATTGATATATTTTATAATCATATGGTAAAAATGAGAAAGGAAGCAATTTTTCATTAATAGTGTGCTGTGACACTTTTGTATCTTTATGTCTGATTTTGTAAGTTTTTAAGTGTGGCGAAACTTGGGGGTACACAAGACAAATCAGACTCTTGAAAGGGGTACAGTAATTGGGAAAGGTTGAGAGCCACTAGTCTAACCTACTGGGCTATCTTAACTGGCCCCATGACTACAGTACTGGAGCACCTCACACTATTTAAGCTCACAATGCCCCTGTGAAGTACTATCATCTCATTGACAGATGGGGAACTAAGATACAGATAGACTAAGGGTATGTCTACACTGCCCATGTTATAGCACGGCTGCAGCAGCGCTGTGACATGGGCAGTGTAGTCACGCTTTTAGAGCTCTCCCGGCGATAAAAAATAACCACCCCAAATGAGGGGTGGTACTTTTGTTGCTTGGGGGTGGGGGGAGGGTGTCACACCCCGAGCAACTAAAGTTTTAGCACTGAAAGTGGCAGTGTACAGACAGCCTTAGTGATTTGCCCAAAGATCATATAGGAAGTTCGTGGTAAAATAGGGATTTGACCCCAAATTCCTAGGCTTGTGCCTTAACCACTAGAACATCCTTCCTCTCTTTAGGAGAACTAAATTAGAAATAATTCAGACCAAGGTCATGGCTATGGGCCTCAGGTAATTGCAGATTGGTAAAATTTAATAACACTGACACATAAATAAATTGAACATCTTTGCACAGTATTTCCTTAATAGGTCTGAAACCTAAACCCTATGGACGTATTTCCAATTTAGGACATTTTAATCTCTTTATTTATTTATAAAACTCCACCATAAAGTTTTTGTTTTTACTCCCTTATTACCATTTATTTTATACCACAGTGAAACAAAAATTCCGAATAGGATTTTGGTGGTTGGACTTTGTTCCTTATATTTACTGATTTTCTTTAGAGCTGGGTTGTTTCTGCTTTCAAAAGCACACAGCCATCTGAAAACAAACAAACAAATACTTCAACCTATTGTGGTTCTTTTTTCCCCCCCTTGGAGCAATTATGGGATTTTTATTAAGTAGCATGTCTGGTTTACATTTCTTTCCCCCCTTTTACTGTATACATGGTTCATAGGTAGGGCCCTACCAAATTCACGGTCCATTCTGGTCAATTTCACGGTAAGGCGATTTTACAATTGTAATTTTCATGATTTCAGCTATTAAAATCTGGAATTTCACAGTGTTGTAATTTTAGGGGTCCTGACCCATAAAGTAGTTGTGTGTGTGGGGGGGGGGAGGGGGGGGCGTTGCAGTACGGCTACCCTTAGTTCTGCGCTGCTGCTGGCACCGGCACTGCCTTCATAGCTGGACGGCCAGAAAGCGAAGAAGACAGAGCTGTGGCCAGCAGCACCACAGAAGTAAGAATGGTATGGTATGGTATTACCACCCTTATGTTCTGCTGCTCGCAGGGGCCACCTTCAGAGCTGGGTGCCTGGCTAAGAGCTGTTGCTCTCCAGCTGCCTAGATCTGAAGGCAGCGCAGAAGAAAGGGCAGCAATACTGTGTCCCCCCCCCAAAAATAACCTTGTGCCCCCCCCCGCAACTCCCTTTTGGGTCAGGGCTGGTCTCCCCTCCCTGTGAAATCTGTATAGTATAGGGTAAAAGCACACAAAAGGCCAGATTTCATGGTCCATGACGCGTTTTTCATGGCTGTGAATTTGGTAGGGCCCTATTCATAGGACTACACACTTTTTATAATTCACTTTTTACTTGCAATAAGATTAGCTATATTAATATATATTAATCTTATTACAGCTTTTTAGCTGGTGCTTTATTACTGAAAAAGGAATTTAGAGGGGGTTTTGTTTGTTTTTACTACTTTGGTTTTGGCCACCTTTTGGGGGTTTATTTACTAATTTATATTTAACATTTATAACTTAATTTTTAAAAAATGTTAAACTTTGTAAAAGTATTGAGATACCCAAATGGTTAATTAACATAATTAAGTCTGCCAGAAAATGTTGGCTGCTGCTCAAAGAGTGTCTGTGTTAGCTTTACAAATTTGAATGAAAGATATGGATGGTTTTTAGTGGATTTTTTTTTTTTACAAGATAATTTATTTTACACATACATTTTACATTTTTTAAATAGGTTTTTTTTTTAAAAAAATTGCGGTCCCCTGCTATGTTCTAAACAGTTTATTATGAGAGGCTGAATAAATATTTTAAACTTGCTGTTCTTAGCCTTGCTAGCAGAGCCTTTGAACTTTTTTTAAAAATGATTTTACAGTCCTGAAGTTTTCCTTTTGTAAATTGCAAATTATAAGCAGATGACACATTTAAGTTGCTTACATTTTTTAAATTGCAAATTTGATTTTTATATTTAAGCTTTGAGTACGTTTCTTTTTTTACAAGCAAGATAACTTTTTGGCATGGGCTTTGATGATTGCTATATTTTAGCAACATTTTGTTTTTACTTTTTTATTTTGTTTTATTTTTCTATTTTAGTTATTTGAGCTTACTTTAGTAGGCTTACTATTACACTTAACTTTTTCTGACAGTTTTAGCTGCTGTTTTATTTATTTCTGTTTTTTTTAAACTTAGCACAACAATTTATTACTGGGGGAGAGGGGCTTGTATTACATTTTTACAAGTACCATTTGGAAGCAGTCAAGTCATACAGAAAATTTTATTTCCTTTAGTTATTTTAACTGAATTGTTTATAGCTAAACAATTTAAATTAGATAGTTTTTGTACCAACAGCAGCATGCAATACACATTTATTGGGAAGGGCCAATTTTCTTTAGAATGACTGTAATGGCTTTTCAGGGGGGAAAAGCATAATGGTGGTAATTGTTACCACCTCTCCTTTCCTTTTCATAATTTGTTTGATTACTAAGAATTTTACCAGGCAGGACTGCACTGAGATATATAGGTACAACTGGGTTTCATTATGTAACCAAGAATTTTTAACACTTTTTAACCCCCCTTTTTCTTTTTAACATTTTCATAACCCCCAACTGTTTAATTTCCTTTGAAGTTAAAAAAGTGTTAATTTGTGCAAAAGCTTTATTACTTTTAATTAACAAAAACAAACAAAAAAACCCACCATTTTTTAAAGTGACACTTTTTAGCTGAATTTTTTCTGCGGTTTTAAGCTTCTTCTATGTTTTTTGCACTTATGTTTTAATTAAATATACTTTGCTCACAAAGCTGTACTCCCTAAATATAGTCCTTGAAGGATGGCTGCTTTTTACTTTGGATAAATATTGTTTTTTCCCCTGAACTTTCAGGAATTTTTTTCAATTAATTTGTTTCCTTCTATACAACTTTAATTTGCTTTTTGTGCTTTTGCATTCAGTCCTCAAGGTGGCACATTTTGCTGGTAAAGTTTTAGCCACGAGAAATAATTTTGTCAAACTGCTGCCTTTATTTGTTTGTTTTTTGTTTGTTTGTTTTAGGATAAAACCAACCAACCAACCAAACAAACAAAAACCCAACACAAATCCCTCTAGATTTTTGTATGGCTGCCATTGGGTTCCTATTTTTTAACATTTTAGTGTCACTTAAACTTTTGGTGTGCTTTGCATTTAAAGTACCTGTTTAATTTTTTAACAACTTTTATTATGTTTTAAAAATGTCTTGTTAGACTGCATGACATGTATCTTATATATTTCCTTTTGCTCTTTCAGCCCATTCTTTTCTCTCTCAAGATTTCCTACATAACGTGTACCTCTTACTTTACACAGGGCTTCTATTTCCAGGATTAGTCCCTGCAATAACAAGTTTTTTGCATCTCTTTTTTGCATTTTTTATTCAGCGCTATTCATTGGCGTGCCGTCTCCTCCCGGTCCTGTCTCTCTAGGGAGTCAATTGGGTCCACCCTTACATTTAACCTACTTCTCCAGCACCCTGGAAGCTTCCTCAAATTTAAACCCTGCCAATGCCATTGCTAAACTGCTGGGTTGTGACACTTAACTGTTAAGCTACACATATAATAAACTATAAGTTACCTGCTTCAGATGCATGGATCCAATTAGAGTCATGGCACCACTATGTAGCGGTAGCCTCTGAGACCTCTTCCACTTGGCTTTCCAAGAACTCAATTTGACTTCAATTTCATCGCTCATGTTCTTTTATTTGTGTAACCCTTCTGCCCATCTAAGTTGGCAGCAACAAGGGCCGGGTTCTGTATCTAGGGGTTCCGTTTCAATAACACAATGCAAAACCGGCTCGAGCCCCCACCCAGTGACCTGGGACAATTACATACAACCCCCTGGGCGCCTCTAAGAGGCAATACTTCCCCACTCGCAAGCACAGAGTCTGAGTGTAGCAGAAAATGTTTAATAACATGAGGTAAATGACATCAGCATTAAATTGGAAAAACACCACAAACAGGATTCATAACACAAACCATGAGCAAAAGACCCACCCCAGCAAATTGGGCTGTGTCCTTTCCCTTTGGTTCTTGAATCCAGCAACCCAAAAATCACCCAGAGTCCCCAAAGTCCAACACCCCCAAAGTCTCTTGGGTGCAGCAACCACCCGAAGTCCCAAAAGTCCAACAACCCCCAAAGTCTCTGTCCCTGGTCAGTGCAGCCCCAGAGTAACAGGGGGGCACGCAGGGTATTAAGGGGCACCTTACGTGATCCGAGGTCAGCCGTCTCTCCATGGGGTTCCGCCGCAGCCTTCACCACGAGCCAGTCCACTTCCTGCCGTCCCATGAACTGCTCTGCTCTACGAGCTGCTCCGCTCCACTCACTGACCTGTGAGCCGCTCCAGCCGTCCCCGCAAACAGCTCCGCTCGCCGTTCCTTGGGCCGCTCCAACCGTCCCCGCAAGGCTCCGCGCTGCTCCTCCAGTCATCCCCGCAAATTGCTCCGCCAGCTGCTTAGCAATATAGCTTCAGGCTCCCCCACTAGTTAACACAGCACTCAGTGATCTCAGCTCTTAATAACTTTAGCTCTTTTGTGATTTCAGCTCTTAGTGATTTCAGCTCATAGTAGGGGAGCCCCCGTGCTGGTGCACCATTGGCCCAAAGTGAATTCAGCTCAGCAGCCTGTAACTAGACTCCTAATGGAATCAAAGTTAGCTCTGACATTCAACAGTGGAGAGAGGAGGTGGTGCAATTGGTGTTTCAAGCTCTCAAAGGGGGCCCACACCCTCAAGTACAAATACCTGTCCCCATCCTCTCTCAATTCACTGGGTTTTGTAACCCAGGCCCCTTGTCAAGCAGGTGCTACTTAGGTAATGGTGAGTCCTTCTGTCATACAACAGTTCCACTGGCCTTGATTCACAGAATCAGGGTAACAAAACTTTATTCTTCCTGCCCCAATAACAGAGAAACTGGGGATCCCACACCAGCCAAAGTAACCACTTTCAGTTGCTGTTGTTTCATGCCAGGCAGGTGGGTGTGCCTATGCAAACAAGATCAGCCCCTGGAGTTCTTTTCCACACTCGCCATAATTCACCACCAGATGTCAGGGTAGAGCTCATCCTGACTCTGCTTACATTTGGCATACAGCAAAGCTACACGGAGTTAACTAGAGTTAAACGGAGGGAGTAGGTACAGGGTATACTATACATCCAAAGTCACACGGAAACCACCTTCCTTTATATAGATTTACACATCACGTCGCACTCAAAATGAATTACATCACATGTTTTGGAACTGGCTTAGTTACTTTGCAGGAACCAATTCCTCTGTAGAATGCTCTGCCCATACACTGTTCATGTTCAAATTTACTCGTATCTCATCTTTACGCATCTGACTTATCTTGTCCATTGTCATCTTGTTCTTAGTGAATGTTTCTCTGAGAGTTGCCCTCATATCTTAGCTGTCTTTTAGCTAAGATATGAGGACCCATTTACTTATCTTAACACAAACATTCCGTTTTTAGCCTGCTAATCTACTTACCTCCCTAATTCTGTTTTCCAAAAAATGAGGCCTCCCCCATGTTTAATTACTCATGTGAAGCCAGGCCTACATAAGAAAAACTGGAGAAATATACTGGATCCATAGGTCTCTGAGGTCAGAAGGAAATAAACTGCTTTTGGTATTAATATGAGAAAAAGAGTGTTTTCTATGATGAAATGAACAAGATGATAGTTTGGCCACTCAACAAGGGAAACTTGAGAAGTCAGAATATTCCAAACAAACCCAAAGGTAAGGCTGAGTCTTGTGTTTGACCTGGTTTGAAAGTTTTTGTTAGAGATAAATAAATAATTCTCAGCAAATAGTTTATTCAATGAATGTCACCTATTGTATTCACAAATTGTCTGTGAACAGCCTGCATTTTCCACAAACGTTAGTTATTTAAATTTAATCTTTGTATAAATCTGGCAAATAACTCCTATTTTGTAGATTGTTCCCAAGCATTTCATTGTATATATTTGTAATCCCAGCTAAATTTTTCTTAGACAGATAAGTCATATGATATTGTTCCTCTTCCCTGGTTAGATGAGTGTTGTCCTTGAATTTTTTAGTTCAACGTTCACCTTCCATCAATGTGCTTAAAATTTGCTGTGTCTGTGAACATTGCTGCTGTTAATCATGGTTGCTAAAATATTCCTAGAAAGCACATACAAAGGGGCTCAAATTTGATTTGACTAAATATTTTCAAACATTTTTGAGGTACCTAATATGCCACTTATTACAGCAATTGTAATAAAAGTTTCTGTCATAGGGGATATAAATGTGCTGGAAAGACCACAAGGTCCTGCCACATCTGATTCAGAGATAGAAAGTGTCTTTTCTGACACTTTTCGCTGTTTAAAAGCTTCATTTTTAAATGTAATTAGGCCAGATAGACATGACACAGAGAAAGGGAAAAGATAAAATGATTTCCTGTAGGGGCTATGAAATACCACAACCTCACTGGGTTCCTGTCTAAATGTAGGGCACACTCTATTCACTTTCCCCTTTCTTCTTTTCCCCTGCTTCCAAAAAAAACCAGCCTCCCCCAAAGCCATCAGTCCCTGACACTCTATGCACATGCTATAAATATATACATAAACATGGAGAGGAAACATTGATTACACTGCTCTACAGCCAAAATGCTTCTGAAATAAATGTAGTCAAACTTTACTAATTCTGGGTCACTGAGAATGAAAATTATGCTTAAAATTGTTGATTGGCTCTAGTTTTCAAGATATGCTATTGGGTCAGTATATACGACCCTTGACTTGGGAATGGCGGAGGATAAGTGAGTTATAAAGGGAAGGGATCTCAATTTAAACCAGAAATGACTAAAATACATCTTTGACTGGATCTATGAATAAATCTATGACTGGGTTTGGACAGTACTTGCTTTTTAGGCAAAACAATGAATGATGCAATCTGAAGCTGGTATTGCGTCATACATTATTTGAATTGCATCATGTTATTCCTAGAAGTCATGGATGATGCAATCATAACGAAGCTTACATCACTCTGCTGAACAAATTGCCCTATATCAGCTCTAGAAATCATACAGTGTCGTGCTCTCTTATTTGTCAGTGTTTGATTTTGCAAAGGGACACATTTCTGTTTAGCCAAAGTGAGCAGAGATGCCTCGTACTTGTGTGAACAGTGCAGATAACTTCTGCTATGTTTGTGGTGAAGTGACTTTTGCATCACAAAAGTGCAGTATAACCACTATGGTTAAGAAAACCTATCACCTTTATTTTGGCTGCAAAATTGGAGATCAGGACAAGAGGTGGGCCCCACACATATGCTGCAACACTTGTGCAACAAATCTTCACCAGTGGTTGAACAGGAAAAGGAAATCTATGCCTTTTGCAGTGCCAATGATTTGGAGAGAGCCAACAGATCATACCAGCAATTGTTACTTCTGCATGGTGCCTCCAGTTGGGAAAGGTGTGCCAAAGAAGAAAAAGTGGACTGTGCATTATCCAAACATTCCATCAGCTATACGCCCAGTACCCCACGGAGAAGGACTGCCGGTTCCTGATGCACCAGAATCATTCTCACTTGTGTCAGACGAGGAAGAGGAAGAGGATGAAAATTCTGGTCCTGAACCATCAATGTCACAAGACCCACATTTTCTCCCATCCTCCTCCTCTGAACCACACCTCATAACACAAGGTGAACTGAATGACCTTGTCAGGGATTTGGAACTACCCAAGAGTAAGGCAGAGCTGTTGGGCTCCAGACTACAGCAGTGGAATCTCCTGGCAGGTGATGTTAGGGTTTCCATGTTCCGTGACCGTCAAAAGGATCTTGTCCCATTCTTCTTCATGGAAGGTGATCTTGTAGCCTGCAACAACATCGATGGTGTGATGGCAGTCCTCAACATCGTTCATGATCCAGATGAGTGGAGACTGTTCATTGATTCATCGAAGACGAGTCTTAAAGCTGTTTTACTGCATAATGGCAATGTTTTGCCATCAATTCCAGTTGGTCATGCAGTCCATATGAAGGAAACCTATGACAACATGAAACAACTTTTGAGGTGCATAAACTATGACCAACATCAGTGGCACCTTTGTGGTGAGTTGAAGGTTGTTGCTCTCTTGCTTGGTCTGCAGACTGGATACTGCTGTTTTCTCTGTGAATGGGATAGTCGTGCAAGAGATTCCCACTACATCAAGAAAGATTGGCCACTCCGACAGTCATTGGAGCCTGGGAGGAAAAGTGTTCAGCATCCACCACTTGTTGAATCAAGGGAGGTTACCACCCTTACTCATCAAGCTGGGTCTGATGAAGAACTTTGTCAAGGCCATTGACAAAACACAAGCAGCTTTCAAGTACCTCCGTGGAAAATTTCCAAGGTTAAGTGAAGCTAAGATAAAGGAAGGTGTCTTTGTTGGTCCTCAGATTCGTGAACTTCTTCGAGATGATGCATTTGACCATGCACTGCGTGGCAAGGAAAAGACGGCATGGAAAGCCTTCCAGTTAGTGGCAATAAATTTTCTCGGAAACAACAAGGCAGACAACTACAGGTTGTTGGTGGAAAACCTCCTCAAGGCATACAAAAGCCTTGGTTGCAACATGTCACTAAAGATACATTTTTTGCACTCTCATCTAGATTTTTTTCCACCGAACTGCGGAGCAGCGAGCGACGAGCACGGCGAGCGATTTCACCAGGACATTGCAACAATGGAGAAACGTTATCAGGGCAAATGGAGCCCATCAATGCTTGCAGACTATTGCTGGACAGTGACAAGAGATGCTCCATTTAATGAATACAAGAGACAAGCCAAGAAGCACCGAGTAGACACTGAATAGGACTAAACTATGTACATAATAGTTTTTTGCCTTTTGTTTCATCATAAATTTTATTTATATAACCCTTTTGCTGATTTTTAAAGTGTTACATAAATAGGACAGGTGAAATATTATCATGTAAAGCAACCATAAACACATGAAAAGACCTAGGTTTACAATTTATGATTAAAACTCTACTATCTACACAATATACATAGACATAAAATGTAAAAACTTAAATATCTTAGAAACAGTAGCCAATCAGTTGTTTTAATTGTCATATTTGCATTCAGCACATCAAAATACATAATAAATAGCACATTTTATCTCTGAAGCAGACGACTTCTCAAAAATTGTAGACCAGTGTTACTTTTTTAATTCTAGAAAGTGCTTAAATACCACAATGATGGTTGTGGTCCAAGAACCTGATTAGAACAGAATAGCGTCCATTGTCTTCCTATAGCAATGAGATAAGATACTGATTGAACTCCATTTGTTGATATTTGAAAAAAAAAATCATCATTTACCAATCTGTTACCACAATGTGGCATCTCATATTAAAGTGTGTCTTAAAATAGTGCATAGTTGCAAACTCAAACCAAGATCCAACATCCATTTAAGATAGTGGAAAAACTCTTTTTGACTTTAATAGGCACTGAATCAAGCTCTCAGATACCAACCAGTTCCCAAATTATGGTAATTGTAGATATTTTATTGGTGACCGTGTATGCTTTATGGGGAGCAATATAGGTTTAGAAGATTTGATAGGTCAAGAGATTTGCTTGAGATTTAATTAGTTTTATATCCTCAAAAGGTAAAGATATTTCACAATTTACTCTCAACAGTAATGAACAAATAAACAAGACTTTTTGTCTATCAAAAATGTCAGCACACAGTTGGTTTTCTTCCACACGTTTCCTCGAATTACATTTATAACATCACTCTAAATGATTTCTTCCCTCACATTCATAATTCAACAAGAGTTGAAGTTACGTTAAAATGTGTCTTTAATTAGGTTCTCTTGTAATCAGTACAGTACTTCATTACCTTTAACTATATCAGTGTGTTGCTATGGAATTTTTACCCATGTAAAGTAATGAACAACATGATAAGCAAAGACCACATTGCTTATGAAAGAATATATTTCTGTGGTATGACTCTGCAAAAGTAATTTTTTATCGGTTTGTAATAGATTTGGGAAATGGATAGCATATGCTAGGTGGAGAGAGAGCCAGACACAAACACATGCTCAGAAGTCCAGAGGGAGACACTCAGATAATTACAAGCTTTTTGTGGATTAATCAACTTGCAAAAATGCTTCAGCGGTGTTAGGCACCCAAATACCTATTCATCTCCCACTAAAATAAAAAGACAAGACCTCATGTGCTCCCAGTGTAACTGCCCAGAAGTCAGTAGTGTTGCACCAGAGAAGAATGTGGCCATATCACCTTTACCAATGAGGCCAATCCATTTTCAGACCTCTCTACAGGGCTGCTCTCACTTTTCCCCAGCTGGCCATGACCAAAGGGGCCACTCCAGTACCCAGCAATAGCTGGACCACAGCACTATTCTTGCCTTGCTAACAAGGTGCTGACAAAGCAGGGGTCACATGGCAGTCACAAGGCAGTGTATCCTGCAAGAGGATTCCCCTGTGGCAGGATACACTGGCATTACAGCCTACTTGTGCCGTTGTTGCAGCTCAGTATCACAACAGAGAACTGGAACAGTTATTTCAATTTTTGAACCAAACAAAATGAAAAGTCCTTCCCCACTACTCTTCCCCTTCATTATAGTCTCTCATCTTCTCTTTCCTCCCTTTCTTTCTATACTTCTTCACTTTGAAAGTCACAGTCAGAATCAACGATAGATTTTTGTACCATAAAAATACTGAAATTCAAGTTAGGAGTTTCTCTCTTTAAGAACAGTTTCTCTGTGTTCTAAGAAAGGTTACAGGTGGTTGTTTCTTTGTCATTATTGTTCACCCACCTTTCTCTGCAGAACTGCAGAGAAAACAAACCCAAGATAGGTAGCTGAAGAAAGGAGGAATGTTGACCCTGGTATGAACGTAGTTTTGAAGCTGTTCAGGGCAATTTAGGTGCATGTATATTTATGGTCTGTAGCCATCTGTTGTCTCATACTAAGACTGTAAATTCTTTGGGGCAGGGACTATCTTTTTGTTCTCTGTTTGTACAGCACCTAGAACAACAGAGTCCTAGTCAATGACTGGGGTTCCTATGGTGACAGTAATACAGATAATGAAAACAAACTCATTTCACATAAGTCAGCCAAGAGTTGCCACATGGGAGAGACTTTCTGTCCCTGTTGACCTAAGTACAATTCCAACTGACCAGGCAGAGGTGAAAGGCTGAGTTCCCTACACATTTGCAGTAGTTCTTTTACTCTTCATTCAAGATGTAACTACTCTAGTTCCTTAATCAAGCTTGTTGCTCTACTCTGAATAGCTTCTCATTTCTTGAAAAACTTTCTAGTACTCTGTGTCCCCATAAGTTATGCAGTACCCCAGCTGAGAGTCTTACCTGTGCTATACAGAGAGAGAGTGCCAACTCACCAGTGCTGTAGAAAATAGGATATTTCTGCATATACATCCACATACCACTTTAGCTTTCTGTTTTATTGCCTACCCACAATATCTGCTCATAGCTAAACTACTGTCCATTATTTCCCAATAGGTCTTTCAGCATCACTAAGATCCCTCCCACTGAATATAAGCCATTCAGATTGTTGTTCTCTAAGAGCGAAAGTGTAGCCCCCATGCATCCACTCATGGGAACAAAAGTCTTCCCCTTACTCCCCTGCACCAGTGACCTATACTGCTGTTAGCAGCATGGGATGGAGAGGAGCCTTTGTGGGGCCACTATTTCCCATGGTCTGCATGGGTGAGACGGGTGGGCAAGATAGGAAGGAATCTGCACAAGTGTTATATCTGGCACATAAAATAGAGACTGTAGCACTTCCCTCATTCCCAGGGGTGGGTGTGAGGATAAACACATTAAAGATTGTGAGGTGTTCAGATACTGTGGTCATGGAGGCCATAAGTACCTTTTATAAAGAGATTCTGGTAGCAGCTGCTGTTGGAGATTGGAGACCAGACTGGGTGGATCCACTGGTCTGATTCAAAATGGCAATACCTGTGTTCTAGGGGAGCAAATACCAGGTCCTAAAGGTCTCTTTAACCTAGAGGAGTAAAACATAACAAGAAACAACGGCTGGAAGTTAAAGCCAAAAACATTCAAATTAAAAACAAGGCACAATTTTTTTTAACTGTGAGGTTGATCAACTAATGGAACTAAAAGAGAAGTGGTGGGATTTTCCATCTGAAATTGAGATTGGACGATATTCTGGAAGATGCTTTACTTATGGGGTACAATTTATTGGCCTCAGTACAGGGGTAACTAGATGCAATTCTGTCACCTATGTTATATAGAAGGTTGGAGTGGATGATCTAATGTTCCCTTCTGGGGAACATTAAACAAATCTATGACTATTTTACTAGCCAGATCTGTGTTCAAAGTTCAGTCTTGGCTCTGCTGTTACAAAGATGTACACATGTGATTAACTTTAAGTACATGAGCAGCATATGGGTCTCAATGGGACTACAGTTTAAAGTTGAGCTTGTGCTTAAATCTTTGTAGGATTGGTCATTGGTCTTTACTCACAGTCAGCATGGGATGGAGTACATTGCAGGTGTCACTCTCAGCTCCTGGGTAGGAGTAAGCATCTCCTATCATTCAGTAGCTATCCTCCTAGCTAACCAAAGAGCAGCATTAACTCTTCACCCAGAAGAATGTTGAGTATTATGTGGGACTCAGAGTCAAAGTTAAATGTATTGGAAAATTAGGAGATCCCGTGGTTCTGGCTGGGAGATTGCAGACAATTCTTCCCTTTGCCCTCTTTTTCCTAGGAGAGGAATATTTATATGGATCTGTAAGCTTGAAAGTATATGTAGAGTGAACTAAAGTATTCTACAGGGAAGGAAAATTCAAGACTAAAGGAATTGCTTTTCTCATTGTGATTTGTTGGGACTGAGCCTATATCATTGTGTTTTTTGCTAGGACTTAGCCAGTGCTATTTATTGGCTTGGAAGGATTCAATTTTTATCTGTTATTGTCAGTAAATGTTGAGTTCACTATTCACACACAAATCAAGAAAAATATTTCCATCAATAATAATTGAGATTTACAAATAAGCAGTATTTTTCTTATATTGCCTGAGAATTTTTTAGTGTTTGGTTTTAGGATATTTACTTTATATATTTTGACGTGATGTTGACAAATTTGTGTTTTAATAATTATAAAAGTTTTAGCTTTTTGAATCTCTACATCTACGGTCATTAAATAATTATTGTCTAGCCACCCCATTTCTGACTGCCCCATAATTTTCCACACTGTGAAAATTTAAATTGATAATAATTTTAAAAAATACTTACAAATAAACGTTGATAGCCATCAAAAGTATAAAAATAAAAATTGAATTCTACCAAGCCTAACTAATTTTGCATGTATGCTGATGCTACAGCCCTACAGTTGTATTGGGAAGGTGTAGAAGAGTGGACTTACTGATAGAGCATCTTATCGTGGCTGGATGGCACAACAGACTCTTCTCCCCTTGCATTCCCTGTTGCTCCACTTGCATGGTGGTCCATCTTTTCTTGTGATTTGGCTGTCCAGCCAGGTCACATTTTATCCCACTCCTTCCAGAGTAACGAAGTCCAACAAACAACAGTCCAGTGTCCTTACAAAAGATCTTTGGTTCCCCCTGGGTCCTCGTACCCTTCACTCAAGTTCTTAGTTGTCCTTATCTTCTCAGGAGCCTCACACCACCTTCCTCAGTGGCTGGGGAACCCAGGACCATCAACTACACTGGATTCCATTTCAGGGACTCCCTAACGAGCAGCCAAGGTTTGCTCTTTCAGACTCCATGCTGCTGCCTACCTGAACTTCTTCCTACCATAATCTGTCAACAGACTGCTCCCACAGGCTCTCTATGTTCTTCCTTCTTTCAGAGCCAGGACTCACAGGAATCTCCCCTGATATCCCTCAAGAAAATGCCAGATGTAATCCCCCATTTTCCCTCTTCAGGCTTGACCTTTGTCCTTCTCTGTTCCTCATTTAAATGTCTCCAAGGGCTCTCTCTCTAGAAGTCCAGATCATGCCCTATTATCAACTTGGTTGCTCCTGGTGGGTGAGCTCTGCATCTCCTGGCCTCCTTCCAGACTTCACCACTCAGGAGA
This sequence comes from Emys orbicularis, assembly GCF_028017835.1. Lineage (NCBI taxonomy): Eukaryota > Metazoa > Chordata > Testudines > Emydidae > Emys > Emys orbicularis. Next base: position 118,159,231 of record NC_088689.1, read on the forward strand.
GGATCCCAGGGCCCACCTTCCCCCTGGGCTTCCTCCTTGACCCTGCCAATCTCTCTAGTGCCAGAAAGCAACTCCACTGTTTTTCTATGCAGCCCCCTTCTTTCTTTTTCATTTTGTTTTAATGGTGAAGCAGACTTGACTGAATAGTTTATAGCTTCCACTAACTATTATTCTTAAATACTTTGCAGTTTATATACTCTCACTCTGCCCTGTGCTCTTCAGGTAAAGTAACAACCTGTCTAATGTGACACCATTTCACCAATAGTTTTACTCAATCACATAATGTAACTTTTGTTACCTTAAGGCATTTAAATTTTTCAGAAAGCTTTTCCCTTTCTTTATCAAAGCCCTCGCATACCCATAAAAGGTGTTCAATTGTTTCTTCCACCTTCGAGAGCTCACATAGTCCACTGCTATGTCTGGTTACTCAAAAATGATTTTTGTGTAAGTCACAATGGACAGTTAGTACTCTAAACAAAAGCACTTCATTTTTCCTATCCAGGCCCTGAAGTATTTCATTATCCTCAACTCTAGGGCACAGTTAAAAAAAAACTCTTCCTCTTTTCTTTTTTTTTTTTGCCATTCCTCTTTTAAACTTTTGTGTAATAGGCTTTTGCATTCCTGTTTACTCAAGGGTATTTCTATGCCAATATTTCCATTTCTTACAGCCCTTTTAGCTGTTTTGTCCACCATTTCATTCCCTGTTATCCCGATATGTCGGGGTAGCCGCATGCGGCTCTTCAGAAGTTAATATGTGGCTCCTTGCATAGGTGCTGACTCCAGGGCTGGAGCTACAGGTGCCAACTTTCCGCTGCTCAACACCAGGCCCTGCCCCCACTCCACCTTTACCCCAAGGCCCCTGCCCCTTCCTGCCCCCTCCCCTGAACCTGCTGTACCCTTGCTCCTCCCCCTCTCCACCCCAGAGCCTCCTGTACACTGCAAAACAGCCGATCGCAGCAGGCAGGAAGGATGGGGAGGTGCTGATCGGCATAGCTGCCAGCGGGCAGGAGGTTCTGGGGCTGATGATGTATTACTGTGGCTCTTTGGCAATGTACATTGGTAAATGCTGGCTCCTTCTCAGGCTCACGTTGGCCACCCCTGCGATATGTGCTAACATCCAAGCTACAGCTACATGTGTCCCAATCTGCACTAACTTTCTTAGAAATATAATTTCATTGATTAAATCACTTATATGTACTGAGACACCCTTTTGTATCGCCATAAGGCCAGAGATTGAATCTGAAAAAATGACCGCCACTGCTGGGCATTAATCCCAGATCCAATTTACTGCTAACATAATTGCTGCTAGTTTGGCTGTCACGACAGCTACAAAATGGAATAATCCTTTAGATGTATTAATTCCAAATTCTGGTATACAATATGCTGTTCCCACTCTCTGGGAGGGGGAGGAGGGGCTGGACCCATCTGTATATATTTGACACAACTGTCTCCACTTTTCATCTGTATACTGGTACACTTCAATTTTAATACATACTGTCTCTTTGTTACCCTTACGTTTATAAAATAAATCTTAAGCCACCTTTGAACATGAGACTTTCCATCGATAACTAATTTTCCCAGGACAAAAAGTTTTGATTTCTTTCCTTGTCTTTCAACTTTCGCATGCACACTTTAACTCAACTGGCATATGGAGTTCTAACATTGCATGCTATAATTCGCCTATCAAAATCCCAACAATCCTCATATATTTGTTTGGTACTTTCATCATTACAATTGGCCCCAACAATTACATCCAGTAATTTCATTCACAGCATATCTATAGTACACATATAGGTGTTGTAATAAATGCACTGCATGCAATATATAATGCCTCTTCTAATCTGCACTTCCCTTTTCAATAGTAAACACACAGCTCCTTCCCCACCTGGATTTCATCTTTAATTAAGCCTGGCCCACCTTCCAGGTTCAGCCAGGTAGCGTAATTGACCTCTCAAGCCCACATTAACCCTTTCAGAGCCAGGAGGGTAATCACAGTACAGTAATGTGCTTTGCCCAGTCTTTTTGCCCAGTCTATAGTGTAGGACTATACTATGGAATTTAACAGAAAATTATAACCTTAATACAGAATTTTAAAACCAACCTATGGTTTTTAATAGAGAATTATACCAGTGCTGTTGAATTCAATACACTATCTTAATATCTCTATAGTAAGGACCGAATTCTCTATTGAAATCTATATTTTTATTAAAGAAATTTCTATAGAAACATACTAAATATCTATAAAACCCCTTAGGTTTAATCTCTATCACACTGTACATGACTTTCCCCTGAGGAAATTCATATCCAGCAACATAGCTAAGAGGGCAGATAAATAGGAAACTAAGATTGGAGTTAATGGAGCAAATCCAATTCTGATTTCACCACTGCAATTCCACTGAAGTCCATGTAGATTCAGTGCTAGAATTGAGAGCAGCGTTTCACCCATCAGGTTAAAAATGTTAAAACACCCTCCCCCCTCCCCTTTTTTCTGAATTTCCCCACGCTAAGCTATTGATTCCCAAGCAGATGAAGAGATGTCATAATACTGGTGCCCTTTGCTGATTTTCAGACCAAATGGTTTTAATGTCATTCACGTTCACTAGAATTTAAATTAATACAGTGCACTTGCTGCACCTGTTTAGCTAGAAAATAGCTTTGGAATTAGATCTGGACTTGTCAACAGAAAGCAAAGAAGCCAGCTACCAAAGGGCAAAGGCCTGTAAACATTGTATCCCTCAAGCAGCATGTGGAGTATAAGGGTCATTTACTATTGTAAGAGCTGATTAATGGGAAAATAACTCTCATGTTAAAATGTCATTAGATGAGAAAGGTAGAAGCAGGTGCAGAATTACAGAGCCAGACATAAATTAAAGCCTAGTAGACAGATATATTGTAAAATCTTATGTACATGCACCATTAGAGGTCCATAGAATAAGGTAATTGTACGCCGCACTAAGAAAGGCCACAGCACTGGGGAACCCATTCTCCTCTGCTTTTGTTCTGAACTCCACTTATAAAGAACAATGCAAAAACTCTCTTACAATTAATGAGAGTTACTGCTTACTAAAAGATTGCCATTAAATGTCACAAAACTCTTTGCTTCAGTGGGAAACAAGAAATGTGTCGGTCTGGATAGTGCAGCTAGTTAGAAAGCAGGGGGTTTTCCTGTGAAAGTTGACTTTTTGGCAAAAACAAAACAAACAATTAATATTTTGGATGACCTCTTAAATATTTCTATTTGGAAATCCTGCCACAGAGACCAACGGGAGTTGTATTCTGGGTGCTTCGTGATCCCATTCTCCTATACGGAAAGGCTCCCAGGTCAGACTACATCTCCTATAATGAACCATAGTTTCCTTTCTTGGTGATGGAAGGCAGGCTACAAGGGGAGTCCCATGGCCAGAGTGCAACATGGGAGATGAAGTCTGGCTGCATAGTCTAGCTCTGAGGAGAATGAGCATGCGAGGCACCCCTATTACAAACCCCATGAGGAATCATATCAGCATTGAAATATTCTGAATTTTACTAAAAATATTTTGGGTGGGTTTTTGATGGGGAAAAAAATCAAAATTTTCAATGGAAAATACTTTTTGCAAAAATAATGATGTTTAATCAAAACCTGATTTGCCATTGAGAAGTAATTATGATGGAAAAATTTTGACCAGACCTAGTCAATACTGCTTTTAAATATTTCATTCTAATCATGCATGTTAAAATCGCATTCTACAAGTACTTTAATGTTGCTTCAGTCCTTTTTGGATCAAGTTACATCTAGGATCCTTGGAGCCATGTTGGTGTGTCTCTGAGGCCGTCTACACTAGAAACTAAAGCCGACCTATGTTAGGTCGACTTATAACCACTGCGGTAATGGTTTGGAGCTGGGAGCACGGGACCCGGGCAGCAGCTGGGTTGGGGGAGCTGGGACCTCGGGGGCAGTCCGGCTCTAAGTGGGGAAGAGAGTGGGCGCAGCCTGGCTGGGAGCAGAGAGCTCATGGGGCAGCTGAGCTCTAGCTGGAGCCCCCCACCTCTGTCTTCAGAGCTGGGTGGCTGGAGAGTGGTGGATGGTGACTGAGAGCCCAGCTTTGCAAGCAGCAGTGCAGAAGTAGGGGCGGCAATATCATATCATGCCATCCTTACTTCTGCGCTATGCTGGCGGCAGCTCTGCCTTCAGAGCTGGGCTCCCAGCCAGCAGCTGCCACTCTCCAGCTGCCCGGCTCTGAAGCAGCACCTCCACCAGCAGTAGTGCAGAAGTAAGGATGGCATGGCATGATATTGGCAGGGCCGGCTCCAGGCACCAGCAAAGGAAGCAGGTGCCTGGGGCGGCCAATAGAAAGGGGCAGCACTCCGTTCGTTAGTGGGGTGGCACGTCCGGGTCTTCGGCGGCAGCTCAAGCGCTTCGGCAGTGGGTCCTTCATTCCCTCTCTTCCTGTTCGGCAGCACTTTGGTGGAAGCTCAATCGTTTTGTTTTGTTTTCCCTTCGCCGCTTGGGGCGGCAAAAAAGCTGGAGCCAGCCCTGGATATTGCCACCCTTACTTCTGCACTACTGCCTGCAGAGCTGGACCCTCAGTCAGCAGCCACAAACCCACCTCCCCCCACACAATAACCTTGCGATCCCTGCCCCCCCCCCCACTCCTTTTTGAGTCAGGACCCCTATAATTACAACACACTGAAATTTCAGATTTAAATAGCTGAAATCATGAAATTTATGATTTTTAAAATCCTATGACCGTGATACTGACACAAATTGACCCTGAATTTGGTAAGGCCCTACTTCTAACCAAAAGGAAACTGCAGAGTGTCAAAATCTGCTACTGCATTTCAAAGGGACCACAGCACATTGGATTTCAAAGTGACCATTCATATTCCTTCTCATTAGCCATGTCAGAACAAGCAGAACATTAAGAATTCAAGGATGATTAGAAAATGCAACCTGCACTAGCCAATCAGATATAATGAGTCACTTTGATATATATATATATATATATATATATATATATATATATATATATATATATTATACACACACAACTATAGATTGAGTGGACCTATGAAACTAATTATACTGTAGGTGAAACCTGTATTTCCTTGGAATTCTCAAGCATGATTAGGAAGCCTTAAAATTCCTCACTTAAAAATATAATTTATTTTCTTAAATTCAGTTACCTTAAATACAATAAAATCCTGTGAAGCATTTTTTTGGAAAATACATTGCAATCATACATATTTGCTTCATTCAAAGTCTTTTTTTTTTTTTTTTTAAATATTTTTTACATTGAAAACACTGAGTAGACTGTCTCCTCGGCAGCACTATAGGAAGACAATATACCTTGAGGCAAGTGTATGACCACATAATTGGAGCAGTAAATTGATGACAATTAGCACATTAGCAGTGAATAGCAGCACGCCATAGTCTTAATTGACAATGCAGTGGTTAGTAATTGATGTTAATGACTCATAACAGAAAAGGAGAATAGTGACTAATAATCACAATTTTTATTGCTTCTCTGCACATAAGCAATGCATAACACCCAAGTAAATCAGAAAATTTACTGGGCACAGACAGTTCATAAGACTCAGGACTTGTATAATGACAATGTGCACAAAAAGGCAATTCATTGCTTAAGTGTGGATTTTTGTGCATTACTGATAGAGATCCAAGTACAACTTTGCACTTTTCAATTAAATAAGTTAAAAATTGATATTATACCCAGCTATACAAGGTTACTAGCAGTTTGATCAATACCTCAGCACTTCATAATTCTCAGAGATTCTCTGAAATAATTTTCTATTCTTTGCAAGGTTAACAGTACAGTAAGTGAAATGTGTTTACATTCAGCTGTTGGGGGGAAATTCTGTTCTATTACAAAATGTGATAGTGTGCAAGGGAAAAAAAAGTTCATGTCCATTTACAACTTTTTAAAGTACTAGGCTAGTTATCTTGAACAGATGGTAAATGTACACAATATGCTTCACTATACAATTAATTTTCATATTATTGATCATTATATGCTACTCATGGAAATTAAGGCCTAAATGCAATTCACCAAGCTAAGGCAGTTTTACCCAAGTAAGAAATATAGGATCTTAATTTTCTTACTATACTTGAGAATGTGCATTTCCCATTTACAGTATGTATGTATGTATATATGTACCTTTGTGCTTCACCAGTGTTGAAGACTAGGGTTGGTCATGTTTCACAATAAAACATATAATGCTATGAACACTACATTAGTCTGTAGGGTTGTAAAAGTTGTAAAATGTATTACAATAGTATCTAGAAGTCCCCAGTTGAGACTGAGAACTCATTGTGATAGTCACAGTACAAACCCATAGCAGGAGATTATTCATGTCCTGAAGAACAGTGTCTCAATTTAGCCCCAAATGTTTTACCATGTATACATTTTACATCAATAGAAATAAATGAAGCTGTGGTCCACAGACTAAGATGTTAAGGATGAAGCTGCCATTAAAAACACCTTATGTTTGTAGGTTTTTAAAATTGTATTTTAAAATAAAATGCGATAAAGATTAAAAGTCATTCCATGGCTCTAAAACATCTGAATGCTGTGTGAATGTTACAATCTTTAAAACATTCATTTTCAGTGGAGTTTGAATGATAAAGGGCTCCCATAAATTTTAACAAGAATTCAATCCTCTTTATAGTCCTCCTAGAATGCTCATTACTTCGATTCAAATCATGGTAAGCTTTTTTCTACAGCCTTGAAATGCCTTTCCATGGCCAACCTTTAAGATATGGGGCTAGATTCTCAGCTGGTGTAAGTCAATAGAGTCCATTGAAATCAATGGATCTATCACACCGTCTGAGGATTCTAGCCCATAGTCTTTAAGCTGTTGATGATTTTTTTAACTGCAAGAATACAGTTGAAAAGTTCTCCCCACCTCCCTAAATATATGATAGTTCACCTTGAGATGAATTCACGAGGCACATAACTTTCATCACTCCTATGCTGATCATATTTTCTTTCTATTGTCAGTTGAGGACAAATGGATTCTCAGGAGCCACGGGGAGAAACTTCTAATTTCCACAGAACAGCAGGGATTGGGAACCAGCTTTTTCTCCAGAAGAGGGGTTCACTGCCAGAATGGTCCCTGCATTACTGAGCTTGAAGCAGTGGCCAGGGAGCATGGTAGTGGCAGGATTTTTGCAACTTCCGTACACCAAGCCTAGGTGTGTGGATTGGGAGTAGGCCTCAGGTTTGTCCCCTGGAGCATACAGAATCTATGTTAAGGAAGAGAAGATTTAAGAAGAGCATGTAGGGAGACCACTGCCAAGTGAGAGGCCATATATAAAACAATCCAGCCCATGTCACTTAACCCCATGGAACATCCCTCCACAGCACCTACTGGGGAGGGTCTGCAAAGTGGCCTCTCTGGATAGGTCTGCACTGCAGTTGGGAATGAGCGTCCCAGCCCAGGTGGACAGATTCACACTAGCCAGCTCAAGCTAGTGCATTAAAAATAGCTATGTAAACCTTGTGGCTCTAGCACAGACTTGGCCCACTTGATCCCTAGGCTTGAGCTTGGGTACAGGAATGCCCACTTGAAAAATCAGGCCCTTAATTTGAGACACCTGCTTTCATCAAAGTCAGTGACACGAGTCTCATTGGCTTCAATGGGAGCGGGATCTGGCTGCATTTTTGTTACTGGTGAGAGAGAAGGGGGGAAAAAAGCCCAAGAGTTATTAAAATACTATAGTGAGCACATTAACTGCATATTAAAAATAGGCACTAAAATGATTGAAATATATTTCCTTCCATCAGCTCAGCAATGGCTGCATTTAGGGAACTCTCTCTCTCTCTGACTGATTGCAGCTTTGGTACAGTGTTTTTCTAATATTCTTAGACTATTTTTTTGCTTTAAATTATTCATTGACTTTGATCACTGAAGCATTGAAAATATTTTTTTTAAATAAAAAAAGTTCTTTGCTTACTAGTTAAGCTTTTGAAAGTTTTACAATCTGGTTAAGTGCAAAACTAATTACTACACTGATTACTGAGTAAGAAGTACCAGTATTGTACATTTCTTAGTTCAAGCAACATCTTTGGTAGATACACTCTGATTTTAATTTTCTAACTACACAGAATAATTAGTGTTCTTTGCAGATACAGCAAGCTGTTTCATATAGAATATATAGATTACATCCTCTTGTTATTTTTCACAGGTGCCTGGCTATTACACAGTATAGAATTCATTCATAGTGCCTATTAGAGGTCATTATATGGTAACTTGCTTCCCTTCCTGAATATTTACAGCTTATGAATAACAGGAGTACTTGTGGCACCTTAGCTGCTACTCTGAAACCTATAGCTTATGAGAAATTGATGGGTAGACCTAACAAGAGTTTGAGGAAATACTAGGAAATGCTACTTTATAACATCATTAATATACTTCACATCGATGACAATGGCCATAAAATGTCATCTGATTGCTATACTCATACATTGTCTAAACTTTGTATTGATAGGGAAACTTAGTTATTCATGCTATCAAAGATTTCTCCAGTCTAAAATGTCTCCAGGAAGATATTTTGCCTACTACTTAAAGTAGGTATTCTCAGTATAAAGAGTCAGGGTATCTGTACCTAGAATTAGTTGCAAATTGAATCCAAGGTAACAAACACTTGAAGGAAAGACAAAACTTAGATTGTTTTGGGTAAAGAATATCTGGTAAACAGGATTACGCAAAACAAGATTAAATTGGCTCATTTTGTAAATAAAAACAATCCTGAGAGAACAACTAATAATGAGAAGACAACTTATGTGACACTGTTTCTTTATAATAATGACTGACAATAAGTGTGTTGCAGAGGATAATTCTGTAGAGAATGCTCAATGGGAAATAGAAAGGCCATCTACTGTAGAATTGCCTGTAATTTAGAGATTAAACTTGTATCCAGTGTTTGCCATGGATTTCAGAAAGGCAGAACTCCTTTTCAGAGATACCTTGGGAGTGAAAGAATTTCTTCCTAACCTGGTCATTTTTCAAGCAGTGGACTAGCAGGAGTGAAGCTACAAGAAATGAATGTTTTCCTAAAAAAAATCTGCTTAGATTACAAAGGAGTATAGAAGGTGAATACATATTTTTCAAGTTTGATTTATGTGGGTTTATGGGCTTACCTCATGGGATGACTTTGCCCCAGAATAGTATTTAAATACGATAATATTCAAAAGAAAATTTTTGTGCAAAAACAAAATTCCAAAAGCTACGTTTTGCCAGAAGTATTTTAGTGATAGTATTACACTCAGAATAAGGTGCTACTCAACAGGAGCTAGAGCAGAATATAGCCCTAAAATACATGAATAACCCCAGCTGGCCAGTAAATGGGTTTTGAGTGCTTAGCTAAAACTGGACATCTGCACAGAATTTTAAGAAGTTAAACAAATGATACTAATGATAGTACAGAAATTAAGAGACAGTGGTATACAAATGGTTTCCATACATGGAGGGTGTAGGGCAGTTAGCAAACCACTCCACAATTTCTTATCAGTAGCCTCTACTTGATGACACTGAGTAGATCAGGCTTGATTCAAAGCCAACTGAAGTGAGCTCTGAAAGAATTCTGTTGGCTTCGATGGCCTTTGAAAGACGCCCTTAACTACGAGTTACCTGTGTCTAGCAGCACGTGGCCTGCTCATTGCCCTACACAGCTATGTAATATGCCTCAGTTGTTATCAAGATTGCGAACAAGCTATTTGGATATAAATATCATTTTAAGCAATCCATTTCTTTTTAAATATAGCCAGGATAAGTCAAAGTTAAATAAGGTGTAGACCTCAGAGTAGATGATGGTATGGGGCATGAACAAATGCATCTCTTTTTAATTCACCATATCATTTCTAAGAACAGAAGAATTTAAAATTTTGTTTGACTTTTGTCTCACCCAATTTGGACTTAATACTCTGAAATAAATTTTGCCATTTATAGCCCATGTCCCTATTATCATTCATCCTATCTTCTGATCATAAAGATCAGCAAGGCTAACACATGGTAGTCTGAGGAATAATAATCTTATTATGCCTTGCATTTTCTGTCACCAGTGGGTGCTCCACTGAAGCATTGGCTGGAGGGAAAACAGGTGGGGAGATATTTCAGATGTTTATCCCCTCACCACTCAAATTCACACTTGTAGCCCTCTCTGCACCAGTGCTGATAAGACACTTCTCTTCTCTGCAGCTCTTGGCATCTGGAACAGCCTGTTTGCAACTTCCATGCTTCACCAGCTCCATCTATTTTTATCTCTCATCTCTCCTCCCTTGATTATTCCTTTTAATTTCTCCCCATCTGCTTTTTATATTAACTTATAACTCCATATAACATTTTTGATGCAGTTTGCCCGAAAGACACCAGCTACACCAAATAATATTGAAGCTTGCTATAAGGAATTTATGACGATTGAAGGACAGATCCTCAGCTGGTGTAAATTAAAGTAGCTCCATTGACAGTATTTTACACCACCTTAGGATCTGGCCCTTTTAATATTTATATTTCAGTATCATCCCCAAGATCAAGAAACTGGGCAAGCACGTAAGACAGGGAGTTCACCATTTAAAAAAATGTTGTGAATGTCCATAACTACAGTGATGGATACAGTATAAGATACATAGATAAATAAAACATCTATCTGAAAACTTCATCCAGAGAATAGATCTGTGGCTAACTAATTTACTAATACTGGGCCTCTTTCTGTAGTCCTTGACTGAGGGCTTGTCTATACTCATGGTGCTGCAGCTGCGCTGCTGTAGCGCTTAGTGAAGATGCTACCTATGGCGCAGGAGTGTTCTCCTGTCGGCATAGGTGCCCCACCTACCTGAGAGGTGGTAGCCATGCTGATGGTAGATGCCCTCCAGTTGCCATAGCACTGTCTACACCTGGAGTTGGTCAGTATAACTGTGTTGCTCAGGGGTGTGGGTTTTCCACACTCCTAAGCAACATAGTTATACTGAAGTAAGTTTTTAGTGTAGACCAGGGGTTAGAGAAAAAGCCTACTTAATGGGAGTTTTGCTTGAGTCCAGGGATGCAGCATCAGGTCCTTTATCTACTTTAATCTGGTTTCAGCACACTTTATGGATTTTAATATTGCATCAGCAGGCTCCTCCTTTCCCCAGATAAAATCTATGGCACTCCATTTATTTTTTTTAAAAAGTGTATGGGGAATGGAGTGTTTATCGCAGTTTCCTACTAGATCATTTACAAATTATAGTGTTTGGAAATGTTTATAGATCACTGTAGAATAAATCATGAATAATCAGCTCAATGCATTTCTTATTGTCTAATATCACTTATATGATGAACATACAAGGGGAAAAAAATCCAAATTCTTCAATAGTTCCTGGTCTTACATTTTTTGGGAGGCAGTCTGGATCTCTGATGTAAAACTTCTCATGGTTTCATTTACAGCAAGTTGTATGAATTCCAAGAGGTTATAAACCTTGATTTATTTTTCGTGATGAATATTTCAATTATCATGATTTATTACAGACAACAGAACACTAAAGATACGTGAATTATGCTCTCTCTCTACTGGGACATTGTACAAGTACAATATAAAAGCTATGTGCATAGTGCTTTGTTTTATATAATGTTAATTTCCACCTGCAATAAGGCTGAAGTTTAGATTTATCTAGGTTTAGTGTAGCTCAAATATCTGTGTTTCACACATATGTAGTATTCACATTGAGCCAGCATAGCACGTATATTGCATGGTTTAGGGATGCAAAAATAACTCCAGGGAATTCACATTTTAGCACAGTAAGGGGCATATTAGTGATAAAGCTATTCACAAGCCTTTTAAATTCTTATGCATTTCTTCTTGAGCGTTCCTCTGTGCATGATGTGAGAATTGTTTTCATTGTGAGTCAGTGCAGATAAATTTGTGGTGAATAGTCTAGAAATTTCCTCAATCTTTGAAAGAAAAATCCTCAAGAAAAAAAAATAAAAACCCATTTGTAAGGATTATCAAAAGAAACTTTGGGAAATCAAAGACAACGTCAGCCTTAGTATTATTATTCTGTCCCTTCCTTTGGTAATAGTAAGATGGAGTCTAAATATTATCTCAGACCTCTCCTTTCAACTTCATACTCTGAAGGACTGACTCTCACTCTATCAGGTTTCTGTGCCTACTCTGCTCATGCCTGCAGAAACTAATTAGGCCTCATCCTTTCTGAATTAGTGTGGAGTCCAGTTTTGTTTGTTTGGCTGTGTCTCTCATACGAATGGTGTTCGATAGAGGCAACCACTTCTTGGACACTGTGTATCTAGGTGTCTCTCAATGGGAGTTGGGGCATGCATAGATTAAAAGGAGTATGTTTTATCATCATGGCTGTCACCCGCACTGTCTCATTGGACCCCACTATGACAGTGACAGGACTTTATCATCCTGATCCTGAAAGGCATCCTTAGAGTGCTGAGAAAGAGAGAGGGAACCAATGACATCACCAGAGGTGGCTACTGGCTTCAGCTAAATCCTGAACAGCACCTGGGATGCGAGTCTTGGGTTCCTGCTATCACCCCCACCCCAGTGTCCCAGTTTCCCCCCATCTTGTTTCTTCTTTCCTATCGTTCTCCTTTTATCTTCTGTTCAGTAAGAGTCTGGATTAACTGGCTACAACTCTCTTTTGCAACACTGCTTTGAGCCAACGGTCAGCGAGGCAGCTAAGAGCAATGTACTAAAAAGCCCAATGCTGGCAACATTTGCCATGTCTTGGAGTGGCTGATAAGACTGCACTGGGCCAAAACGTTTCTCTAGCTGCTAGGTTGCAAGTAAGAATCAGCACCAGAGACAGAAGCTGTGTTTTCTAACTTTGCTATTTTTTCTGTCTCCTCTTGTATGTTTTTGTCTCATTTTTGGCCTTTCGAAGCAGACTTTAACAGCAGCAACAACAGCTCCAGACCATTTCAACTCACTTCTCCTCTACCACCAAAATATCCCCATCCCAAAAAAACCTAATTATTATCATCTGAAAGACTTCAAAGGAGAGGGTAGGGGAAGAAATTCTAGAACTCTCTATAGCTAAAGAGAATAAGGGACTGTTAAAATGTTATTAAAGATACAGAGAAAAAAGGAAAAAACAGTTAAAGCATTTGAAATTCAAAGTATTAAGCCTTTCATTTTAACAGTCCCTTATTCTCTTTAGCTATAGAGAATTCTAGAATTTTATTGGCAGTGGTTACACTGGGAGTTACCAGCACAAAACTCCAGAGAACACGGAGATGTTCATAGTTACACCATTAAACAAAGATTTAATTAACATCTTATCTCTTGTTGGGCTTGAAACATCTTGTAGGCGGCTGGCCTGTTACTTCAGACCAGGAAGGATTAAACACCACACCCAGAGTTTGATCAGGCCCTCCCTTCAGGGCATCATTTATTGGTTGCACCAACAACCTTCAGCAAACCTCAGAATAAGAGTTCTGTGTAAATCCAACTTCTATCTTTCTCCTGACCCAGGGGCTTTCTCCCCAAAGCCTCCCTGCTCCTGACAGCTTTTCCTCAATCATCCCAGAGATCATCTATCTAAAAGCTCCCCTGCCACAGGCACTAATCTACTTCCCATTGCTCTTATTGCTTCTCTCCCTAATGAGCTCTTTCAGCCTTTATAGCAATCAGTGCCCATGAGGCAATCACCTGACCACTCCCCAGTTAGTTCTGATCATTCCCTGTACCAGGCCCAAACACCTGTTCTTAACAGGGCTCTACCTCAGAACTGGGCTTACTGGTGCAAGGCTCACCTTAAAGGGACACACTACCCTATTTTCACCCCTTTTTCAACATAACAACATGTGCCAGCTTCTACCATGCAGTTCTGCCTCTGACTGACCATGGAGAGAAAGACAAAACACTGGCCCTCCATTTCAGGGCCTATCAAAGCCTGAACTTTCCTTCTATGAGGATGAAGAAGGTTCTGGGTTAGATTCATGAAGGAACTTGTCTGTTGCAACGCTCACTATTAGGCACCCAGAAAACCACAGGAACAATCCACTGCAAATGTAATCCACAAAGCCTGATTTTGGTGCCTAGGCTCCCTATACAAGGACTGGGGAGAGATGGGCACCATAGATTGCAACTCACAAAGCCAGTATGGTAGGCAGGAAGCTGCCTAAGCTAGCCCCTGGGAGAGGCTAATTACAGAAGTGGCTAAACCCACTCTCACAGAGACAGGTGGAGGGAAGTGCTTGTCTCTGCTTGTGTCTCAGCTGTGAACCCTCTCCTGGAGTTAGGATTCTAAGGTCTTCCTCAGGTTCTCCTGTTGAAGCTGTTTCACAGTATGGATAAATGATTAAAGTGTCATTGAAGCTGGAGGACTGGATTCTGGGCCACCCAGCTGAGTGCCCTAACCACCAGGCTAGAAAGCCATTCTTAGTGTTGGTCAGGTCCAATTCATATTTAATTATTTATCCACAGTGGATGAGCTTCATCAGCAGAGACAGAGAGAACCCCACATCAGAATATCCCATGGTCTAATGTTTAGGGCACTTACCTGAGAAGCAGCAGATCCCTTCTCCTTATTAGGCAAATGGGGGGGGGGTCTCCCACATCCTGGGTGCATAGCCTAGCCCCTAGGCAAAAAGTTCTGAGGAAGCACCTCCTCTTCTTCCCAGCTGGTTTCTGGGGGTTAGGTGGCTTCTGAGCACACCTACCAGATCAGGCCCCCTTGATGAGTTAGGGGAAGTGTAGCGAGGCGGTGGGATACCCCACAGCCCCGCTGAGGGCCGAACCTCCCCTAACACCAACGTGAGCAGAGCCACTGGGTCCGGCGCCCACCCCTCAGAGGTCACGGCGCCGACCCGGAAGTATAAAAGCCCGCCTGCAGAGCTCAGTGGAGAACAAGCTGCCGGAGAGAGCAGACGTCTGTGGCTGAGCTCCTGCTTAGGAGACAGCAGCAGGCCACGACCGGCCTGAGGACTCACCAGGTCAGCCGAGCCTACCCGTTACCCCGAGGAGGACTGGCCAAGCCTACCCCTTTCCAGCTACCCCGAGGAGGAGCCAAACCTAACCTTCGCTACCTACCCGGAGGAACCGATGCTGGTGGAGACCACCGAGGACACTAGTACGGCCCAGGTACCCTACAAGGGGGAGTGTGGAAGTAGCCCGGGGGCAGCCGACCCCAGTCTGGCTGTAACACTGCCAGAGCCTATGTCAGTGTGTTGCGGCCAGGATCCCCACTGACAGCAGTGAGTTTCTGCCGCTGCTAGGGCCCCAGGCTGGGACACAGTGGAGTGCGAGGGCCTGCGTCCCCCCTGCCACCCACTCCTTGGGTGGCAGACTCCCCCTTTCCTGACCTAGAGAGGCTGGGACCTCTCACTCATTGACTCAGCCCCTGCTTAAGGGCCTGGGTTCCTGACTAATTGATTGCTGCCCCGCCCTGACCTGGGCCGCTACAAACTCATTGACTCAGCCCCTGGTTAAGGGCCTGGGTTCCTGAACTATTGGCTCAGCCCCTGCTTAAGGGCCTGAGCCCCTAACCGTGTGTTTTCTGTCCCACACTACCGCCGGACCAGGACTGACGGCGGACCAGAGCGAGGCGGTGGGATACCCCACAGCCCCGCTGAGGGCCGAACCTCGGCACGAGACTTCTACAGGGAGGAACACGTATCTTGCCCCATCTCACAAATTGCTCTCAGGGAGGAAATAGGCAACAAGGTGCCTAGAGGGAAGCAGCATTATGCATGCCCAGAGGCAGAAGCTTGGGTCTCTAGGAAACTTTGCCTAAAAAAAAATAAGCACGGAGTGATTTTGGGCATGTAGAGGGTTCACTGGCAGGTGAGTGGTTTTTTTGTGTTTACCAGTGGTGCCTGATCCTGGATTTAGGTGTCTAAAGCCTCAGTTAGGCAGCTAAACCCCTTTGTGAATGAAGCCCTTATGTGCCAAGCATGTTTAGGTGCCCACACAATTAGGCAGCAGCTGAGCAGTTTAGTGACTTGCAGTGCACCTAAAAATGAGTTACGTACCTTTGCAACTCTACCCTCCCTTCCCCAAATAGCCAGTATCCTACTGTCTCCTCTTCTACTCCTGCTCCTTTGAGTCCCACCTGGAGGGCTATTTAGCACTGATTCAGCCAGGTTCTTAACCATGTGCCTAGCTTTTAAGCATATGGTCCTTAAATATAGGCATCTGCTCAAGTACCTTATAGGATCAGGGCCATTGTCTACAGCAGGGTACAACCTCTCCTTTTACCACAGTGGGATATTAACCCTTTCCTTTCTTCAAGTGTGAGGTACATATACCCCATGCCATTTGATATTAGGGAAGCAACGTACATTGCAAAACATCCCACCTACACAGAAATGCTTCTGTTGTGCACTCCCTTCCTACATTCTGTCATCCCTCTGCACACTGAATAAAATTGCATTTAGCTCCAACATTTTTCTTAGTTTTCATCTCCCGTTCTCGATACACATGAATCTGCTGTCATAGAAATCAGAGATGTCAAAAACAAGGCACTGTGGCTTAATTGTATGATCACACCAGAGAAAGACCAAGCATTGTACTGAGAGGTGGGTGAAAAATGTTGCAGGTTAAAGCAAAAGAAGCGAACAGTACCTTTGCTGTTAAAAAAATTAAAATCACCTTTCACACATGAGGTTGTGTCTATTATTGTTACAAGCAAAAGACAATTTGCAGGTAACAATTTTCTGTACTTGTATTTGTTTTGGTTTTTGTTGTTTGATTATTTTATGCTTCAAAAGTTAATAAGTACTTCTGAGGACTGACCTGTATCTGAATTATGGGTGCCCCATTTATAGTAAAAACACTCTAGGCTTGTCTACACTACAGATGCTATAGTACAGGGATCGGCAACCTTTGACACGCACGGAATGGGGGGGACCCTGGGTGGAACATAGCACTGGGGAAGGGGAAGAAAGGTGTGGGGCCATGGGCGGGATCACATGTGGAGGGGGCAGAACAGGGGCAGGATCACAGGTGGAAGGAGTGCGGGGTGGGGGGGGCACTTGCTCTGGCCCAGGGCCCCAGGAAACCTTAATCTACCTCTGTGACCAATGTGTTGTTCAGGCGCAACCAAGAACCTGCAGAACCCTTATTGCTGGTGATGATACACAAGAAGTAAAGAACCCAGCTTGACTCTCAGGGCCCAAGGTGTGTTTGCAGGCCTAGCACTTAGGAAAATGAACAAACAAGCCCAACCAACTAAAAAACCCCTTTATTGTAAATGGAAAACATTTGATACAGACATCCTCAAGAGACAAGAAACATGCCACTCCACCGTGCCGTTTTCATAGAAACAATATTCAGAAGAGAGCAGCATTTTTCATTTAATTTGGGGTCCAGAAATTGAGTCCTATATAAAGTAAGAATTGATTGAATATTATACATTGCACTGGGGTATATTCCATCAGAGGATAATATAACAGGCATTATGAGATTAGACAGTTAACGCTGATATAATGAAAGTGACCTCGTCCCCCAAACAACTTGAATAATAATTGCACAACATTTAAACAGACACAAGCAATAATATAATATCTATAACCTGTTTACCAGTGTTTATGGTGTTTTAAAACAGAATGAAAAGTGACTATTCAGTAATTGCTATTGTAGCAACCAGTTTATATCCCTATAATGGCAAAATTAACTAGTGTCAGTCATGATGAAATTACTTCATTCCGTCGGAAAAAAAAAATCAAAAGCAGTGTTGCTAGGTGGCTAAAAAGCTGAAAATTTATGAATAAGTTATTGATGATTTTTAAAACCCTCCCTTTTATTGATCAAAGGTTTCTGTCTTTGATTAAAATAGCACAACTAAGTGTTGTCGCAACATTTAAAAGTGAGAATTCATCATAGGTGAACCAGTGTTCCCACAGATGCCAATACCAATAACCATGTCTGGCCAGTTGATGGACAAACTAATGCTCCCTATTGCTATGATTTCTTCCCAAGTCAGACATTCAAACTGGTACTCTGGTGTCATATTTTTTGTTAAGTAAACATAAAGTATATATTTTCTATAAAAGATCTGAAATTTCTCTTCATTTAAGGACTAAATGTCTTGGGTATCTTTATGCTGAGTAGCACTTTTCTGAACAGTCCCACTGAAATTAAAGGTAATGTTGCTGTAGTAAGGTATTATTCCATGTGAGGAAGAGTGGCAGAATCTATAATAGTACTTACCTTATATATTTCCTGCACCCCGATTGCTGACTGCTTACCAACTGGTTTTAGAAAATCCTGCAGTAGCTCTACGTTGTCATAAACATATTGGCACTATTACCACAGACTGTTCCCAATTTACTTCTGGGTAATTAAAGTATCTTATTACTAACTGTGTCTTGTTGCTTGTTCTGTTTCCTCGTACAGTGTGCTGTGGTCATGTTCATTTCACCCTAGAGGTCTTTAGCAGATTCCTATAATTACATCTTCCCATCTCTTGTTCATTCATTATAACTGAAATTATCTCTGAACATTCGTTCCATTTGCTAAAGCTGTTCTTGCTTTATTAACTTTAATCAAACTAATATATATTACTGAAACAAAAGGTGTTCCAGGACTCCCATACCTGACTTGGCCCTCTTTCCAGGAGAAAACACCCTTCTTGAAACAGTGACACTAGTTCATTTTACCATTAGCGGGATATAATTTGGCTGCTGTAATATCAATTATTGAATGGTTACTATTGCTTCTGTTTATCTGCTGCATTGTTACTGTGAAATAGAGTTGGAAAAAAATCCATATTAGTCAATGGAATTTAAAAATAAATTTGCTCTGGCCATGCTTGTGCTTCCTAGAGTATTTGGTTTCCATGAAGTTTCGAGTGAAAGAATGTTCAAACAGGCAAAATAGGTTCAATGGACGGAGGGACATTTAATTAGAGAGAGGTATCTTTCATTGTGTATATTTTTAGAATTTGTAACGCACCTAGACACAATAATACAAAAGCCTGGATGGATGAATGGACTAGACCTGATACCACCACTTCAGAAGAATTTTTTCCATTAGAAAAAGGATGAACATGTGTGCCGGGTTTTTTTTTCCACTCGTCATTAAAACAACTTAGCCAAGAGACCTGCACATACCATTTTGCCCAGTGTTAATCCGCCTGAGACTACATAAAATGCACTATAAGGGCCCAATCCTGTCACCACTGAAATCATGGGAAATTTGGTGACTAATATCAATTCCGTTAAGTCCCATTAGGTGAAGAGTCACAATAGGGAAAAGCGAAGAACAGAGGTAAGCCCAGACTTCTTGCTTGTGCTACCACCAAGCATTTACACCCAAGAGTTTCTTATGGTCATCGGAAAAGTCAGTTATATCTATCATACTGTACAATGAAGCACAGACATCGTGCACATCGAGTTTAACAAGGACTGGCAATTTTCAATAATTCATGTGCTATATAAATTACAAGGGCTGACTGGGCAAAATTAACCTTGTGTTGAGCAGGCCAGCACAAGGTTTGCGGGACTTAACTAGTGCATAGGCCTTGTTCTAGTCCTTTGCAGACATTTCATTCATTGTATAATCTTATAATTAAATAGAAGGGGGGAGGGGAAATGTCCTGGTCATGTGACAGAGAAGAAAGTGAGTTCCCAGCTTTCTAATTCCCTTCACACTGTTATTTTTTTTATCACCTGTTAATTACAAAACCATACTAATCCACACGGTCAAGAGTGATAACACACACACACACACATATATATATATATATATATAAGGTATGGATTGAATTCTGCAGCTGTCAGTCAAAACAGCCAGCGTTGTAAAATAGAAGGATTTGTTAGTTGTCTGGAACACAGTATAGAAAGTCCTTAGGTTAGCATAGAAAGTACAAAAGTTATAGCAAAGTCCATCTGGGTGAGTCCTAAGCCCAGAGGCCCTCTCCTTGGACCATTCCTGAGTCCCAGTGCAGAATCCTGTCCTGCTTCCCGCGGCCAACACATAACAATCCTCCCCTCCCCGTCCCCCAGTTCTTTGTTCTTCTTCCAAGCAAAGAAGATCACCTGGCCTCCTCCTGACTCACTCTTGGTTCTCTAACTGGTTAAACAAGCTAGTTTCCTGCAAGAGGGCCAGGGTCCTCAGTTGCTAGGTAACAAATTGCTGGGCCATTGTCTGGGCTCAGGCCCCATCTGGATCTCTAGATCCTTCTGCAAGGTAACACCTTTTCCCCTCCACCTAGTTAATCATGCAGTGCAGAAGGGAAACTGAAGCACACACAATAATCATCCAAAATATTATGAAACATTCTCACTCCATCACAACCATCAATTGAATTCATTCTAAAAGTTATCAGCTTACTGTGTGAAATATTGAAAACAAACTCATTATTGAAATCTGGAATTCTGTATTGGACAAACTTGTATTGAGCTATGTTTAAAAAAAGAGGTTATCGCTATTGAGACTAATAGTGCAGGATGGATGACATATAGCCCAGTAAGCCCTTTGTGTCAAGGAAAAATCGTAGAAATTCCGAAATAGTTCCTGATTGCACCTTTCTGTTTGTGCCATTAATGCCAGCTTTTATTTGTTGAGGGATATGCATGAAATATGAGTGAAGCTAGTTCAGGTTTTTTTAATCAGAGAACAAAAACTGTCAAACTTGTGCAATAGCTATGAAAAGCCACTTACATCCAACACTTTAGGAAATGATTGAATTTACAGCTTCCGTGGAATGACTTATTTCAATAGAAGAATAGCAGCAGATAGTGAACTTTACTACAGTGAATTTTACTAAAGCATTCTGGATAAAAGACCATTTAAAAAACCTGACTTCGAGGATGGCAGAGGGGATATTTATTGATGTGTTCCAACATTGCTATTGTTCCTTGGCTTATTTAAGTCTGCGTAAGGGATAACATATAGCTGCATTTAAAAGGATGTCTCCAAACCTTCTAAGTCTTCGGCTCTTTTTCAGAGACATCTATAATCCTCCTAGGTCCACCATTGTGGTCCACCATTGCCCCACCCTTGAGAGAGCTTTCATATCCTGAAGGGAAAAAAAAATAGATCGCTGACCCCTGTTGTCCTGAATATATCTCTATAAGAGTGCCCTTGCAGGTTTTCAAATTAGTAACAATACAATTCTTTTGCCTTGCCTGAATGACATGACCATTGTTTAGTATATTTGCAAGCTCCATATGATCACATAATCTGTTTATCTTCAGACAGGTGGACTGGTCATTCTTACCCTCCCTCCTGAGAAGATTTAAATCTCATAACAACATACTGGGATCAGATTTATTTTTAAAACTGTCTTTGCATGTCTGAGTATATGATGTTAGATGCAGACACATAAATAAGGTATATTCAGGGTAGACATATGACTTTTTACATCAGTTGTATTGCAGACATTTGCAGATGCAGACATTAAAGGCTCTAACAGTCTTTAAATTAGTGAGTTTGATTCTTTTCTCACATAAACCAATGGAATGACACCAGTGTAAAACAGGCACGGTGTTGGTGAGAGGAGGATCAGGCCCAGGATATTTATATGTGACCAAGACATTATAGACCTTCGTCAAAATGAAAACCATCAATTAATCTGAATTTCTTATGAATGCGATATCCCAGAATATCTTCTCCTTTCTCCCACCCTACTATTCTTTCTCTTCTTCTTCTTTAATATATCTCTTACTACATGTTTTCTGCAGATGTCTCTCTCTTTCTAGATATTCTTCCCCCCCACCTCTATTTTCCATGGATTCCTCACCAAAAACAGATTTCCTAAGGGTTCAGATTGTCCAATATGGCAACATGTAGGGACTAACTAACTATCTCTATTATGAGGAAGCTAAAGAGTTTCAAACTAGGGTGCCTCACCTGTAAAGAACTATTTCTATATTAAAACAGTCACTCAGGCTTTATGTTGGAAGCAACTGTTTCTTGTTGAAGAATTTATTCCACTGAAATGAAGGGTGGACAACATCACAGCATGTTAATATATAGTGATGTCATCCAGGGGCATTTTACATAATTATCCCATTTTGCCAGTGTCAATAATTCTACCATCTGTATTGAAGTCCTTTGGCAGAGCTTCCCCCGCACCAAAGGAAAACCCTCTGATTCACTAAATAGCATGCAGGTTACTTCAGTGATCTTGTTCAAAACATGTGCAGATTCTTCTCTCTCCTTAACCCGCCCCACCTCCATCTCCTTACTGAATTGTGAAGTTGATGGTTTCATATTAGATAATATCAAGCTAAGTAGTGTTTTCCAGGGCTACCAGGATTTGATTACTGTTTGGATCTGATGTGACAGACCTGCTGTTATAAAATTTAAAATGAAAGGTGCTTCTTAGAAAAATAAAATAATAATATAATAAAGTTCCTTTTAAATAATTAAAAATATGCCACTTGGTTCTTGAATTTAGTGACGAGCAGGTGTTTTCATGCTACCATTGGTCAAATCTGGCATGTCTTTGATTAGATAATTTTAATATTTAGGTCGGGGGTAGGCAACCTATGGCACGCATGCCAAAGGCGGCACGTGAGCTGATTTTCAGTGGCACTCACACTGCCCGGGTCCTGGCTACCGGTCTGGGGGGCTCTGCATTTTAATTTAATTTTAAATGAAGCTTCTTAAACATTTTAAAAACCTTATTTACTTTACATATAACAATAGTTTAGTTCTATATTATAGACTTATAGAAAGAGACCTTCTAAAAACATGTATTACTGGCACATGAAACCTTAAATTAGAGTGAATAAATGAAGATTCGGCACACCACTTCTGAAAGGTGATAGACTGAGAGCACCAAATACAGTCATCCAGGAATAGCACAAGCAAATGCAATGGCTGCCATCTTGGCCTAGACACTGGGTATTTAAGTGGGAGCCTCCAAAGCTAAAAGCATGAGCTGCTGAGAGTTCAGTTAGCTCATAGCAACGCTCTTGAGCTGGGGCTGTAACAGATTCATGTGCCCTGTGGCTTGGGCACAGAGGGTGACCTGTAGCACATGCTCATCAGTGGATAACCCAAACAGCAAACAATATTCACCACCTAGCTCTCTCACTGCACCTCCACACATACTTGCCATACACTTATTTTATCAGTTGGAGAAGGGCCTTCTAAAAGGCTGGCAGTGTGATATTTGGCCAGCTTGTGCAGTAGATTGGTGATGTAAACAAATGTTTAACAGAGACTAGCCTCAAACCACCAAAGTTATTGTACTTTGACGCAAATTCAAATTTGATCTCAGCTCTTTGAAAATCAAAAGCTAGCATGTCAGCTGACTATATTAGTAGAGCTTTCTCAGAGCTGCTAGTGAATTTAGTTTTGTCTTAGTATTTTAGTGCAATTTTTATCAAATGGACTTTTGTTAAAAGTCATGGGGCCTCTGGGCTATTAGGGAAGATACATCTGCTGTGCCCTGAGTAGGTTCCATAGTGTCAGGAAACAGGAGGAAGGAAGCTGTATAGCTCTGAACCACTCTGATGCAGCCACATGCTTTGTCCCTGATATCCAGAAATTAGGATGAATGCTAGTTCATGTGTACTTCTTCCACCCGGAACCCCAGTCAGAAATTGGGTTATTTAGTGTAAAGAGGGACACTGTTCCCTGATTACATATCTCAACACCAAAGAAGCAGAGATTCCCACCCATTAGCAAGTCATAAAATCTACAGACACTGTCCTATTACTGGTCTCAGTAAGAAATCCTGTATCTTTTTTTCCTCTCTAAAATTCTTTATTGTCTTAAAAATGAACCCACCATTTTATAAAACTTAAGAGCTGCTCCTGCCATCTCTAGAGACAGTAACTTCCACTTAACTTCAACTCAATCTTGGGCAGGATCAAGCCCTATATTAGACACTGCTTCTGTTGTTGCTGGTTGTTCAAAGTTCTCACAGCTTTAATGCCTGCTCATATATCTGGGGAAATCATTGTTGTTGCTCCAGCCTTAAGTCATTGACTGCACTGACCACCTCTTCTAGAGTGAACATACAGTTAGGTAGCACTTTCTTCAGATGTTTATGACTGCTAAGGAAAAGATGCAAGTGTGTCCAATGTGCATAAAAGTGAAGATTATCCCTATTACAAGCTTTTTGGGACACGGACATTATTTTCATGCATGTTTGTACAGAATCTAGTATATGGGGCACCAATCCTGTTTGGGGATTCTGGGTGTTACAATAACTGAAAGATTTAATCATAGTAACGCACACAGACCACTGTGTGCCTGAACCAAACCCTGTGCAGATTAAGTTCTCCTTTCCCGCCCTTGTTTCTTGAAACCATTGTAGCTCATCTTAAGTGGTGGAGTCCCTATGTTATCTCATGGCTCTGATGTTTGACTTTGTTACTGAAAGTAACTCAAAAACAAACTCCAATCTTAACCCTTCTCCCCAGTCTTGGCTGCCCTACGACAGATTACTAAGGATCTGTTTGTCCTAGACTCTAACTTCCTTTCTGGAGGGCTACTCCCACCTCAGTGCTTGGCTTCACTGCAGTGTTAGTTAGCTTGAGATATAACTCGAGTGTTGCCAGTAACCCAACTCCATCCAGACACAAAGATCTCTATTTTAACTTAAGTGGTGATTTCCACTTCAGCTAGTTGCCCCATCAGGAGGTTCCGGTTGGAGCCTGAGTGGTGTTGACATATGTGCTAGTAATGCAATGGGGACTCAGCTACTCTATGCTGCTAATACAAACACTCTCTGAAGGTCAAGTTTTGCAGTGAGACTGCTGTTACGTGAGCTAGGCTAGCTCAAGAGGAGTTAACTCAAGCTAACACTGCAGGACAAGTCAGGGTAGAGTTCAGTGAATCACACTTACCTCAGCGAATCAGCAGGAGTTAACCTGCTGCTTCTGCAGTGTTATATACCTGCTAACAGGGAAAGGCACATTAAACCCTGCTGATTCACTAAAGCAGTTTGGTTCATTAATCTCCACTCTGAATGCTGGTTAAGGGCCCCACTGTGTTAGGTGCTGTAGAAACTCATACGAAGACATTTTTACTGACCCAAAGCACTTATGCCCCACTCCACAAAGGTATTTAGGTGCCTAAACCCCAGATTTAGGTGCCTGAATCCCAGGGTTAGGCTCATCTGCAGTCCATAAAACTTCTGCTGAACCCTGTAGGCACCTAAACTCACTCAGCACTTAAGTTTGCAAGATAAAAGTTCCCTGAAGTGCATGAATTTCTGCTTGTGGGCCTGTGTACTGCTGCCTCACTCAGGCATATGGATGTCTAACTCCTGCATAAGCCCCATAGTGATCCACAAACCAGGGGAGACAGGCCTGTCTCGTGTGTGGGGCCCAACCTGAACCTCATTCAAAATCTGGCCAGAGGAGAAGGTGGTGGTTTTCACATCCTCTCTTCCCTTCTGGCAGAGAGGGGAGAATTGAATCTTGGCCTCCTGCATCCCAAGTGCTCTATCACTTGTTTTAAAAATCTGCTCAGCCAGACAAGCAGTGAAGTCATAACCTGAAGAAAAATAGTCTTTATTTCTCAGCTGTTGTATTGCTGTAGGACCAGATTCTTCCCCGACTGATACCCTTTGTGACCCCATTAAAGTTACTAGTAGAAACTTATTGCTACTAGATATAATTGATACCAAGAGCATGGTAGGATTGAGAAAAGGGTTAGGAATTTATACAGATAATGAGAACTTCTTCATAGTATGTACAAGAGATAAGAATACTTATACATGAGCATGAGCCAAACAATAAATGATAGGTATGTATGGCAGAATGGAAATACTTGTGTGTCAGTGAGCGGGACAAGGGCAGTTGTGTCTTGTGCTTAAAGTAGGCTTCAAGCCCAGTGGTTAGAGCAGGCACTGGTAGCCAGGTATAGGAGCCCAGGTCAGAGGCCATATGACAGAGTTGAAATCAGAAGTCAGGAACTGAATCCAAAGGTCAGAGCTAGGTTGCACGGGGAAGGATAGCACCAGGGCTGGGTCTGAAGCATGAGCTATCACAGCCATAGGCTGCTGCTAATGGGAATAAGAGCAGGTCTGCTGACTCCTCCCACCAATCATGCACGGTAGTCAATCAGGCAGCTTACTACAGGCCAGATGAGCTCTTTAGGTTGCTTGGAGACTGGCTGTGCTGCAGGTCCTAATTCGTCACACTGTGTTCCTACCTTCCTAATTTGGCACTGAGGATTTAACCCCAAAATGACTTATTATCTCATATATTGTTTGCACACATTAGCTGAATATGCACAAAATGATGCATTCACTTTGGTGCAGGTTCTGAAAATCAGGGCCCATAATTCAGCTATATGTCTCATTTGAAAAAAATTCCAAACATCAAACAAGTATATAGTTGGTTCTACCTGTCCATGTATTTATATTGGGCGGGACTTTCAACAGTGCCTGAGGAACTGAAGCACTCACCTTATCAGGGAGTTAAAAATTAGATTATATATACAGACACAATTATTTCCCGCAGGTATCAGTGATAACAGCACAATGCTGTAAAATAATTAGTTTATTTTTGTCACGGAGTGTGGGGGAGTCTGGGCCCTGCACCCCTCTTCCTGAGATTCACCGTGACTCTCAGCCAGCCAGTGAAACAGAAGGTTTATTAGATGACAGGAACACAGTCCCAAGCAGAGCGTGTAGGTACAACCAGAACCCCTCAATCAAGTCCTTCTGGGGGGTTTAGGGAGCTTAGACCCCAGCTTGGGGTTCCCTGCGTTGCACCACCCAGCCCAAACTGAAAACAAAAACTCCTCCAGCCACTCTCTCCCCCATCCCCTCTGCTCCTCCCCTCCTTTGTTCAGTCTCCCGGGCAGAAGGTGTCACTTCTCCCAACCCCCCTCCTGGCTCAGGTTACAGCTCAGGTAGCTTTCTTCCCATCCCCAATGTAACTCCCTTGCAACATTCCCAGGTCAAATCCGCCCCGCTCCCTGCTCCGTCACAATTTTCTATAGTTGTACTCAAATTGGCTAGACATTAAAGCTCCTGGATATATTTCAGCTCTCCTAAAATGAAACAAAGAAGTTCCTACGTCTCTGACACTTTTGGCTTGGCTCAGTAATCACAATGGTAGCTGTGATGTGAGAAATTTTAAATGTCCTGTTGGGCTAGTTAGTAGTGGGATTGTCAGCTTTCCTTTCTGTGCTGTCCCTTTACCACAAGCCTGGTGGGTACATTCATAGTTCTGGTGACGAATCAGCCATTCTACTAGTAGGAGCACTACTAAATCCCAGAGTTTCAAGGTTTTTTTGAGTGTAAATGCTGATATGCTAAGGCAAAATATGAATAATTTCCATTCTTTTTGTGCTGACTACATTTTGTAATTTTACAGGGAACAACTTCAACATTTTTCAGTGATTTATTTTGCTGCTAAGACTGCTGCTTCACAGAATATACAGACCCTCATCCTAACAATAAGCATTCACTCATTTCATTTATGCTAAGCACAAAATGTCCACCTGGGATTTCACATTTCTCTTGGCTTCTGTGTGTTTGAGCGGAAGAAAAATCATTTGTGGTGTGCACTTAATGCATCTGGTGACCTAATTCTGTTTGTTCAGGTAAAGACAATAGTATCTATTTTAAATGGGTTATAGATATGATCTTTGCAAAGCTAATTTAGAAGGTAACTCTCCCTTTGAGAATTGTCTTTAGAAGCAGTGCAAAATAAATCAAAGTGGAGAGAACTACTATTCTTAAATATTGCAGGTTATCTGTAAGACAGACTGCAAAAGCAGAACATTCATCCAGGTTTTGAAAGACCTATTTAATGATCTCTTTTCCATTTCCTGAAAAGGGCTCATATTAAAAATATGAAAGGAATGAAAGTACTGGGTCACCTGCATAATCTGAAATGCTGTACTACCAAAATATCCAAAGGGAGCCATAGTCCGATCTTCACGGGAGGCTAAACAAGTTTAGAACAGGTCTTGATTGCTTTGAGAAAGATGTCCCCAAAAATAGATTACCATGCTTAGACCATGGTTTTCTTTATGGGACAGAAGATTACACACATTCTTTTTTCCTGGATCCCCCTTCTTACCTCTATCGCAAAACTAGCAGTTGGTGTGGAGTTTTAGCCAACAGATGGCTTACACACTGGCATGAGTGCATCTGCCCATATCTTGCACGCAGTTTATATTTCACACCAAAGTGGAATGAGCTGGAAAAAAAATCCTGCACAGTTGATAGACATAAAAAAATAGTGTTGTTCACCCAAGTGGATTATTACCTAATATTATTTTGAGCCAACTGTTTCTTCTAGGGTCTGAGGAATCCCTTGGGTATGTTTTAAGAGAGCAAGGAGCTGTCTGGGGTATTTTCCATATTATTATATTATAAAGTGAGCTGTTGATCAGAGGTTAGCTAACTAGGATCCTTCTGGCTGTTGCTTCATTCAGCACTGAAGAGAACTGAGTGCATGCTGCAGTGAAGAATGTTTCCTTTTTCATTAGGAAAAGTCTATCCTTCTGTTAATAGGGATAGATTGCCTTTACCTGATTTGTCCTATCCAATTCTTCAAAGAATCAAGATCCTAGCAAAATATCAGGTTTTTCTTCATCAACTGCCAGTTTTCTTGATGTTTCATTAGCCTCTTTCGTACCGTTTGAAATCGCTGATCTTCCATGAACTATTGGTGGCCTAGAAGATGAGGAGAAAGAGGTGGGGCCAACCAGAGAGGAAGCTGAATGGAGCAACTCCAGCAAGAGTAAGAGTATGTCTTCACTACCCGCTGGATTGGCGGGCAGCGATAGATCGCGTCTAGTCTAGATGCAATAAATCGATCCCCGAGTGCTCTCCCATCGACTCCTGTACTCCAGCTCAGCGAGAGGCGCAGACAGAGTCGACGAGGGAGCGGCAGCAGTCGACTCACCGCAGTGAAGACACTGCGGTAAGTCGATCCAAGTACGTCGACTTCAGCTACGTTATTCACGTAGCTGAAGTTGCGTAACTTAGATCGATTCCCCCACCCTTCTGCCCCCCAGTGTAGACCAGGCCTAAGGAAACCCAGCAACACAAAATGATTTTTTGCTTTACTGGTGGATTGAAAAAAAAAAGGATCAACTTTACAGGGGTAAAATGAAAAGGGGGGAAAGTGAGGGGAACTTGGATGAATCTATGTATCTGTGCAATGTTCGCTATCTTTCTTTACTACAGAGCTAAGAAATTTGGTAGAGACAGGCTCTGCACGGAGGCCACTGTAGGACAGCTGATAAAAGTGTGAAGGTTGTAGGAATAGTACTTTCCTAGCAGGAGAAGCTGCAGATATTCTCTCCAAAGCAGAATGCCATGTAGAGATCAAAACAGGACTACTGCTGAGGCATGACACCCTCCAGAGAAAGCTTTCAGGGGAGGCTTGCTTCTTTGGGCATCAAAATGTGTAGCGCTAGCCATGGATAGAATGATTATGCTAGCATATGCATAGTTAGAAGCAGGTGTGTGAAGAAACCAGGGTGGCAGAGTGCAAAGTGTGAAGCTACGCTGTACCTGCTCACGGTGCGACATAAAGACTTTCCCTCTGCCTACTCACAATCGTCTCATTAAAGTCTTTTCTGTTGTTATTTGGTTCTAAAGTCACAAGGTATGATAAATCTTCCATTGCTCTTTATTTACTATCACTAACCTCTGCACAAAATGAGTATAATCATCCGTTCAGCCTCTTCTATTACTCCTAACTACCTGGTGAGTTTCACCTGCTTGCTTTTCTTTTAAAGGTGTAAAATGAATATAAAACCCAATCCACTTTTCACACTGGCCAGGAAAACTAACAATAGATTCAAAAGGTTTCCCAATTATAATCACCCCTTAAATCACAACAAAACCCAAATATACTCAAACCTTTAAAAAGAAAGCCACTCTTCCCTAATGTCGTAGTTATAAAATAGGTTTTGTAACTAAAACTATAGAAAGAGAAAGAAAGTAAACTCCCATGACAGAAAATCAGCTCATTGGAAATATATTACCTTTAAGAGTGTCTTTTTTATATGTGTGGGGTTGATTAGCTAAGCCAGCAACAAGAAGCATTGCTTTTCTTTAAGTAGTATTTGAAAACATTGGCCCAAATCCTGAATTTCTAGTACATTCGACCTCTCACTGAAGTCAATGAATAGGTTAAGTATTCCTTCTTTTCATTTGCACCTCCACCTGCAAAGATCTGACCAGCAGAACTGTTTGAGGAAGTGGAGCTACTTGATTAACCCAAACCCAAACTGTCCAGCAAGCCCCTGAGGTGAGAGTCTCATTCTGTGTAGAACTCTAAATTTACTTCAGAGAGAGGATCTGTTAGAAGATTCAGGGCAATATTGACAGTCACAGGAGCAGTTCCAGTGGTAGAAGGAAGGAGTTCCCCATCTTCACTGACTAAATTTAGTCTGTTCTTACAATACAAAGTCCTCGATACACTAGAAGAAATTCACACAACTACCTGTGAGATGGATCTTTGTCCTTTTTTGCTGGGCCCTATATTGATGGATACATGTTTCCCTCCTATGGGAGCACAACTCTTAAACATGCTGTGCACTGACCCTTGCTTATAGAAATGATGCTGGATAGAGACAACCTCACTAGTCTCCAACCTTCCCTTCCCGGGGATGTTCAATGACAAAGGAATGGGCAACCTTCTCTTGCTACTCCTGGCATTCTGCAATGTTTCAGGGCTACTTTCAGTTAGGCTTCCAATCAGATTATACTGTGGGGACACAGCATTAATTACAATGGTTCATGATCTCCTCAAGGAAAATGACAGAGGCCAGACATTTTTGCTGCATTGGCATCAATGGCTTTGAAACCAGACCCTGAAGTGTCACTCACTTCTTATGAGACATGGGACCTTTCAGAGAGACTGCAAACAGTAGTGCAGGACTATTGTTCTCTCTCAGCTGTGTAGTCCTATAGGGCTTTAACTTGCCACTACTCTCAAATAATGTTTATGAGAAACCACCAGGGGAAATTGTGAGACAGTATGGCCTACAATGTCATTAATAGATTGATGGTATTCAGCTCTTCATCTCCTTTTCAGTGAACCCTGACAGAACTGTTTCCCTGTCCTCTAAGTGCCTGAGAAATATAGGACCTGGATGAAAGCCAGATGGCTGAGGCTCAGTCTAAATAAAAAGGAAATAAATGATGCTTGGCTGGCTGAAGGAAGCTTTATGAGGAACTGGTAAAGACTCTTCCCTCCATTTGTTTTCCTATTGCCATAGTGGTTCAAAGTCTTGTGGACTAAATGTGGCCCTCATTGATCCTAGGAGACAAGGCAGCAGCAACCAGGCATATCTTTCATCTCTGCCTGGCCAGAAGGTTTCTCTCAGATGTGGAGCACATCAGAGCAATTCGTGCTTTGATCACCTCAGTGCTCTGCTCTTGGAATGAGCTGAAACTGGGGCTAGCTTTGAATGCCACTTGGAAGCTTTAGGTATTGCAATCGACTACTGCCCACAGTTTAGTTAGACTGAAGAGAGCCTATCACATATGTACTTCAAACTCTTCACTGGCTGCAAGTTCATTTCTGGGACCCAGCTATCTCAAAAATTGGATTCCGCTCAGAGTGAAAAGCTTTGACTAGATATCACGAATGTGAACACCAAGAGCATCATAGTAAGACATTCTTGGTAGCATGCTCTCAATCCCACTGGAAATACATCTGAACCCCAGCCTGGCCTGGTTCAAGTTTGAGATATCAGATGCATCTCCTTTTAAGTTTTCCAACAAAGGTTGTTGCTAGATTCCTCTGAGAGTTAATCTACTGTTAAGTAGAGTTAAATATCCTCACACTTTCTATGGGCCATCTTGATTATCACTTCAAAAGTTTTTTTCTCCTGCTGATGATAGCTCATCTCAATTGATTGGCCTCTTACTGTTGGTATGGCTACTTCCACCTTTTCATGTTCTCTGTATGTATAAATATCTTCTTGCTGTATATTCCATTCTATGCAGCCACTGAAGTGGGCTGTAGCCCACGAAAGCTTATGCTCAAATAAATTTGTTAGTCTCTAAGGTGCCACAAGTACTCCTGTTCTTTTTGCGGATACAGACTAACACGGCTGCTACTCTGAAATCTACTGAAGAGTTCCCACGTCAGTTTTCTTCAAGGAAACTGAGTTGGGTGCCCTGAAAAGTGACAGAGTATGTGCCCCCCATTCTTGGCTCTTTTTAGTGGGTATAACACACACCTAGGCAGCATGGGTAATAGATGCCTTACAAGTAACTGAACAATTAAAAAAGCAAAAATAAAGATAGCAACATAATTAGAGCACAAATAAGTACAGCAACACAAACGTATTGGATGGAGGTCAGGTCAACATCTGCTTTTGTATGTATATAGAATCATAGATTATTAGGGTTGGAAGGGACCTCAGGAGGTCATCTAGTCCAACCCCCTGCTCAAAGCAGGAACAATCTCCAATTAAATCCCCAAATCACCCCCTCAAGGATTGAACTCACAACTATGGGTTTAGCAGGCTAATGCTCAAACCACTGAGGTATTTTGTAGAGGTAGGTATAGTAGCTTGTTACCCTGGAGCCATTCAAGTGTGCAGTTTGTAGCGTTCCAATAAACGGAGACCTTCTTATTGAGCTTATGTTGCTTTTTTCCTGCCGCTGTTCTGGGATTTA
Organism: Emys orbicularis; assembly: GCF_028017835.1. Lineage (NCBI taxonomy): Eukaryota > Metazoa > Chordata > Testudines > Emydidae > Emys > Emys orbicularis. The sequence goes on from NC_088689.1 coordinate 118,191,744, forward strand.
TGTAGAGTTCACAGAATGGGTAAAGTGTCCACTAGTCTTAACGCAGAACATTGGAAGTGTTTTCAGTACTGCAGTTAGAACACAAAAAGCCATTCATAACCAAGTGCAAACTGTGCAGAGGAACAGGCCATCTATGTATTAGAAATAGCTTTTCTCTACATTTAGATGAAAGTTGAGGGTCCCTCCCCCCTCAAAAAATGTTGGGAAACAAATGTTGGGCTCAGTCAAAATTCTGATCCTAATAGGAATGAAATCCAAATATATATCTGACTGCCAAATCAGATCTGAAAACCAAATCTGAAGGCAGTTTTTCAACCTGAGTGCACTACTGATATTATGTGATTGTTTACAAAGCATGTGTTATATGAATGCTGTTGGTACATCCCTGTAGTTTGTGAAAAAGTAGTGCAATGAGAAAATCTTCTCTTCTAACAAAATCAAAATATAAAAGAGGGGAGGGAACTGGAAGGAAATGCTTATGAGGTTCTCCTAAAAAGAACATGTGGGATGTAGCGCTCAAATTGGAGCAGTACATAATGATATGATGTCTCTTCTTGGCTTCTCATGGGTTGGAGCTTATATTGTGGGTGGAGCTTAGAAGACTACTACTATCTTTTTATGTAGTTTGGCAGCTAGTGTTCTGTGATGCTGACTAATATTGTCTCATTGCTTCCATGCACTTCCCACATATCTGTACGTATGTACCTGTTGTCTTTTCTCTTTTACTTATATTGTAAGCAATTTGTGGAAGGGACCATCTTTTTTTGTTTGTTTATATAGTGGGATCCTGATACAGTACTGGGGCTCCTAACCACTTCAATACAAATAATAAATAACAATTCAGCCCCTGGGGGAGAGGATTATTCTCCACAGTGAAACAAACAGGAGGTTCTGCCCAACAATCTCTAGATTCCCAAGAGATGCACAGATCTCAAGACATAAGACCTTCCATATGAAGGCTTTGTGCTTCTGCAAGAGCTCTGGGACCAGCTGTCCCACTCAAGCTGGACTGGTGTTTCTATGGCATGTGCAAGGGTTGCACAGAATATTAATATATGGAGATATACTTATTTCATAGAACTGGAAGGGACCCTGAAAAGTCATTGAGTCAAGTCAAGTCAAGTCAAGTCAAGTCAAGCCAAGCCAAGCCCCCTGCCTTCACTAGCAGGACCAAGTACTGATTTTGCCCCAGATCCCTAAGTGGCCCCCTCAAGGATTGAACTCACAACTGTGGGTTTAGGAGGCCAATGCACAAACCACTGAGCTATTCCTCCCCTCATTACAGAAAAAGTAATGCAAACCTCAAGTGAGCAAAAAGTGAACAAAATGGGTGTGAATAAAGTGATTCCAGCTTTTGGAAGCATTTGGATACATTCACCAAGTTCTACATGTGGGTCTCAACACCAAAAATGAGCTGGTATATGTGTGAGTATATTAAATAAACCTTCTTCTGTCACACAGAGTTGCCATAGTCCATGGGTATTAGAGTTTAAGATTAGAAGGAACCAATTAATGTAAAATGATATTTCCTCTCCTCTTTTTTTATTGCTAGAAATATGAGTAATAAAGCATTATGCTGGAGGATTATGCTTTGGAAAAAATGTTTTAAGTGAATAATATCAGAACCAAGCCTGTGATTGAATTCACCCAGCGACAATGGGGAAGAATACATTTTGACGACTAGACTGATACATTTTTGGCAGCTGCTGAAAAGATAACTCCTGCCCAGGAAAAGTTATTTTTAAGATGTTTAGAATCAGTCTGCTTGTTATAGATGAGACTTTCCCTACTTTTTAGAACACTAGTAGTTTATGGAATATTATAGGGAGTATACTTTACTATGGAGTTGAACGTGTCAGCTCCATAAATTGTGCAGTTTTGGGGATCTACTTTGCCATTGCTCTGGGTGGGGAGGGCTTAGAATCCTTGTCCAGGAAAGCATGTAAACGTATGCTTAACTTTAAGTGCATGCTCAACTCTCACTGAAGTCAATGGTATTTAAGATTGTTATTAAGGTAAAGCACATGCTTAAGTGCTTTGCTGAATAGGGCTGGTAGCTCCTGATATAGGTAAGTAATTAACCATGTTTACTCTTTGTTCGGGAAAGTATTTAAGTTTGTGCTTTCCTTTAAGCCTGTGACTTCAATGGGACTTAAACACATGTTTAAGTGCTTCTCTGAATAAGTGTCCTTTCCTCAATCAGGTCCTTAAATGCTTCATTCCTATTCACGTTAAAAGGGTTAGTCCTATAAAACTCATAAATGTAAATGGCAGGAAAAAATATATCTGTAATCACGTCAGGAGAAAAACAGTTAACACATGACTTATGATTTTGAATAAAATTGGGTAATGCAAAATTGATCAAAATGCCTGTGATGGAGGGTACGGCCTTCTGCTAAGAAAATTAAGGTAATTACCAATCAAAAGAAAAAAACCCCAATGCCATGTTGGTATGAAGTTTGGGAGTTTGTTATAACTAAGCTTCATCTCTAAAGCACATGTTATTTAAAAAAAACAGAATATTACACGTAGTTGTTGCTTTTTATTAGTAGGTCAATATCTGTATTTGTACATTTTAGGTAGTAGTTGAGAATTGGGTATGTATTCTGATCTGTAGCATTTCTGTACAGTATATTCTAGCAAAGCCTGTCTGTTGCAATGAACCCTATTTCTTCTCCCACTATGGCCAAATTCTGATCTCACATATGTCAGTTTTACTCCAACATGGCTATTAATGTCAATGGAGTTACTCCTAATTTATTCATATACAAGTAAGAACAGAATGTGGCCCACTGACTGCAAAGAGACCTTTATTTGTAAATCAGTTTTCAGTATGATTTTGTGATGAGACTGACATTTATTTTTACAAGAAGCCTTGAACAGGCTCATCTAACTATTTTTGGCCAGAGTGTGATGACACTATGATATTTCCCACTTAAAATAGCGGGAGATGCTGTTGAAAGTTCATGTTTCCGGGGTTTTATTGAAAGCAAATAGCAGTGCAAGAGAAAAATTTAGATCCCCAGTGGTTTGGCTGGTTGATTTTCTAGTCATCTTTCAGCCACAAGCCAAGAGGATATTGGCAAACATTGTTCAGTACAAAATAAAGTAATAATCTTTATAAGAATGTCTATACACCACTAAACCTGTAGGGTCTTAAGAACCACAAAGTGATTGTGAACATAGGTCTCCTGGGTTAATAGCTGGAAATCAAATGCATTAGGAAGTCCAGCAGGAAGACGCTGATAAGAAACATTCTTTGTTCCTTTGGATATAGCAATACTTAAGATAAAAGTAGAGTACATTTTAGAGTGTGGATGAATCTAACTTCAGAATAAAACATGAAGTGAATATTGAAAAGAACAGCAGGAAAGCACTTTTGATTTTCTTCTAGAGCTCAATATTTGAACTTTCAAAATAATTTATTTTCTAGTTGGTGTTAATGGCTCTATAATATAAACTTACCGTTCACATACAGTACCTATATATTTGTATCTATTTTTAAAGTGTGAATGCTTGCATGATTTTTTTTTTTAAAGCAACACTTTGTTCAAAGCTGTTGGCCTAAGCAACATGATCGTTCTGACCAAACCTGCATATTAATTCAAGACGACTCAGGGCCTTATCTTGTCTGTTATGCCAATTATACAGCTGAATATGTCCACTGTTTCCAATGGCATTACACCTGATTTACACTGGTGCAAATGAGAGAAGAATCAGGACTTGAGCTGTGTAATCCCTAGTCAGTTCTGTAGTAACATAATCCAGTGTACTGCTCAAACATGCTGTGAAAAATCTTTCTCACCATATTATTAACTTATCCGTTCACTGGAACTGGAACCCAGGTGAGTACCCTAACAACCAGGCTATAGAGTCATTCTCGCACTCGGAGCCAATGCATGTTTAATGATCTATACAGAGTGGAACAGTTCCAACAGGAGAAAAACACCACCAGAGAACACACAATAACTTTGTGAACTCATCTGAGGAGGGGAGAGATCTGGGTTTAAGTGTCTGTTCCAGAGTGGAGATTCAAACCTGCATCTCCCACATCCCAAGTGAGTGCCTCAGCCATTGGCATAATGGGGGCATACCTTCTCCTCCTCTGTTTTTTTTAAGCTAGCCCTTTGTTTCCAAGTTTGCTTTGCTTTTATTTAAAAAAACAAAACAAAAAACAGTTAAAATGCCTGGAAACAAAACAAAATGTTTCATTTCAAGTTGAACTGAACATTTTGTTCAACCTGAAACTTTTTTCTGACTTTTTGATTTATCAAAGAATCCATTTTGATTTATCAAAGAATCCATTCTTTTTCAAATGTTCAGACCCACCAGTGAACTGAAAAAAAGACAAGTGGGGTGAGGTAATATCTTTTGTTGGACCAACTTCTGTTGGTCAGAGAGACAAGCTTCCAAGCTACACAGAGCTCTTCTTCAGGTCTGGGAAAGGTATTAATGCCATGTCTACACTACTACTTATTTAGGCAAAAATTATGTTGCTCAGTTGTGCCGTGGTAAGCTCGCTAGCGTTGACATGGCCTTAGCGTGTCACAGCTGAATACAAGGTGGAACAGATTGTTTAGCACAAGTAGTTAACACATATTATAAGAGACCATTCAAGTTGAAGTGTCCTGTTAACACCTCTGCAGTCACCAGACTTTGGTCCAATGAAATATATAACCTTCCCCACCTTGTCTCTCTAATATCCTGGGACCAACATGGCTACAACATTGCAAATGGTGAACTGAAAACTCAGCTATTCACATAGCTCTACTCAGAAGCATCACGTCACACTGGGGGTGGGAAGGCCCTAACAACAAGAGACCTTGAGGTGGCTTCATGACTGCACTCCCTGGTGCACTGAGCAAAGCTCCATCACACAGGAGAATCAAGAGCTTTATCTTTCCTCTTAATCTGCACAGATGTAATGCCTCCAAGCACTGCTATGGGGTCTGTGCACCACCTGTTCCAACCTATTAATACAGTCTTGTCTTTAAAATCTTCAGTTATATATCATTAAAGTCCATAACAATGAAATGAGCACCTTTCCCCCCCAGAAACATTTCTGTTTTATAAGAATCATATATTTTATAAGCATGACTATAATTAATGGGAACTTTCTGAATCCCCTCAAAATGAATTTCTTGCATGACCTACACTCATTGGGAGGAAGCAAAGTAAATTTCAGAGTTCTTGTTTCCTGTCAAACAACCAAATTGATAGATCCTTTCCAGTTTCACTCATTATAAGATTTCTTTTTGTCAGGCTAATATACTGTGACTTCTTCTGCTAGCTCCATTCAGTCATCCAGCCACTTACTCTACATGCACAACCACTTTGTTTCATTTCACAAGGAGACGTGTATGCATTACAACATACGCTCAGAATATTAAATGTAGGATCTAACCAGGGCTGGCTCCAGGGTTTTTGCCGCCCCAAGCGGCGCAAAAAAAAAAAAAAAGCCGCGATCGCGATCTGCTGCGGCAATTCGGCGGGAGGTCCTTGGCTCCGAGCAGGAGTGAGGGACCGTCCGCCGAATTGCCGCTGAATAGTTGGACCTGCCGACCCTCTCCGGAGTGGTCACACCAAGCACCTGCTTGGCAAGCTGGTGCCTGGAGCCGGCCCTGGATCTAACTACTTATCTTGTATGTGTTCTCTACATCAAGATAATATTTTGGAGGTATTTAAAATAAGTATTAAAACCTAATCTATTCAAAAACTGGTGTAGATTTCACAGTGTGCAGCTTACTGTACACTATAACTGCCATTTTTCAATATACAATAAATAAATGGGTATTACAGGTGACGTGTATGTGAAGAACTACACTAGCTACGTATTTCCAATCCTCATGTTTTTGTCATAAGTTTTATGAAAATGTCCTACAAAATTTAGGCTCTAGTTCAGCAAATTACTTACATGTGAGTAATCCTATCCCTATGTGTCAAAGTATTTAAGCCCATGTTTAAAGTGCTTTGCTGAATAGGGATGGGATTACTCGTAGGCATGAAGTGAAGCATGGACTTACATGCTTTGCTGAATTGGGACCAGAAAAGGAACAGAAGAAAAAGGGCTCTGTAGAAATCACTCGAAAAACCTACAGACTTTTAAAACCAGCTTTGAGGAAGTAACAGTATATTTATCCCTGATAAAAAAGCTCTACAGAAAGATTTTCATATGCTACTAAATTCTATAGTACTTTTCCATAAAGAGAAATCGTGTTTGTATGGCTAGAATTTACTATCTTGTAAAGTATACCTTTGCTTCTATTAATATAGTCAATATCGTCATTCCATCTAATCTTTATAGTGCAGTTACTTGGAAAGAATGGTCCAGGTATGGAAGGGTATGTGCTGTTTAGGAATGACCGGAAAAAAGGTAAAGGTGGGGGAGTGGCATTGTATGTCAATAATGAGGTAAACTGTAAAGAAATAGTAACTGATGGAATGGATAAGACGGAGTCTGTCTGGGCAATAATTACACTGGGTAAAAGAACTACTAGAGCCTCCCCCGGGATAGTGCTTGGGGTGTGCTATAGACCACCAGGATCTAGCCTGGATGCGGACAGAGAACTATTTAATGTTTTTAGGGAAGTAAAAACTAATAAGAGCTGTGTAATCATGGGGGACTTTAACTTCCCAGATATAGATTGGGGAACAAATGCTAGTAACAATAATAGGGCTCAGATGTTCCTAGACGTGCTAGCAGATGAATTCCTTCATGAATTCCTGAACCGACGAGGGGGGATGCCATTTTAGATTTGGTGCTGGTGAGTAGTGAGGACCTCGTTGAGGAAATAGTTGTAGGGGACAACCTTGGCTCGAGTGACCATGAGCTAATTCAGTTTAAACTAAATGGAAGGATTAACAGAATTAAAACTGTGACTAAGGTTTACGATTTCAAAAAGGCCAACTTTAATAAATTAAGGCAACTACTTAGGGAAGTGGATTGGGCTAACATACTTAGGGATCTAAAGGCAGATGGCACCTGGGATTATTTCAAGTTGAAGTTGCACGAGCTGTCCGAGGCCTGTATCCCGAGAAAGGGAAAACGGTTAGTAGGCAGGAAATTTAGACCTAGCTGGATGAGCGAGCGTCTCAAAGGGGCGATTAATAAAAAAAAGAAAGCGTACAAAGAATGGAAGAGGGGAGGGATCAGCAAGGAAACCTACCTTATTGAGGTCAGAGCATGTAGAGATGCAGTGAGAAAGGCCAAAAGCCGTGTAGAGTTGGACCTTGCGAGGGGAATTAAAACCAATAGTAAGAGGTTTTATAGCCATATAAATAGAAAAAAAACAAAGAAAGAGGAAGTGGGACCGCTGAAGAATGTAGATGGAGTGGACATTAAGGATAATCTAGGCATGGCACAATATCTAAATGAATATTTTGCATCGGTCTTTAATAAGGCTAATGAAGGGCTTAGGAATAGAGGGAGCAGGACAGAGGGGAATAAAGGAGGGGGGGTTGACATTACCGTATCGGAGGAGGAAGCCAAACTTGAACAGCTAAACGGGACTAAATCGGGAGGACCGGATGATCTTCATCCGAGAATATTGAAGGAACTGGCGCCAGAAATTGCAAGCCCCTTAGCAATAATTTTTAATGAATCTGTAAACTCGGGGGTGGTACCGTTGGACTGGAGGATAGCTAATGTGGTTCCTATTTTCAAGAAAGGGAAAAAAAGTGACCCGGGTAACTACAGGCCTGTTAGTTTAACATCTGTAGTATGCAAGGTCTTGGAAAAAATTTTGAAGGAGAAAGTAGTTAAGGACCTTGAGGTGAATGGCAATTGGGACAAATTACAACATGGGTTTACGAAAGGGAGATCGTGCCAAACCAACCTGATCTCCTTCTTTGAGAAAGTAACAGACTTTCTAGATAAAGGAAATGCGGTGGATCTAATATACCTCGATTTTAGTAAAGCGTTTGATATGGTACCGCATGACGAATTATTGGTTAAATTGGAAAGGATGGGGATCGATATGAAAATCCAGAGGTGGATAAAGAACTGGTTAAAGGGTAGACTGCAGCGGGTAGTACTGAAAGGTGAACTGTCAGGTTGGAGGGAGGTCACCAGTGGGGTTCCTCAAGGTTCGGTTTTGAGTCCGATTTTATTTAATCTATTTATTACTGACCTCGGAACCGAATGTAGGAGTGGGCTGATAAAGTTTGCGGATGACACAAAGTTGGGAGGTATTGCCAATTCGGAGAAGGATCGGGATATCCTGCAGGGAGACTTGGATGACCTTGTAAATTGGAGTAATAGTAATAGGATGAAATTTAATAGTGAGAAGTGTAAGGTGATGCATTTAGGGATGACTAACAAGAATTTTAGTTATAAGCTGGGGACGCATCGGTTGGAAGTAACGGAGGAGGAGAAGGACCTCGGAGTCCTGGTTGACCGCAGGATGACTATGAGTCGGCAATGTGACGTGGCTGTCAAAAAAGCTAATGCGATCTTGGGATGCATTAGGCGAGGTATTTCTAGTAGGGACAAGGAGGTGCTGCTTCCGTTATACAAGGCGCTGGTGAGACCTCATTTGGAGTACTGTGTGCAGTTCTGGTCTCCTATGTTTAAAAAGGACGAACTCAAACTGGAACGGGTACAGAGAAGGGCCACTAGGATGATACGAGGAATGGAAAACCTTTCCTATGAAAGGAGACTCGAGGAGCTCGGTTTGTTTAGCCTAACCAAAAAGAAGGCTGAGGGGAGATATGATTGCTCTCTTTAAATATATCAGAGGGATAAATACCAGGGAGGGAGAGGAATTATTTCAGCTCAGTACCAATGTGGACACGAGAACAAATGGATATAAACTGGCCGTGGGGAAGTTTAGGCTTGAAATCAGATGAAGGTTTCTAACCGTCAGAGGGGTGAAATTTTGGAACAGCCTTCCGAGGGAAACGGTGGGGGCCAAAGACCTCTCTGTCTTCAAGATTAGGCTAGATAAGTTTATGGAGGGAATGGTTTGATGGCATAACATGATTTTAGTCAAGTAGGCAATAACGTGTCATCGCTGGTAAAATGAGGGTCCGGCTGGAGAATCTTGCCTGTATGCTCGGGGTTCTACTGATCGCCATATTTGGGGTCGGGAAGGAAGTTTCCTCCAGGGTAGATTGGCAGAGGCCCTGGAGGTTTTTCGCCTTCCTCCGCAGCATGGGGCAGGGGTCGCAAGCTGGAGGATTCTCTGCGACTTGAAGTCTTTAAATCACGATCTGGAGACTTCAACAGCTGAGTTAAGGGAAAGTGGGTGGGTCAGCTTTTGTGGCCTGCATCATGCGGGAGGTCAGACTAGATGACCATAATGGTCCCTTCTGACCTTAAAGTCTATGAGTTTTATCCATTAGATTGAAAGCATTTGTCCACACTCCTGCCATTCAACTTTGCTATTTTACTATTGGTACGTTCCATTCCAATCCTGGCTATATCCCAGAGTACAACCAAACTGTAAAATAAAAGGTAATGAGTACCAACATATTAACTCAACTTTCCGCATGACAAAGCATTTTGCTGAAGTTCAGCTTGTGTTTTAAGCAGTGGTTCAGAGAAGTTCTTATTTTTATCTGAAGTGGATTCCCCATCTCAATGTATCAGAATTTCCTGCAGATTCCATATTCAGACAGTTAAACAAAAGGATAATACAGTACAGTCAATAAAGAAAAGCAGAAATGTATCAACTGAGCTCCGTTTTTCATAGAGATTTTCACTAGTCAAATATGTGCTTATTTGTGACTGAAAATTACACTCATTCTGTATGTTTTCTGCAACATTTATTTCTCTTACAAACTGTCAGTGTTCCTCCAAGGCTTAAAGCTGGAGATGGGGGTGACAGAGTGGGATATGTCAATATCAAACTTTGAACTCCATTGTGTACTATGTATTGAACACAAGCCTGGACATGCCCAAAGACAACCTATTGTTCTGCCTATTGTTACAGACAGTTGCCCTGCTGAGGACAGGTGTTTGATATCTTGTTGAAGGACCAGATGGCAATCTTGGGCCATCGACATTGATTGTCTCTGCCTGCTCATGGAACAATACTTTTCCTACACAAGGGCCTGCAGGTGGAGCAAGAATGACAAAAGGGGGTAGAGAAGAGGGCTGGAGAGTCTCAGCTGAGCACCTGGCACAGAGACCAGAGAGTCTACTTGAGAGCGAGGTGCTACTCTGAGCAGGGGGTGCCCATCACAACATGTAAGAAGGACCCGCAGGAGAAAGAGGTAAGGAGGGACTCTGCCTAACTTGAAATGCTAATGAATCTCAGACTGACAGGAAGGGTGAGATCAGATGAGGTGAGGGTGCATCTCAGGACTTTTGTTATTTTCAAAGATCTATAACTCTCAGGTGCTTTAAGAGTAAAATCACCATGGTTAAGATATTCCTTTGCTAATCTTGTTTTCCTTGCTTTCTTACCACATTGCACTTGACGGGGTTAAACTAGAATGCCAGGGTAACCACAGCCTCGGTGGGAGGTCTCAGACACTGGTTTCAAGGTCTAGGGTGACATCAGACAGGAGGGCTGAGCTGAGGCATGTGCCCTAAGAGTTCAGAACTGGAAATAGTGTCTGGAATCTATCGAGACCCAGTTGGCCTAGAACAGGGGTAGGCAACCTACGGCACGCGTGCCAAAGGCGGCACACGAGCTGATTTTCAGTGGCACTCACACTGCCCGGGTCCTGGCCACTGGTCTGGGGGGCTCTGCATTTTAATGTAATTTTAAATGAAGCTTCTTAAACATTTTAAAAACCTTATTTACTTTAATATATAACTAAACTATTGTTGTATGTATAGACTTATAGATAGAAAGAGACCTTCTAAAAACGTTAAAATGTATTACTGGCATGCGAAGCCTTAAAATTAGAGTGAATAAATGAAGACTCGGCACACCACTTCCGAAAGGTTGCCGACCCCTGGCCTAGAAATACCAGCGACTGGGCTCACTCACCACTGACTGGTGACTGCACTGAGCAGTACAGTGCCAGGTACCAACAACGGGTGCTAAGTGAAATAATTGACCAAAACTTTGGGAAAGACTGGGTCTTGATCCCACCTTCATTTTTTAGATCTCTTTCTATAATGGACCAAACCGGAGCACCGAATTTCTCTAAACTTTAGGGGAGTTTGGACAGTAATCTGATTCTGGGGTTAGTCTCTGTATCTGAGGCCTTGCTTGTAGTTCAATGTCAAGAAAGTGATCGTAACAACAACAACAATCAGTACAAAGCCAGTGAACAGGACCTTATTTGGACAATGTGTCCCTATAGTTATATGTATATACATACAGTACAAGGTATACAGGACAGTTACATTTGTTGAGAGGTATTTTTAAGAGAACAGCAGTCAAAGTGAGTCATCCATTCTGATCCAAAAAGGGGTCACCTGCCGTTTCTCCAGGTGCCCCAGTTTTTATGTGCATTGTGGGATATTAAAACATCCAGTAATCCCCAACTGCTTCTCCCAGAGTAAGAATAATATCAACCATACACTTCAAATGGCGGAAGGTCACATCCCGAATGCTGAGCAGCCATTTCTCAATGCCAGACTGAAATGTGTCTCTCCTGTTCCCTTCCCTCCTCAGAGGAGCTGGCCTAGCTTTTGCCAAACCATATAAATCAATGACTACCACATTATTGTATCAGCATTTTACAGCTTTTCCACAGCAGGAAAAGGCAAATATCTGCCAGAAAAACTCCAGCTATCTCTTTCTCTCCCTGGTGTCATTCCCCCACCCCCCCAAAGATAACCTTTAACCGCCACCTTTTTTAAAACAGGGTTTGGGGGAAAAATTGTTTTGTAACTTAGTTTAAAAAATAAACCGTATCTGCCGCCTGCCAATCACGGGTGCACTTGCTGTTGTGAGATGTTTTTATGCAATTGTTGGTATGCATACTTTGCCACTATCTTGTATATTTTTAGCAAATGACATGTATTTAAGAAATATACAAAAGGTGACACATGTCATCAAAAATTATGCATGTCATGATGAAAATAGAGAGAATGTGACAAGCACCATTAACATGTGTCAGAAATAATCAGGATCTATTTCCATTAGGCTACCTGTAAAAACAACAACAAAAAATGCCCAATCTTTTTATCGTCACATACTGCAGTCAGTGTCCCTTTTATTATGTTGTATAAAGGTCGCTGGCTGGGTATTATAAATATACTTTAGTTTTCAATTTTTACAAATTACATCTGCCTGTGGTCTCTTTTGATAAAGGTGGCCAGAAACCCACACCTCTTCCTCTGCCGTCATTTCAGAAATAGTGGCAGCAGAGAAGCAAGTTTCTGATAGCACTTGGCAGCACTTACCACATCCTGATGGGATTTATGGAGATTAAAATGCAAAGCAAGTTGATATTCTAATGCTCAGTAACTTTCAAAGCTAAATCAAAAGCAAAAAACTTTACAGGCCTGTTTTTCCTCTCAAACATTTCACTTACCCAGACCTTTGCTGTTCACCCACACAAGCAGATTCTCACTCCCTCCTTCTCTGTTCTCAGCTGAAAATGAATAAGTAAAATTAAATACCTAGAAAAGTTACAGAAGTTTCACCAACACATGTCAGTGGCATTATGAGTGAGTGCTAGGGAAAACACATACCATCAATTCCACTTACACTGGATCTGAGTGGTTGGGACAATAGAGACAAAGATCATTTTCCAGACCAAACTGACTTGTTGTATGTCTTGTGTTAACGGATAAACTAAAAAGAAATCTGATTTCATAACCTGATGATCATTCAAGCAAGATGTTGTCCAGGGAATACTAATATATACTTATTCATTTACTCTGTATACTGATAGCATTTTTCTTCTTCAAAGTGCTTTGCTGGTATTAACTACCTAATCCACAAGGTACCCTGGTGATGTACGTAAGTAAGCATTATAATCCCCATTTTACTGAGGCAGAGAAGATAATTGACTTGACAATCAGAGACAGATCCGGGATTATAAATAAGGAGTCCCTGGCCCCTGTTACACCACTCCTTTCTGGGCCGTGAGCTGATGCAAATCATATAGGTGCAGAGTGCCCCCTGCACAGAGGAACGTCCTGCATGGATTCCTCTCCACAGAAATATCCTTTGGAAGGAAGGGGTATGTGAGTGTTGGGGTGGCAGGAATGTGAGACTCCTCTTGAGGACTCTTTACCAAAAGCTACATAAGAAAGAAGGTAGAGGGTTTGCACCCTCCATGAAATGGCAGTGGTATTGCCCCCAAATTCTGCTGGTCCTCCAGGAACCTAAAGAAGCCTGGGTTCTTTGAGTGGTGATTACAGGGGTCACTTATTAGGAGTTCCTACAGCAGAAGGAGCTCCTGGGCAAAATATAACTGCCAATGGCCCACTGGAAGGTGGGGGAGAGAGGATGAAGAAATGTGGGTTTATGGAACTTTTGCACTCCTCCCATCCTGCGGGCAACTCCAGGATAGAGCAGTCCCCTGGGAAGCAAGGAGCAAGGATCAAGCTGCAACTCCTCCAGTCCTCAACAACCGTAGATGGGAGGAATCCCCAGATACCCTGTTAGGGTAGATTTCCATCATCTTTACAGTGCAATTGGAGTAAAGTAGGGTTGAGAATGTGGCCCTGTGAGTGGAAATTTATGGAACTTCTGAACATCTGGCTCTATATTATAATTGAAAAAAAATGCTCTTGGTAGGCTGGTGAGGGGAAATAAATTTCATGAAGTTTGTCAATGTGCATTTTCTTATAATATTTCCTGATGTACCATCTAGAGTGTCTTAAAAATCATCCTGAAGGAACATAGGATTTTAAGATCTTATGTTTTCTATACCTCAAATGATTGCTAGCATTCAATTAACTAATACAGGAGGACTGATTTCATTCCTCTCCCACCCCCTCCATCTCCTCTGTGTTCCAAGTCAAAGAAAATCTTTCCATTTGTATAAAAACCCACTGTGCTAATCCTGAAACCAAAAGATATTTACACCACAGCTTGTTTGCCAAAGAAGTCTTATTCTCTCATGGCACATTGATCTTTTTCACATTGCCTTTGTTCTCTTGTTAGCGTACACAACAGCTTACATTATGCCATGCAGAATAGAACACATGCAGGATGTGCTTGTCAATTGTGTCAAGCCTGAAAATCTATGATTAAAAATTATGTTACTCATTAGCCATTGCAAATCAAATTGAGAACAATGCTTTCTGGCCAATTTCATAAACAAACATGTCACTCAACCTTTCCTGTGATTTCTCTTTAAGGTGGAGGGGGGGAAAAAGAGACAAACTTATGAATAAATAAATTGCTAATTCTCCTTGCTGCATGTGCACACAGCAATTTCATGGTGATGGATAAGTATTTCACAATACATTTTATTAAAAACTGGTCTCTATGCATTTTGGCTTGAAGTACCATGAATACCAGTAATGATTTACAATGATTTTTAATGGCTGTTTTGTAAGCACAAGGTGCGTAGTCTCCTGCAGACAGATAACCATCATTATAGTTCATTCAATCTTCTCAGAGTAATGAAAAGAGTATATTGTATGAGCAATAAATCCATGACATCAGCAGGAGTCTTCCAGGTATTCCCAGTTACTTAGGGCTAGAGTTCTCCTTCTTGCAGACGGAATCCAGAGGGGAATGAAAAGTCTGTGAGGTTCAAGAAATTGTGTCCTTGGCTAGGAAAGGTTTTCTGAGAAGGCTCGCAGAGAGGACCTCCCAACCCCAAAGAGCTACAACATTTGTGGGAAAAGATGTCTAGTTTATCCTGGTTTGCTTTGGAATGTGAGATTACTGAGTCATACTAGGCTAAATTCAACCTACCCCTCCATTTAAATCAATAGAACTACACCAGGAATAAATTTGACCCATCATATTTTATGTGTGATGGAAGAACCTAAGAACAGCAAAGTAAAGTAAGACTTGAGTATCAAGGGCCAATTCTTTGCTACAGTGCGGATTCTGGGTGGAAAAAAAAAAAGACCCAGCATATGGAGGATCTTCTAATGGTGTAGAGCAGTACAGTGGCTTGTATACCAACCATCCTCTCTGCATCCATTGTAGAGGGCATGGCCAGGGAAGAAGGATGTGGACAGGATAATTCTACATATGCCCTGGGCCACAATATTTATCCCTTCAGGCTATTCCAAGTTTTGTTAAGGACTAACCTTATGCCCAGCAGTTCCAAGATTGGTAGCATGATCTTTGCTTTCCTGAGCTGTGGTAGGTAGTCCTCAGCCATAGCTGAAAAAAGGGAGCTCAGTCATGACTACAAGAACAATGGAATTGCTACATTTACTCAGAGCAGCCATCCATCTTGTCTATTAACCTGTCTCTGATGGAGGCCAGGACAGGCTACTCCAAGAAAGGTGCAGAGAAAGCTCTCCCACAGACAATTATGGCATAAGCTGGCTACCAGGAAAGAGTCTTCCTACACTCCATTAATTAGCCTTGTGGCATGAAGCATGAGGATATATATACACCTTATAATGATTCTTTTTATGTAATTCTGAATATTTTGTTATCTGTAATGTCCAATTTCTTTTCGAATCCTACTAAGATCTTGATTTATATATATTTCATTGATTTAGCAACCATTTATATATATATTATATATATATAGAGAGAGAGAGACTTCAAATTGGAAGTGAATGGAAACTGACATGTAGCCGTAGCCATAGGACTGGGGAAATATTGAGGTTTTTTTTTAGCAATATGCATTATATACTCAATACACTGATGGTATTATAGTTTATCAGGTAAATATCTATTTTGGTCTGCCTACTAATTTCCAAAAAGGGTATTAGTTACTCAGTAGACTGCAATGAATCATGCACATCTGTTATGCTCTATTATGTTGCTCCTTTTTAGTTCCCAGATCACTGTACCAATAGAAGCCAAAGGATACTTTGGAGACATGATAGTCTGTCATGTCAATGCAACAGATGTGCCTACACACTAGGGACTCAGTCCTGTCCTCCAGAACACACTGTGCATCACTGCATCCTTCTAAAAATGTTTGTGCATGTGCAGAAGCTGATTTTCCAAACTGCATGGCACTACACACACACACACACACACAGGCAAACCTACAAAAAGTAAATGAAACCCATCACCTGCCATGATTCCTTGTTAGAGGTTAGTTGAAAGAACAGTCACTCACTATACAGTATCCCATCTATTTTTAAATTATTTCAAATTGTCGAGTGTTCTTTGCCCACATCATTAATAAATATATTTCTCTTCTAGTTTCTTTTTGTATATAAGGAAAATCATAATAATAGTAGATGAATGATCCATTAATAATCTAACTAGGAAGTATTTGAGCGAACACTGCCCACCTTATGATCCTAACTGAAACCGCCATTTAACCAAGATGGGTCTATTCTTGATCTACAGTTTCTTTTAGCAGCACTGAGAGGGTGAGGTTGCTCAGTAAAGAGCTCTTGGCTTTTAACAGACTATACCTGATCCAAAGCCCGTTGAAGTTATTAGGAGTCTTTCCAATGACTTCAGTGGGCACTGGATTAGATTCTGTAATAGGAGGTTCATCAGAATCTCTTACAGCCTGTCTTTAGGGCACACTGTAAGTCCAGACTGGTTTGGTTGGCCTACTCTGGTCTATTCTGCGTCTTCTTCCCCTAGTTTAAAATTTGCTTTGGATCACTACGTTTTTCTGAGTGCCAATCCTTTTGCATCAAATTCAGCTTTTAGCTGTCCAAATATAAATTTGAAGTAACTCCAGAAGGGTAACGGACAGCAGAACTTGGCCTTTTATTTCTGATTGACCATTCTTTTGAGCTGGTTGGTTCTTTAAGTGATTTTTAAAGTTTTGCTCTTTGGTCTTTTTGACCTCTAGCATGCTTATATAATCTCTGACAGGCACTGTAGAAAAATGGACTCCCTGCTAGCATGCCCCCTTGTGGCTGGGTGTTGCATAGCAGGCCCTCTTCTTCTAGCACCCCTGCCAACAGTCACTCTCTCTGGCCCCATGGTTGCCCATCTCTTCTCATGACTCAGCCCTCTGACCAGGTCACATTTGGTCCCACCCATTTTGGGGTAACCAAACAGTCCAATAAACTAAACTCAAATGAAGCTAACTCTTCACCCTACCCTGGATCTCTCCTCCATAGACTCTTCATGGCTTCCTGGGCTCTGCAGGGTTGTCCTTCCATTCTTGAGCAGAGACACACTTCTCAGGGCTTTCACTTCAGAGGTCTGGCTCCAACTTCACATTTCTTCACTCTCTTGCATCGGAGTGTTTCTGCACCATCTTTGGGTTCCAGTCCAGGGTCTCTGTGGTGAGCAGGTAAGTCTACTTCCTTAGTTTCCTTGCTACCTCCCTGGATTTCTTCCTGCGTAGGCCCTTTCCCACAGTTCCTCCTTGTGCTTATTGCATATCTACCTCTTTCTAGGTCCTTCCTTCACTCTCTAATAAACCAGAGAGGGACTGCAGAGTTCTTCCTCTCTCTCTCCAGCCTCCTTCTCATATGGGCTTCCTCTCCATTTATGCTCTCCAACAGCTCTTCCTTCAGCTGGAGTTCATGTTTAGGTGGGCCTGAGCCACCATCCCGGTGCAACCATGTGCCTTAATTGAGCTCTCTCACTCCAAGTGAACTCTCTTGGTGCCAGAGGGGAATATAAACTCCATCACAGGTACTGCATAAATAGGTTAATAAAAAAATAATGAAAGTTTGTTCTTTATAATTACAGAATATCAAATTGCTAAATTATAGAGCTGGTCAAAAATGGGAAAAAAATGCAGATTTTTTCTCCATCAAAATGTGAAATTCAGAAAGTTTCAACGAATTTACTCTTTATAAACACAGAATGTTAATCCATAGGTAAGGACTGTAAGACAGAGCCCATACTACTAACAAAAGGCTCAAAGTGTGTTGTTATATATATATATATAGTGAAAAATATTTCCAAGTCCAATGAAAGTTTGTAACCTATTTCCTATAACCTCCCCAGAACTATGATCCCAGTCCTGTAAACACACCATTTCATCATGATTTCAGTGGGATTCCCTGTGTGCTTAATGTCAAGTCAACACATAAGTGTTTGCAGGGTTGGGGACTATTGTTGCCATGAAAGGGCTTTGATAATACAGCCTGAACTCTTAAATCAAAAATATGCTGCTATAATTCTATTAACAGCAACATAATAATGATACAATAATAATATAATATTAATAGGGTTGCTAATTATCTCAGTAAATCCTTGTACACGTCAACCAAATTCTTCCCATTGTCCTGAATTAAAAATGTGGGGACTGTGTTTCGAGACACTTGAATACAAACCTATTGCTTCTATAAATAACAATAGATCAGAAATGAACTATGTATGCATACTGATAAGCTCCTCATTAAAAACAAATTTATTGATGGTATTGTTGTCAATTAAGATACCATGATATATAGACAGTGGGATCATATATAATTTAAGCTGTTCTCACTTTGCAAACAGATAACTGAACAAATATAATTGATTCATGTATTGCAATTTTCATTCCATTAGTTAGAATATATATCCAAAATTGAAGATGTCAGTCAAATTAAATGAATGCATGTTTTTATAGTGTTTTCTGATTCCCTTTATTAAACTAAGAACAAAAATCAATCACTATTTTTGTATTCAGATTCAACAAGGGTATCAATCCTGCTGCAAGTTATGTGGCAATAAATATACTTGTTTATTTTAGTCATGTTAGAAGATTACTTTGGACACCTTTGATCTATTAAATGTGCAAGAAAATAAGCTAGTTATAATAGCGGCATCCATAAACATTTTTAGCAATACATTCCATGCAAATGTAAGGTTATAGTATATAGTCCTGATTCTGATTTTACTTACACCAGTTTTACACTCCATTCCATCAGTGGAATTATTCTTGATTTACACAAGTATAAGTGAGATTGGAACCAGGCCCTGTATTTTAAATGCTTTTATTCAGTTGCTGATCTCTGTATATTGAATTGCAAGATGAATAATGCTGAAAGGCAAACATTCCCAGTTATTTCTCTACTTCTGTGACCATTTACTACTGAAGCACAGAACAACAACAGAGGGTCTTACATAAACAAAACTCTCATTTCATTCACTGGGAGTTTTGTCTGCCCCAGATGTAGTGGACCTGGCCTTTGCTGTAAACATATTTTGTGAGCACTTTCTTCATAAAATGGGATAACCAAATGTTGTTTTAACCATTTTAAAATTTCAGATAGCTGCTCTCCGGTAAGGGCCTGATATTGCAAACATTTAAATGTGGGCATCTCTAAAAGTTATTTGCAGTATCAGACCCTTAGAATGTTAAACACATAATGGACATCAATTCAAGCTGTAATGGCAGTCTCAATAAATCCCTCCTTGACAACAAGCAAGAGCTGAGGCAGGAAAAAAAATATGAAGGAAGCAACTTTTCAGATAAACCAAGTGCGAAACAGGTTGAAAACAATTTTTTGTCAGCAAGTAGGGGTGAGTATTGCCTTACCTATTCTATTCTTAAACTGTGCTAATCACTGTAGTATCTGAGTGCCCTCTGACCTGTGAGCACTCCAAAGAAATTGAGGATTACTGTCAAGAGCTTTCCCCAAAGCAGTGGCTTATCATATTGTGGCTATTTGACAGTTTCCACAGAATATTTTGATTTCAGTCCATCACTGATACCCAGCTGTTACCAAATTCCGGACCAATTTGTACATATATAAAAGTTAGTATGTATACAGAATATTATAGTACAAATCCAACTCTTGTTTAAATTAATGGTATTAATTATTTGTATTGTGGAAGTGCCTAGGAGCCCAATCCGGGATTGGAGCTTCACAGTGCTAGGATCTGTACACACATAACAAAAAGATAGTCCCTGTCCCAAAGAATTTACAATCTAAAGGCAAGATTCTGAACAACTTATTCTGAACAACTACCACCAGTAGTCCGATAAGTTAATGGGGTTACTTGTCAAGTAAGAGTCTACTCAGTGGGAGTTAGGACAACATGGTTGTTCCTGAGAGTTTTGCTATTCCCCTCAATGGATTTAGGCATTATATGGATTAGTAAACTGCTATGATAAACGATTCTATGCAATGTCGAGCTCTGTGTGTCTCGAAAGTTTGTCTCTCTCACCAACTGAACTTGGTCCAATAAAATGTATTACCTCACCCATCTGGTCTCTCATGATAAAAGATTTACATTTTGGAAGCAGACTTTTAATGCACTTCTATACAGTTAACACACCTCCAGTTTTCCCATTGCTAATTTTGAGCATATTACTGGGGATTCAGCATGACTTAGAGAGCCTCATAATCAAGACCAGAAGCATCTACTAATGTTCAAAGAAACTGCAGACAGAGAGAGGCTGTTATCATACCAGCAGAACTCCAGTCAGCCTGCTGCAAGGCAAATCCATTGGGACAAGCTGCAGTACACTTAGAAAGAGGATAGCTTAACGAATGCTGAGTCACAACTGAACAAGGTGGTCTGTACAAAAGTTATATATGGAGATATAATCTTACTTTGAAAAAGGCAGCATTATATGTCTACTCATTCTTTTCAACCTTACACAATAAAATGTGTACAAAAGGCTAAATTGTACATCTACCACATTTGCACTGTTTGAAAACAATACAGCTTGCAGGTTATTGCACTCGGGAACTTGAAAAGTTATGTATAACAGCAAGACTCTCCCAGCCCGAGAACATCTGTAGTAAAGTGCTTAGTATCACAGAGTGCTTTTGTGTACTTGGTATTATGTCCTGGCCCTATGGCCATTCAAATCATAGACAGTTACATCAGGAATTCCTGCCAACTTCTTCTACCCTGGCTTTGGTTTTGATATTGCAGACTTAATGTAACTTGCAGCAATAAGACTTCCCTGCCTTCTAATATGTTAAAAGAGAATACATGAATGTGGCGAAAACCCCCAGGGGAGAGGCTGTTCTAGATTTGATTTTGACAAATAGGGAGGAACTGGTTGAGAATTTGAAAGTGGAAGGCAGCTTGGGTGAAAGTGATCATGAAATGATAGCACTCATGATTCTAAGAAATGGTAGGAGGGAAAACAGAACAATAAAGATAATGGATTTCAAGAAGGCAGACTTTAGCAAATTCAGGGAGTCTGTAGTAAGATCCCAGGGAAGCAAGTCTATGGGGAAAAACAGCTCAAGAGAGTTGGCAGCTTTTCAAAGAGACATTAGCAAACTATCCCACTGAGTAGGAAAGTTAGGAAGTAAGACGAGAGACCATCCTGACTTAACCAGGAGATCTTCAATGATCTGAAACTCAAAAAAGAGTCCTACAAAAGGCGGAAACTATTTCAAATTACAAAGGATGAATATAAAAAAGTAACAAAAGCACACAGAGACAACATTAGAACAACCAAGGCATAAAATGAGATTAACCTAAGTAGAGACATAAAGGGTAACAAGAAAACATTCTACAAATTCATTAAAAGCAAGAGGAAGACCAAGGACAGGATAGGCCCATTACTCAATGTGGGGAGAAAAACAGTAACAGAAAATATGGAAATGGTAGACTTGCTAAAGGAATTTGTTTCGTTTTTCACCAAAAAATTTAGTAGTGATTGGACATTTAACATAGTGAATGCCAGTGAAAATGAGGTAGGATCAGAGGCTAAAATAGGGAAGGATGAGTTAAAAATTATGTTTGAAAAGTCATGGAAGACAGGACAGCCTGGGCAATTACAGACCAGTCAGCTTAACTTCAATACCTGGAAAGATAATGGAGCAAATAATTAAGCAATCAGTTTGCAGACACGAAGAAGATAATAAGATGATAAGCAAGAGTCAGCATGGATTCGTCAAGAACAAATCATTTGAAACCAACCTAATAGCTTTCTTTCACAGGGTAACAAGCCTTTTGGATGGGGGGGAAGTGGTAGATGTGGTATAGCTCAACTTTAGTAAGGCTTTTGATACTGTCTTGCATGATCTTCTCATAAACAAACTAGGGAAATACAACCTAGATGGATCTACTATATGATGGGTGCATAACTGGTTGGAAAACCATTCCCAGAGAGTAGACAGACAAGCTGGAAGGGGCATATCAAGTGTGGTCCCATAGGGATCAGTTCTGGGCCCGGTTCTGTTCAATATCCTCATCAATGGTTTAGATAATGGCATAGAGAGTACACTTATAAAGTTTGTGACAATTCCAAGTGCTGAGGGGTTGCAAGTGCTTTGGCGGATTGGATTAAAATTCAAAATGATCTGGACAAACTGGATAAATGGTCGGAAGTAAATAGAATGAAATTCAATAATGACAAATGCAGAGTACTCCAGTTAGGAAGCAACAATCAGCTGCACACATAGAAAATGGGAAATGACTGCCTAGGAAGGAGTACTGTGGAAAGGAGTCTGGGGGTCATAGTGGATCACAAGCTAACTATAAGTCAACAGTGTAACACTGTTGCAAAAAAAGCAAACAACATTCTGGGATGTATTAGCAGGAATGTTGTAAGCAAGACACATGAAGTAATTCTTCCCCTCTACTCCACGCTGATTAGGCCTCAACTGGAGTATTGTGTCCAGTTCTGGGCACCACATTTTAGGAAAGATGTGGAAAAATTGGAGAAAGTCCGGAGAAGAGCAACAAAAATGATTAAACGTCTAGAAAACGTGACCTATGAGGGAAGATTGAAAAATCTGGGTTTGTTTAGTCTGGAGAAGAGAAGACAGGGGGTCGGGGGAACATGATAACAGTTTTCAAGTACATAAAAGGCTGTTACAAGTAGGAGGGAGAAATATTGTTCTTGGTAACCTCTGAGGATAGGACAAGAAGCAATGGGTTTAAGTTTCAGAAAGGGCAGTTTAGGTTGGACATTAGGGAAAATTTCCTAACTGCCAGGGTAATTAAGCACTGGAATAAATTGCCTAGGGAGGTTGTGGAATCTCCTTCATTGGAGATTTTTAAGAGCAGGTTAGACAAACCTCTGTCAGGGATGATCTAGATCAGCGTTTCTCAAACGGGGGTCTGAGGGTACTCCAGGGGGTCTGCAGGCCCTGCTGATCAACTCCTCTTCCTCCCTCCCTCAACTCCTCCCTCTCAGCGCCTCCTGCTCAGTGGGGAACAGCTGTTCAGCAGCATGCAGGAGGTGCTGGGAGGGAGGGGAAGGAGTGGGGATGGGGTGTGCTTGGGGGAAAGAGGCGGGGAAGAGGAGGGGCAGGGATGGAGCGGACCAGGAAGAGGTGAGGCGGGATGGGGACTTGGGGAGAAGGGGTGGACTGGGGGTGGGTTCTGGGGCTGAGCGGGGGCCATGGGGGTCTGTGAAAAATTCTAAATAAAAATGGGGGTCCTTGGGTTGCTAAAGTTTGAGAACCACTGATCTAGATAATACTTAGTTCTGCCTTGCGTGCAGGGGACTGGACTAGAAAATCTCTTTGTGTTCCTTCCAGTCGTATGATTCTATGATCTAACACTGATCTTGAGTCTTAGCTGTGTTCAGTTGTCTTTCTCATAAACCCATGGACTTTAAGGTGAGAAGGAAGCATCATGATTATCTAGTCTGACCTCCTGCACACTGCAGGCCACAGAACCTCACCCACCCATTCCTGTAATAGACCCCCTAACCTCTGGCTCAGTCCCATCTGCCTTCTTTTGGTTAAGCCTAACAAACCAAGTTCTTTGAGTAACCTCTCATAAGGTAGGTTTTGCATTCCTTAGATCACCATAGTAGCCCTTCTCTGTACCTGTTCCAGTTTGAACTCGTCTTTCTCTCATCATTGAAAATATATGTGTGCATATAACACCTCTCTGCATTTCTCTTGTCTAAGGTCCAGGTGCCCAGCTGCAAGGTCTCATCCAACACTCTGCCCTGGCAGAACAAGTGGGCAGAGGAAGACCAGGAATGGGAGAAGTACTACTCAGAGTACCTGGGAGAATAAACGGTGCCCTGAAAGGGCATTATGTAATCCCGCCACAGAGAATGAGAGGAGCAGTTGAGAAATTGTGACTTTCTGGGTCACAATTTGTTCCTGGAATGACTTGACTATATTCTGCCCTTTACTCTGGGCTAAAACTAATTGCTCAAACTAGCCCTATAAAAAAATCCTATATTTTACAGTTACCAAATGCCACACATTTCAAATACTAGAGCATTATTTGAATTCATTTGGATTCCACAGGGTGCAGGGAGCTACACTAATAGATCTAACTGTAAAATCATGGCCTAAAAAAAATCATTTTGGATAATAAGGATGTTTTTAGCAACACAGGTAAGATTTTTTTAAATATTTACCCATACATATGTAATTTTTAACTTGAAAGTGTTCTTTTAACAAAATTATAGGATTACGATAAATAAGTGATCCAAATAATTATCTGTTCTGTCTAGGAAAATGTCATTCTGACTGCAATGTGCAGTACCTTATTTATAGATGTAGAGTGAAATGTTACATAATAATAATATTATTATAGCCATCTGTACTTTATTTACATAAGATCAACAGTAGTGTTAAGTGGAAAATAGACAAAAAAGCCTTTATTATATCAAATTAACACATACATCAATATTTGTCTCAACAGAGAGAGCCAGAGACATGCACTGTGCTTGAAATTCAGCTCTTTAAAAATTTATATACCTGCCAAAGGAAATATGACAAATAAATAAATAAATAAATATACATTCATTCCTTGATTGGTTTAAATGAACTAGACCAGGGATCGGCAACCTTTGGCACGTGGCCCATCAGGGAAAGCCACCGGCGGGCCGGGATGTTTTGTTTACTTGCAGCGTCCGCAGGTTCGGCCGATCGCAGCTCCCACTGGCCGCGGTTCGCCATTTCAGGCCAACATCCCTCAGCCTGTGCCACTTCCCGCAGCCCCCCTTGGCCTGGGATGGCCAGTGGGAGCTGCGATCGGCCGAACCTGTGGACGCTGCAGGTAAACTAACCGTCCCAGCCCGCCAGCGGCTTTTCCTGACGGGCCGCATGCCAAAGGTTGCCAATCCATGAACTAGACTTATGTTTAGAAGAAACAGCATTGGATCTGACTACAAATGCCATTGCTTGTATGAACCCATATAGGAGAAAATAGATTTTCTTAGAAAGAAATAAAAAAGCCTCAAATTAAATTCTTTCCCTCTATCCTGCTTTGGCAGCCCATGCAGCATTTGCTTCTGTTACTTAGCTTTCTGCAGCTTTAGATATAACTGCTAAAACACACCATCCAAAATGTGTGTCAGTGCAACACAGAGGACCTGCTTCTTCTGAGGTAGATTCTTCAGAGTGATTTGAGTTGCTTTTCTCTTCTTTAAGCTATCACTTTTTTAAGGTCTTGGGGTCTTTAGTGGCCTATAATCTTGTTAATGATAAATTCCAGTCATACTATATTTAGCCAAACCTGCTCTGTTTTGTTCCCAAATGGTTTCATTACCTGCTGCACTTTGTTTTTGAAATACCATAAGAACTTTCCTGTACTATTTTGAACGAATACTAAGCAGACAGAGAGACAAAAGAGAAAGAAATTAACCCCGTAGTAGGGGATACCCTGTATCAATCTTAAACTTCATTTCCAAATATAAATCCAACATTCCTACTGATGTTATTAGGTCATTTAGAGAGGGAGGATGGTCCTGTGATCAGGACACTAGTCTAGGCCTTAACAGACCTGGGGTCAAGGTTGTGCTGCACCACAGACTTCTTGTGTGACTTAGGCTAGTCTCTTTGGCCAAGATCCTGAAAGGCATTTAGGCACCTATCTCCCATTGAAATCAAACTGTGTCTCAGTCCCCCATCTGTAAAATGGGGATAATAGCACTTCCCTACTTCCCAGGAGTGTTGTGAGGAAAAATCCATTAAAGGTTGTGCGGCGCTCAAATACTACAGTAATGGAGGCCATATAAGTACCTTAGATAGATAGATTTAAATGTGCAGGACTGCTTCTTTAACGGATCTATAGAGAGTTTTTAACCATTTTTTCGAATAAACCTAGGTCTGTTTCTGCAAACCTTTACTTCTGTGTATGTAAGTAATGTTAATGGGCCATAGTTACTCAGTGTATAAAGTTACTGACATGCAGAAGTGTTGGTAGGATGTGGGCTAGAGCTGTATGGAGAAAAGTAATTGATAACCTGGAAGATATCAATATTTTGAAATCTGGTTTCATTCCAGTCATGACCAAAACCAAAAATATCAAAATTCCCTGTGAAAGTGAATTGAACCCTGAGTCATGGGCAGGCTGTCCTGAATTCATGGACCCTGGAAGACCAGGGTCTTCAGCACCCTCCCAAGGTGGCTACTGGTAATCTGTGTGCAAGCTGGCAGGAAACCAGACAAGTTCTGTTGGAACTTCAGTGAAATTGGATTGTTGCCACAAAATGTTCCAATTTTACCGAATCTGCAAATTCTGATAAAGCCATGTTCACATATGAGGAGACCATTAGAGTATGTGTTTGTATTATTTTAGGTATGAGGAAGGTGGGATATAAAATATGCTGGTAAAAGTGAGATAGTGGCTTGAAACCTAAGAACTCTGTGAGGGCCCATTAGGTTGCTAGGGGCAACCTCAGATTGTTCATTCAAAAGTTGGCAGTTTGAGGACTCTTGGAGGGGTTAGTGTGGAGACTGGCTGGATGGATGTGGTTTGATCCTGGCTTGTTGAAGCTGGGAAGCAAGGTCTCCAGACTCTAGAGACTGGTTCATCAGGGAGGGGGCAATGAGCGGGGTGTTGAGACCAGACTTCAGATTCGATGGCTTATAGTGACAGGGTGCTGGGCAAAGAGTTGCTGATTCAGCCCTGTCACACCAGCTCCCATTTAGGGGAATAAATTAGAGCTGGCTGGAGGTAACCTGGCCCTAATTGGGGAAGCAGAGACAGCTGCCACCTAATTAGCCTGAGGCTGTATAAAAGACTCAGAGGAAGGAAACCAGGGGGAGCAGAAGCAGGGAGATAGCTCTTTCCTCCTGCCTGCAGATGGTGAAGGGCCAACTATACATAGTGAAATAGTGGTGGGAACAAACCTGTGAATAAAACTGCACCAGTGGTTACTAATCCCAGGGTCTCAGAGTGACTTTGTGGACCTAGCAGAGGCAGGAGCCAAGGGGTCCCTGCGGTGCACTGCTACACTTATGAAGAGGAAGCCTGAACTGGAGTATGAAATAAAACTTTCTGGCACTTTGATAGGACAGCTCATCAGTACCAGAGTTCATTAATTGGTTTTAATTGTAAACAATATTTTACAGGTTTGTTAATGCACTCTGGAGTGCAACTATTGTTAATGGTGATTCCTAGAGTGGCCTTCGATGAACACCTATCGTAGTTATTAGGAGCCCTCCCCCCTCTTGGGGATGGGGTCCTTATGACAAGGAAGCAGAAGGAGGAGTGCCCTGAGGTAAAATTTCCAAGTGAGACGGTTGAGAGTGGCAGCAGGGAAGCAAGGACTAGTTGTAGGAAACCCAGCGTCATGACAACATACTTAATCTTTCTGCCAAAATATCTTTCCTTTCTCTTCCCCATATCTTATTATTGACACACAACAGGCCAGCTCCTCAGCTGGTGCAAATCTACATAACCCAATGAATTGTATGGAGCTAGCTGAGCTTCTGGCCTATTTTGCTTAGTTCAATGTAGTAATTTATTTCATTGTTTTTTATTTAATTGAGCTCATGCCCTACTTTGGCAAATACTTCTCCAGGATGCTAGGTCTTTTTATCTGTAAAAGTAGATTTTGACCAGAATGATGAAAATAATAAAAAGTTCAAGTATATTATTTTCTTTGCATTCTTCTTTTCAAATTATACTGCAAACAAATGGATAGGTACTGATAACAATCCAAAATTTGGGTCTGATCAAGAAAGTTGCTGAGCACATACAATTTTCATTGAAGTCTCCCCATAAATGCTGTTTTATTAACTAAGAAAAGAGGTGACCCAATCTTTAATTCCAATTCAAAATGTATACATGATTTTTTTTTTAAACTCACAGGTCCATGAGCCGTTTAGACTGGCTGTCTTTCAATGTGGGCATTGTAGCATTCGTAAAGACCTAGCAATTGTCCTTTTTGCATGTTTTTACATGATATCTGTACCACGTAATGCTTGTTCAAAGAGCTGCAATCTGCTGGGCTAATTCATTATAATGGAGATATCATCCCTTTTCTGCAGCACAGAAAGTCATTCAAGTGAATGAAAATAATGAATGACATAGGAAAGGTAGATTGGGTGATGCTATTCCACCTTTTATATAATACAAGAACAAGGGCGATATTCAATACAACTAAAAAGAAGCACATTTAAAACTGATAAAAGTAAATACCTTTTCACACAATGTACAGTGATCCTAGGGAACTCATTGCAATAGTATATCACTGGGGCCAAGTGCTTAGCAGCATTCAAAAAATAAAAGATTTGATATTTATATTGCAATGAGAATGCCCAGAATTTTATTGGTAAATATTAAAAAATAAACTGGAAAGGAAAAATAAAATAAAATAGAAACATTTTATGCATCATGGTATAATCCAACCTCTAGCTATTTGGGGTTAGGAAGAAATGTTTGCTGAGAGCAGGTTATCCCATAACTGTCTATTGCATGTTTATTTCACTTCCCCTATACCAGAAATAGGATCTTCCTATGAAACTGAGTTAATTGGACCACTGGTTTGATCCTGTATGGCAATGCCCATGTTCCTTTCACCCCATGCAGTCTTTGGCTGGTCCTCTCCACAGGAATGAATTTCACCCCAAGACCTGAATAAACTCCTACTGAAGTCACAATGGGACTCATGCTGTAAGAACATATACTAGTAGCATATTTCATAACCACTCAGATCAGAAAATATCTTTTAACTTGGAAAAATGGGAGGGTAGTAGGTGCAGATGTCTAAAACTCAGCTGCTAAGTTTCTCTGGGGCAGAATTAGACTCAGCCATAAATATTGAGTTTAAAAGTTTGAGTGCTTTCCCCCCCCCCAGTGGTCAGTTCCTAGAGCATATGCAGGCAGGAAATCTGTCTTGAAAGACTCAATTTCACAACATGAAGGCAACCAAAATGATCAGAAGCCAATATGGTAATTAGCATAGTAGTAATAGAATTTTTGCTTTCTTATAATAGTTCCATGAAGCATGTGTGGTAATTTGGAAAGTAATTCTTGAATGGATGGTTTTAAGAAAACTACTAAAACATTATGACTGGGAAAGACTAATTTGTTTCAAATAATGTAACACAATACTGTGTAACTTCTATAACAGACAAGTGTTCTGATTTTCCATTGCCCTATACCTTATGTAGTCATTCACACAGTGAAAAGTGAGTGTAAATCATTGCCATTCTGGTTTGATAGT
This sequence comes from Emys orbicularis, assembly GCF_028017835.1. NCBI lineage: Eukaryota > Metazoa > Chordata > Testudines > Emydidae > Emys > Emys orbicularis. Next base: position 118,221,000 of record NC_088689.1, read on the forward strand.
GTTTTACATCCACTTTGTACTAGTGTAAACTACAACTCATGGCACAGAGTACTGGAGAATCAGACCCAGATTTGAATGTTTGGTTTATTAATGTTTGTGTAGCTAAAAAGATGCACACTCATAAAAGTCCATATAGCCACTGTCATCTTCCTCTCCTGGCACTGCAACCATGTCCTCCCCTTGAGTCATTGTGTTTCTGTCTGTTGACTCAGATTCAACCTCTCCTGTGCCCAGTGCTCTACCAAGTTACCTTAGAAGTCCTTTATCACTTCTACCTATGCACGAATCTGGGCCATTTCCACACCAACAGCCTCTACTTGATACATTCTTCTACCCCATGAACATCACTGATGTTGGTTAGATAACTGCTCATTCCTACCTGGGTACTACCTATGGCCACTCCCTTGTCTGGCCCTTCTACAATATTTATTTATTCTAATATTAAAAGTAAGACAATTCAATGACAGTAGCTCGTGGATACAGTAAAAAGGAAAAAAATACTTTACACCATTTACAATTTCCTTTCCCTGTATTTGTCATCCAAGTCTTTCTCGTTCCCCACCTACAGTGTTGCAATGTCTAATATGCTGTTTGACCCATGTATTTTCTGTCAAAGACCCTATCCTGAAAACACTCTGAGCATCTAACTGCCATTGACTTCTAGACTTTCACTAATCTTGCTCAGACCCCGAGTAAGCTGTTTAGGGCAGATATCTCAGCTCCTTTTGTTAGTAGAACACCCAGGAGACCCATGACACTTTGTAAATGCAGTAATAAAACAAAGAATAATGACATTGGGCTAAATTGTGTTTTTGCCACAAGCCCAGTGTAAGAGAGTGCGTAGTTGTGTTATCCCAAGAACAGATCAGGGACCATATTATGAGAGATTCACAGTCTGGTTCCTGATTCCCACCCTGGTCTGGTATCTGAATACAAAATCTGATGCAGATGACCTCCCCTGGTGCACTGGCCTCCTAAACCCCTTCCCGCTCACCTGTGCAGGAGAGGAAACTGCTACCTGTGATATGGATAAATGGTGCAGGGGAATAATGTAGATCTTTACATCACTTATTCCCCTGCAACTTAAAGCAAAAGAAAATCTAGACTTTTAATATTATGAAGGTATTTTGACACACTCCAGAAATATATGTACATATAATATCATATAAACAGTGATTGAAAGTAATCTTCAGGTTACTATTAATTTAAGAACATTTCTGTCTTTTAATGGGAGACAAAAGTGAGAATCAAAGATATCATCCGCTTCAGGTTGAGGAAATGTTCTGCACTACTTGAATCAATTTAAACTATCCCAAATTTAACCTATTGTATTGAATTAATTTAGTAAACTGAATAAATCAGGATGATCAATGTTGAACTCCATAGATACTAATCTAGTTCCCTCAAAATAGAATTATTTTTTTTCCAGATAAGAACAATCTGCACATTTATGTCTCTTAATGACTAAATCAAGTGGAAGAACTGAATGCATATCCATCAGGGATTGTATGCATAGTTAATTAAGTCTGAAATAATAAATGCCTGATTTCCACAGGATATGGTAAACAGCCAATTAAAATAAGATGCAGTATACACTTTTTCTACTCATTAGTCAAAGCATAAAGCATTTTAACATTTCCTAAATAATTTACTTGTATCAAAATAAAGTGAAATGCTTAAAACATTAATAGGGTACTTTACAATGCTGTAGTCAATAAGATGCTATATGAAGGTAATGTAAATAATTTATGGATCTATTCAGCAGAAATGGTCTGCAGCTTTCTGCACTGCAGAAACCCACTAAAGCCATAGAACGGGCACCCAGCCAAGCAATTCCAAATCGCGATTAAACTCCATAGCAGCTGAGCAACGGAAACCTCCAGTGACATGAAACTGTTTCCTGCTAAATAGGGGTCTGAGCCTGCCAGGTGCTGAGACCTCTCAACTCCCACTGAAGGGAATGATACTCAGAACCTGGTAAGGTCAGGCCCTGTGTGGGGGTAGTTTTGTAATTCCTTGCCATTACTTGTCATTGAGATCGGGGGTACCGTACAAAATGTGCTAGGTGATTTCCAACCCAGTCCCATGCCCCAAAGAGAGTGAAGTCTGAAAGATAAAGATAGATGAGGTATTGGGGAACAGCATACAGCATAATAGTGAGATGATCAGAGTAATGATGATCCCATGCCTTGTTAGTTATATTTTAAAGTTAAATACATCAGGCCAGATCTTCAGCTGGTGTAAATCAGTGTAGATCCATTGACTTTAGTGAAACTATGATATTTTATACTGACTGAGAATCTGGGCCACTAAATTCCTTTCCCCTATCCTTCCTGAACAGTTCATCCCCCCCCCCCCCCCCCCATAGCAATCCCCAGATTCAGTTCCAGTGTCCTTCTACTTCTCCCTCCAGACATTTGACCCCTTTTTTTCTCCTTAAATGAGCAATTAATGTATGGAATGGGGACTGCATTGAGATACAGCCATATGCAGCAGTGCATAGTAAATAAAGGATAATAAGACCTTGTATATCTGTGTTACAGCTCGGCTCACCCTGACTCCCAGTCATCGGGGCACAGTACGGGCTGCAAGCCCCGTACTCTCCCCGAGCAAGTGGATAGGGAATGTCATGAAGTGGGGAGAGCCTTTTCCAATGCACTGACCCAGCAGGACCGAGTCAGTGCAAGAAGGGAAATAATCTGCACCCAGTAAAGGGATGAAGTAAATTGCTTGAAAGCAAGAGGGAATTATGGAAGAGATTGTGACTCAAAGAGATTGCCCAGGGAATAAAGTGCTGATCATTATAAGAATCTGACCCTGTATTGTCAGCATCACCTTCCATGTCAAATGTTGATGAGAACAAAATTAGAATATTTAAATGACACCTTCCTATATGCAGCTATCTAGGGCTTGGGCTTGGAGTCTTTTTAGACCCACAGCTCACAATGAAGTCAGTGGGAGTTTTAGATGTGCAACGTTTGCAGGACTGGATTACAGACAGGATTAATGGAGATGAAAAAAGCAGAAGAAATTTTAAAAAAATACTCACCATAAAGTTATTTTGTTCTAACTGACTAGCAGTTGGCAGGTGGGAAGAAGTGATGAGAGAGGGAGGCTGCAATAAAAAAAAAGTGTTTTTCTTTTTATTATAGACAGGTAATGGATGATGCAATTTGGCAGGATTTAAATTAGGTCATCAACTCATAGGGCCAAATTCATCCTGGTGTAATTCTGCTTAAATCAATGGATTTCCACCAGGGATCAGTTTGGTGCATGGTTTTTCAAATTTTCTAGGCTGTGGCAGGAAGGGAAGACATCTGATTTTCAAAGTTATTTAGGCATCTGCAGATGAAGACTGGGGAGTTAGGTGCCTAACCAGCTTCAGCCCCTTTGAAAATCCTGCTAGGCAGCTAAACACCTTTGGAAATCTATCCTTAGGGCAGGTCTATACTACAGCTGGGATCGACACTCTGAGATGGATCCACCGGCGGTCGATTTAGTGGGTCTAGTGAAGACCTGCCAAATCGACAGCAGATCGCTCTCCAGTGGACCCCTGTACTCTACCCCCGACGAGAAGAGTAAGGTAAGTTGATGGGAGAGTTTCTCCTGTTGACCCCCTGCGGTGTAGACCCCGCGGTAACTTGACTTAAGGTACGTCAACTCCAGCTAAGTTATTCACGTAGCTGGAGTTACATAGCATAGGTCGACTTACCGTGGTAGTGTAGACATAGCCTTAGATCCCTGTTCATGTTGAGTAGTACCTTATTCTGCAAGTAGTCCTATTTTGGCCTTAATGTTCCCAAAGGCCTTATAAAAAATCACTGACAGAGCTTGGAATTCCAATAGGACTATTCACAAGAGTAAGGTGTCTCTGTGTGAATTTGAGTTACAGAATCTGTACTTCGGTAAGATCTTTAGTTTGATAATTTGAGGTTGGCCTTTGTTGTGTCTCAAAGAAAATTCCCTTCTATCTTATCATATAAACACATGATTTCCAAAAATATGGCCTCATCATTCATTTAGTGAACTTCTGTAATAATTGTTTATGATTTTGAAATAACCCCATTGTCTTGAATTCTGATCTTTTTGTAAAACTGAAAACGGGATAGGGATCCTGTGTTTAGATGTGTTTTTACAGTACTTGGGATCTCTGATCCTGATTGTGGCCTCTGGACACCAGAGCACATAAATATTAAATAATAATAATGATAGTAACTGCTCTCTCTTTCTGTCTTAGTATCATTACTGTTGCCATCTCTAAAAATTGTGGGTGATATGAATCTCTGTGCTCAGGGCCGGCTCCAGGCACCAGCCCACCAAGCTTGTGCTTGGGGCGGCACCTGGAGGGGGGCGGCGCGGTGCTCCGGCTCCGGCCGCCGGGGAGAGCGGAGCCCCGGCCGGGGCTCGCCGCCCTCCCCCCGGCGCTCTGGCCGCCGAGGAGAGCGGAGCCCCGGCCGGGGCTCGCCGCCCTCCCCCCGGCGCTCTGGCCGCCGGGGAGAGCGGAGCCCCGGCCGGGGCTCACCGCCCTCCCCCCGGGGCTCCGGCCGCCCTCCCCCCGCGCCCTCCCCTGCCGCGCTGGGGGCGGCGGCGGCCGGAGGCTTTTTTGCCTGGGGCGGCAAAAAAGCCAGAGCTGGCCCTGTCTGTGCTAAGGGCATATTCAGTATTTTAATCCCATTTTCAGGCATCAAATGGGACATAAGCGGTACTAAAGCTCTCTGCACAAACATGAATACCACCGTGTGAGATCTGAATTACTGACATACAAAACACAACAGGTGTTTCAGCTTTAACTCAAGTTTCTGTGTTTAACCTGGGCTCTTTCATGACGTTTGACATTGATGTAACCAGGCTCATCTGCACCTAAGTCAATATGCTGCTCCCATTTATCTGAGTGGTAGATTTGGCCTTTCATGGTATTGAAATACATTTTGTGAATTAATTACATTTCCCAAAGGTTTCTGATTTCCGTATTGAGATTGAATGAAGTAACCACTACCCTGATGGCTTGTAAATGTCATAAAATAGTTCCTATCCCTCCCCTTTTTATTAACTGCTTCCCAATAATATCTAAAATGCTGAAAATGAAGTCTTATGAACTTTAAAATCTGATACTCCCCTTATCTACCCAGCAGATAGTATAACAGTAATATAAAATGACTTTAGACAATCTCATCTTTCCCTTTACTTCTTTCTATTCACAATAGGTAAACATTTTCCAAAGTGTGTGTAGAAAAATTCATACATAGTTTTGCACATCACTGACTTAGACAAACAGATCTCTTGATAAAGCAGATCAGGGTTGCTATGCATTAACAATACACATGTAATGGATTTGCACATCTAAATCATGTGTGCACATATTTTCATGAGACCTTTTGCAGTGTGGACAGACTTTTCATAAAATGTCCTTATTACAAAGTTGGATATTACTATAACAGTTGAGATATAATCTCAAAGAAAAATTGCTTTAAAAAGTCTTTTACCATAAAACCTAGGCAACATTTTACTACAACTCAAATTTACTGCTCAACCAATACACAGAAGCATGGCATTTGGACAGGAAAGCTTTTCAGCTTTCTCAAATGCAAAATAAATAAATAAATAAATCTTCCATCAGAGTTTCAATTAAAAGTGAGAAATAGGCATATTGCCTTTCCTTATCTGTACATTAAATCAGGCTCTTGATGGTAAGTGTTTAACATTTTTCTGTTTATAGAAAGCATGTACAAGATCTTCTTTGAATCACACGAGTATCCATCTGTACAAACAGGGCTTCATTTGCCTCCTGATAGAGCTTTAAAAATGTGTAATCCAGATAGTCGTGACTTAGAATTTATTGCTATTAGAAACACCTTTTCTTATGCTGGTTGTGGTTATTCTAGATAATTAATAAATTATTGAAAATCAGTGAAATCCTCTAACATATCCTCCTTCAGAATGAGTTACACCCAATTTTTATACTGATCTAATCTATACTTCTAAAGTGATAAAACAAATACAGTAGCTCAAGTAGCCAATATTTATGTTTCATTTTCATTTTGTAATACTGGTTTGAAAAAAATCAGACAAAACCTCTGACCCCAGAATCTCTGTTCTTCAAAATTGAAGGTCAGACAAACCAAAGGGTGAATGCCGCTCTGTGGATTAGATAAGCAGAGTGTGCATTTGAAACTTTGGTAATGGATCAGCACCGGATATGTTTAAAAGAAAAAAAGGATAAATCAGCCCTGCAATGTAATACTAAGCAATTGCAAAGATGTCATGCAAGATAGCAAAAATGTAACTTGAGTTCACACTGGAAAGCATTTTGTCCCTTAGATACAGTGGCATTGCAAGATATGACATTAAGGGCTAAACTGTGCAACACTTCATCATATTGCTATGCATATATTCCTGAAAGTAGCCCCTAGTGGGTTAATTTACCCATTGTGGGTATAATTTGCACAGTCTTGCCCTAAACCAATCATTTATTTATCGACACCTTTTCCCCATATCTTGGTTTAAAGTATTCAAGATTGTCCCAAAATGGAACTGTACTTTCCCCCTGCACATTGTACTTCCTTTTGCATTATCTTTTGCTATTAATATTACAGTATTCTATTTACAATATTGTGCATCTTTAACACCCTTTTGTGGAATCCTTCTGTAAACTGGGAGACACTTTCACCAGCCTGGCAAGGGAAATAAATATCACACCGTAGTCCTTTAAAAGTCTCAGGGATCAATTTATTATTTGCAAACAGAAGATATAAATAACTCAGGGGGATAGCTCAGTGGTTTGAGCATTGGCCTGCTAAACCCAGGGTTATGAGTTCAATCCTTGAGGGGGCTACTTAGGGATCTAGAGCAAAAATCAGTACTTGGTCCTGCTAGTAAAGGCAGGGGGCTGGACTCAATGACCTTTCAAGGTCCCTTCCAGTTCTAGGAGATAGGATATATCCATTAATTTATTTATTTTTAATAACAAAATCAATCAACTCAACTGCCAAAGCTGGCCACAGTGCCTCGAGCCTCTACCAGCCAGGGGAAAAAGAGAACACCCCCACACACACCCTGGGACCAGCTGCTTCTTCCTTTTTTATCCTGCCCAGCTATGTGACAGGCAGGGATCCCTTAACCCTTTCCAGGTAGCTGCTTCACATTGTCACCTCTACACTCTTGGAATATGACATGTGGTTAACCTGTAATTACTCACTTTGCAATTCCATTGCAGCAAACATGAAGATGAAACACAAGCCATCTTAAATGTTGTGGTCCATTCCTGAAGTAGCCTCAAAGCAAAGGGCCCTCCACGAAACATTTACAAGTCAGCTTCACGCTAAAGCAGTCATATTTATGACAAGGTTGGTGGAAGCCTAAATTAAATTTGGGACCCAATTTTAAATAGAATCTTAACCTCCAGAGTAAACAATAGATGGATCCTGCCTATTAAATCATCATTTTTTAAATTAAATTCTTTGCAGCTTGTGAGTTCTTTGAACTGAGCTAGGTGATAAATGCATTGTAATTTTAATAGGGTTATATTTTGTGCTAAACTCTCATAGAGAAGTGACATGAGATATATACTGTGTTACCACAAAATGCTGCATGACATTTTGCTGATAACTGCACAGTTGGTATATGATATGGCAGCTTCACAGAGGAAACAAAGGCAATGTAAGTGGGTTATTTTCAATTACAGACTTTTAAAAAATGGTGAGTAAAAGAGCATTAATGGCATTTTTAAGCTTTATTCTTCAAGGGCCTGATCAATTCCCATTGAAGTCAATGGAACATCCTCCTAATGATTCAGTGGTCTTTGGATCAGGTCTCAGTTGACGTATTACAAAAACAAGGAAGATATTTACAAAACTACAAGTGTCAAATATATCTCCTGATGAGCTTCCTAAAGTAATGTAACATGCAATGGTACAGGGCCAGAATAAAAGACACAGTAGGTGAAGGAAAAAATATAAGCATATATTTTTTTAACCAACTAAGGGCCCTTTCATAGGTTTACCATTGACTTCTTTAGGAAGAGGATTGCACCCATATGTGACACAAACCCATAGCAGGAGAAGGGCTGCTCACTCAGCTACAACTCACTCCTCCAGTAGACTCTGCAGTGGCTCATTGCCTAGGCATGCTGCAGCAACTGAGCTTCACTAACTCATCCCTCAAGCAAAACCTGCAGTGTTTCAACCCTCAGGCACGCTGTATCAGCCTATCCCTAGGCAGGGCTCAGGGCACAGGTATTTCACCTTCACTGCCAGAGCTGCAAGTTAATCTGTGCAACAGTGCCACTTGGCTAGGAACCCTCCTGCTGCCTTGCAATATTACAGACTCCCTAGAGTTCTAGTCTGCTTTCAATCCTATCCCTGTGCCAAGCCTTGTTCCATCCTGCTACAGCCTTGTCCGTGCCATATTCTGATCCTGTTCCAGTGCTGTTCCTGACCTGCTCCGGAAATGCACCTCTCTCTTGACACCCAGATCCTTAGACCAACTCCAACCCGGCTTTGACATTTGGTCTGCTTCTGGACTCTGACTACAATCCTCATTTGGCTTGCCTATGAATTCTGACCCTGGTTCTGACCCACAGGCGGTCCCTGAACCCCAGTTTCAGCTCTGCCCTCTGCTCATTCCTAACTCTGTCTGGCTTTGACCACCACTCCTACCACCGGCCTCACCACCTAGAACCAAGAGCCTGACACCATCTCCATTTCCTGGCTTATTCACAATAAACATGAACTCATACTTTAATCTTCACTGTCTTTTAGTTTCCCCCCTTTTAAAGTAAAAAACTAATGAGCCTCAGCAAAACTTTTTTTTTTTTCAGTTGTAATTTTAAAATGAACCCTAATCTCCCCCACCACTGAATTTCTCCTCTGTATCCTTATCACAGGATATTCAATGAGACTTTCCTACAATGTACTGACATATAAGAAGATTTGCCAGCAGAAAATCTGACATGATCCTAAAATAGTTAATCGTTTTCCAGAATCACAAACATGTTATATTTAAGGTGGTGAGATTCTCCTCTGCTCCTCACAGCCCTATTTAAATTGTATGCCAAATGCCATAAATGTCATGGAGAAAATCCTGGCCCCATTGAAGTCAGTGGGAGTTTTTCCATTGACTTCAACGGAGCCAAGGTTTTACCCCAGGTATTTCCTTGAAACACGTGTGTATGCAGGAGTGTGCTGATATTGTTGGCATCTTCTTTGTCTGCATGTACGAAATTCATCCAAAAGGCCAATTTTTATCTTGATGTGAGCAAGTGAGACTCCATTGAATTAAGTGGATGGAGTTGTACCTACTTACAGCACGGCTGTGTTTGGCCCAATGGCTCTGTGATGGGCATAGTTTCATATATCTGGGGGTGGGAGAAACAACCCACATAATGACACATATTACTGATGCTTAGAAATCATAATATATAATACCACTGTTGCTAGGTTGCTGCTTGTAGAGTCCTGATTATTCCATCTGGATAGCAGCTTAAACAAAGGAACAACTGGACAAAAGAAACATATGTGCAAAGTCCAAGAACCATGCTATTGTTTTCTGTAGAGTTTTTCTGGCATTAGCTGCAGGAAAATGAATCACACAGAGTAACATTTTTCACCAACCCCAAACATCCTACACTCCCGTCAAATTGATGTACACCACAAATGTTCACTGGGCTGTAGAATGGGAACAAAGAGGGTTGCAGACATACAATTTGTCACCCTGATTTTATATAATAGCAGGATACAAGCATATAAATGGATTGGTTTGGCAGGTGAAAAGTAAAATTACAGGGAGAGGGGAATATTGTAGCAAATTCAACAGTTGTCATACTGCCAACAGATCTCTTTGCCATTTGACAGCTGTCTTGCAAATAGGCTGAAAAATGACGTTGTAGCTGAGATCAGTTTGATCTCCATTTCAATAACTTAGGATGGGACACATTTCCCTACAAAACCATAGTATTTGATCTTTTTTTAAATATCAATGGGGTTATTATGAAATGCACGTGTTTGTGTTCCTGCTTTCTGAAAACTCTAATGATATAGCTGAATGATAGCATGGTAAGAATAGCCCATTATCTTGTTTAAATGAGTTTGCCTTGTCATTCAAAGGGATATTTTAGAGATGTCCATGTGAGATTTGGGATTTTCACTTTTGTTTTCCAAATATTGTTTGAGTGTATGTTTTTCTTTCCTAAAGAAGGAAGCTCATGCTGATAACTGGTCAAATCCTGCTCCCATTTCCTCTGTAGGAGGAGAAGGTCTCACATGCAGCATATAAGACACAGTTACATCTCACCCTCTTTTGCAGGATATGTAGGGACTCCAGAAAGGTTGTATCCTATAGAGCGCAAGACCACGTCCCTGTGGACAGAACCCATGGGCAGGGCCTTGAGGGGTTAGTTGAGGAAAGGTTCAGTGTAACTGATACACTGCATTTTCTTCAAGGCTACTTCTTGATTTGTAGTTGTACTCAGTAGCTTGTCAGATCAGATTAAGCTGTAAAAGTGACATTAAACCAGGTTGGTGCTGCAGGTTGGGTTTGGTGTTTCATCCAAAATCAGATCATGATGTTCCTAATTTTACATTCATCATCAGCAGGTACTTGAGACAGCTGTTTTCTTCAGATTTTCTTGTTGGCATTTAGGGTAAGAAAGATAAGGGAGGAAGTGCTCACTAGTAAATCATTATAGTTTTATTCTGATAACATGACATTCTTGTGTGCTTTCTCCTCCTGCCAACGATAACCAGGCTGTGGGAGGGTAGACGATTTTGGGTTCTTAGAGCCCTTGAAATGACTTGGATGACTCTTCTCCATATTCCAAGGTACTGACAATGTTGTCCTGTCCTTATAATAAAGAGTTTGTATAGTCATCTGTATTTATATGTACATACATTTGGTGGAACAAATTTTTAAAGGGGCCTCAATCCAGCCACTAAGTTTACATCCACATAAATTGTAGGCACAAATAACAGGTTTTAGATATTCAATTATCTTATTTGCAAGTTCAGACAGGTAAGTGAGATATATAAATGGATATTTACACAAGAAATTAATTCATTTGAATCTTAACTAGAGGGCACATAATTGCAAGGATGGGTATGTTTTATCCACCAGAACAACCAAAAACAAAAAGAGAAAGAGAGAGATATATGGGACATCTATAAAAGAAAGAGCCATTCAACTCAATAGTTTTAAAGGGCTGATGATAAAAAAAATATTAATAGCAGAAAAATAATGAATGAAATTAACAAAAGCCATTACAACATTAACAATGTACCCGGTGATAGCTAAACAGGTTTATACTTATGAAATCAGAGTGGTTCACATAGTAACAAGAGGATAATGAGTATGTACAAAATTGCATACATTAATATCTTCTTCAGTAGAAATCAATTTATTAAATGGTGACCCACAAATAATTCTATCTGCTCTATGTGAAAGTCACAACTAAACCTTTGCTGGTGCAGGTGGAATCACAGGAGACATTTACCTCAGATTTTCTAGATGATAATCATAAGTAATATACTAGTAATAGAGCAATTAGTGTATGCTTTGTATAGACCTACTATAGGTATTGGCTCCTGCTATGGATACGTCTCTAATATTGTCCTGAAATCACATTTAAAATATAAAGCGACAAAGAGTCCTGTGGCACCTTATAGACTAACAGACGTATTGGAGCATAAGCTTTCGTGGGTGAATACTCACTTCGTCAGATGCATGTAGTGGAAATTTCCAGAGGCAGGTATAAATATGCAGGCAAGAATCAGTCTAAAGATAATGAGTTTAGTTCAATCAGGGAGGATGAGGCCCTCTTCTAGCAGTTGAGGTGTGAACACCAAGGGAGGAGAAACTGCTTTTGTAGTTGGCAAGCTTCAGTTCATTTGCAAATTTGACACCATCAGCTCAGGATTAAACAAAGACTGTGAATGGCTTGCCAACTACAAAAGCAGTTTCTCCTCCCTTGGTGTTCACACCTCAACTGCTAGAAGAGGGCCTCATCCTCCCTGATTGAACTAACCTTGTTATCTCTTCTAAGGGTACGTCTACACTTACCGGAGGGTCCGGCGGCAGGCAATCGATGTTCTGGGATCGATTTATCGTGTCTGGTTTAGACGCGATAAATCGATCCCGGAAGTGCTCGCCGTCGACGCCGGTACTCCAGCTCGGCGAGAGGAGTACGCGGCATCGACGGGGGAGCCTCCCTGCCGCGTCTGGACCCGCGGTAAGTTCGGACTAAGGTACTTCGAATTCAGCTACGTTATTAACATAGCTGAATTTGCGTACCTTAGTCCGAAGTGGGGGGTTAGTGGGGACCAGGCCTAGGAGTTGATGAAGCTCAACACTTCATAGGAGACATTTCAGCAACCCATAGTCTCTATAAGCCTAAATATTTAGGTAAGGATTTACATAGCTCAATTATTGACTCACTGTGTCCATGTTGATCAAACATTGTGGAGAGCGATGGGAGCATCATATGAAACAAAATGATAGGTTATTGCCAAGGCAAACAGAAGTTATTTCACAAGCTGTTTCTGTCAGTTATTCATTACACTGATATTCTGCTTCAGCTAGCAGCAAACTCCCTAAAGGTTAAGGAACATTCAAGTACAGTATTCGATTGCAGTATGGTACATAGTTTACCATGTAAAGTGGCTAAACATGCTATGAATTAGAAAAAGAAAATAACCTTTTAATTGGATCTGCACCTAAAGAGGAAAAGCTGTGGAGTCCTAACATTTATAAATTATACAATGGCTTGAGTATGCATGATGAAAATGACCTACAGACTTAATATTGGGGTTTTATTTTCATTATGACTAACTTGGATTCATTTTCTGGTTGCGGCCTTGAGCAACAAACCACTTTCAATTCACTTCCATAGCAAAAAATTATGCTTTCTGTGCTCAAAGAGTTGCATATATTACATATATGTGTGTGTGTATGTAATATATATCTATATTACACACATAAGCAGCCAGGGATGGCCAAAGGTGGTCCCACAGGAGTATTAGGGGGATGGAATCTTCCCCTCACAGGCCACAGAGCATCACAGGAAAAATTATTACAGCCCAAGTGCTGCAGTAGCTTGTACTCTACTGGTACCTATCAGAGGGCAGTAAGTGGTGAATCTATACAACTGCGAATCTATCAGTCCTACCCCTGCTGCCAATCCCGTCCTAATACTGGGCCCCAGGAGCTAGATTCAGTGATATGTGGGGGCCTGTATATGGTCTCAACTCCTGCAGCAGAATGACACCTGGTCTCACCTAAACATGGCAAGAGTTCAGTGACTCTGGAATGGTTTTTGGAGTGGGGTGCTGAGCTGCACCTCTCTTACCCCTCTCTATGCCCCTCACCACCCCCTAGAGGCTGAGAGCAGGGTTGTGGCTCTGCAAGGGGGGGACGCGGACAGGGGTAAGGCAGCGGAGGCTGGAGCCACAGCTAGGGGTGGGTGCAGAGCCCTGGGCGTGAGGCAGGAAGCTGGGACCCCGCATGCAGGGCTAGTGGCCAGGACCCCGGGCCTGGGCCAGGCAGCTAGAACCCTGGGGCCGACAGCAGAATGGGACCCTGGGCCAGCAGCAGAGCCCCCAGGTTTGGGACTGGTGGGCCAACCAGGACCTGGGGTTGAGTGGGACTCGGGACCAGCAGCAGGGCCAGCGGCCAGGACTGCGGGCGGCAGAGGCTGCAGCACCCCTACTTCCCGCACCTATGCAAGAGTTGCAGGATTTTTCCTGCAAAGCACCAAAAGGCCTTTCTGGTTTTGCTTGATTCCTGCCAGCAGAAACATTTGATTTTAAATAAATTTCCATTTCTAGAAGAACGTTCTAAATTAACCGATTCTGATCAGATATTTGAAGATATCATGAGTTAAGCCTTTATTGAAACTGAACATGATTTTTGTTTCCGAGCTGAATCCATGCTACAAACTACTATTGCATTTTTTATTTCTATTCTACGAGGAATTTAATTGCAAATCTGCCCATGAATTCACTTTAGTATTGAAACTACCTGCATGGATGGTTTTGGAATTTACTATTTCACTTTTATGTCAAACTTTTTGAGGAAAATATTTTGTGTTCTTTAGTGAAGGAGCCCACACTAAATTTACAGCAACCTCCTATTCAATGAACCTAGCAAGATCAAACTTGTTAGATATAAAGTCCAAACACTATAAAAACACTTTTGTGACAAACTGTCACTCTGTTTGCTGAGATATAACTGCATAAATATTCAGTGGTATAAAAAAACAAAAGCCATGGATAAGAGCTACTTATTATTAGGGATGCTACTCAGAACTCATAAAGAATGTCCGAGGAAACAGGCACATATTACTAATTATTTTCATTACCATTAAAAACTGCCTTTATTCATTTTATTTTTGGTACTTCAATTTTTGGTTCTCTTCACATAGGCTATTTTTAATTAAGAGCCAGACTGTGAACTCTTTACTCGCACTTATGAATAGTTACTCCCTTTTTTAGTCTCATTGATTTCAATAGGTTACTCCTATGATTAAATGCTGGCCAGTGTGGGTAAGAGGTTCAGTATCTGCTGAAGTAGGCAGATTTATGTTCTGCACCCTTTAAGGTCCTACAAAATAGAGCAGATTGCTCATCAGTGACATTCCTTGCTCAAAAAAGAATGTTGAGGAATCATAATAGATATCAAGGGCTAAAATTCTGCCCTCATTTATTTACATACAATCCCATCGACTTTAATAGGATTGCATAGATATAAAGGCAAAGCAGGATTAGTGTTGCTCTGTGCCTGCTATAAAATAAATTACTGGCATCTGGTCATTCTACACAAAAGTTTCTGGAAACACTATATGATAAACTGAGCAGCTGGATGAAAATCTAGAGTGACTGAACAACAACAACAAAATCAATAATATAGATGATATATTACTTGTGGCCAATGATATTTAAGCCATAGCTCGCTGGAGTAAGCTAGTAGTTTAAAATAGAGTTGAACACAGGTCCCAGAGCAATTTATAAAATGCACAGGTTTTCCAGAGGGCAGAGGGGATTTCTAACCCCATCACTTTTCCTCTAAGTTTTTCAGTCAGCCTTAGATCGAATGAAGGAAATCATCATATTGGAATACCCGTTCCCTAATCACAACCCAACAAGAGTGCCAGTGCTGTTGTTGTGATAGTTATCAATATCCAAGGGAACATCAGATTGTAACAAACTTTGGGGTAAAAAGAACAAGCCCCACATTTTTACCTGGATTAGGTTGCATGTGGATGATTTATTAATTTGAATTCCTCATGAAGTTTCCTAAAATGAGTGTTATTCCTATCTATGAAAAATGCTGCAAAAGACGTAAGTCCAATATCAATTCTAAGAAGATTAAATACTTAGGCATTATACTGGCCTCTAAATTAAAGAAGTTGTATAAACTCAATTTCCAAGGACTCTAAATGTGATTAAATTGGATATGCCAGGTTTAAATATCTTGCTGTTATCCATTTCTGGAAGGATTAACTCCATTAAAACAAGCTCTCCCCAAATATTTATTTTAAATAACTTCCAGGGATATGTGTTACTCTGTGTTTTAAAATCTTACCAAAAAGTTTGGCAAATTCCTTTTCAGATAAAGGGTTTCAGATGCAGCCAGACCTTGTTCTTAAGAAGAAAATCTACTGTCATTACTCATTACCACTACCCAATACAATTGTCCTTTCAATGTCAAAGACTTGGTTTCATTGTGCAAACCAAAAGATATTTGTAAAGCTATCAGACATAAACCACAACACTGGGCTTTAAAGCAGATCACATATGTTTTATAACAAGTAGTGAGAGAGATACTCATCTGCTGTAAATCAGAGTAGCTTTGGATATAACTCAGTATTTTTCACATTTGTCTCATGATATTTGTGGAAAATATAATGATTGATTTGTTATTTTTTTTTTTGGTGTTATTAAATTAGAAAGAAAATCAGATACCTCATTTGTTCAGGTTTTATTTTGTCTGTTTTCTCATGAGCTTTGGGCCAGATTTTGATCCTTTATTCACTTGGAAAAGCACCTGATACCCACAGGCAGCCCTTTGACCTCAGTGGGATGAATTGTGTAGTACAGTACTTCAGCAGTTTGAGTAAGAGGATCAGAATCTGATCCTTTGAATCCAGAACCGTGGCAGAGCCAGATTACGATGCCCTGGCTCATACTGAGTGAAATCCCATCTCCACTCAAGCTGAAGACAAAGCTCCCATTGGCTTCAATGGGGACAAGTTTTCACCCCTTGAGTAGTAACTTATCCAGTAAGTTATGCAATTGATAGCAATGGGAATGTTCAAGAAGGTACTATTCAACACAAGTAAGACTGAAAGAATCCGTCTTGGAGTTTGAAGCTAGATCATATGAATAAACTAAAAACAATGGGCTTGCAAATTCTGCTTTCCTTTATACTAGTGCGGCTGGAATGTAACTCCACTAATGTCAACATAGTTACTTTGAATCAAAAGAGGGTACAATTGGTCCAGCGGGGCAGAGGATGATTTCACACTGTTTATACCCCAGTGTACCTCCATTATTCAGTTGAGTTACCCCAATTAACACTGTTGTAAAGGAGATCAGAAGCTAGTTAATGAGGTCTGGATGTAGATCTAGATTTACAGAACTGTGTGAGTTAGTAGGATATACTGTACATTATTTCTATTCAGAGCTGAATTTACTTTTGAGAACTCATGTGCATGCAGTCAGAATTTGGCCAGTGGGTGATTGGGCAATTGCCTGTTATGGAAATTTACCAGACCAGCCGGAGACATTACACACTCCCAGTCTGGGAACCAGACCCTATGCACTGACTGGGAGTGTGGAACAGTGCTTCAGGTTATGATTCCAGGCCGGCTGCTCCTTCTAAGATGATCACTGCTCAACAAACCACCTATCGGCTACTAGTCTGCATTACAGCTAAGGAATCAAGGCAGCTGCTCACAGCAATGCAGACAAAACCAAAGCATGAGGAGTTGCTAAACAGAAAACCGAGCAGGCAGAATATCCTGGAAGTGTGGGGGAGTACACCAGTATAACTTGTAACAGGTTACAGTGTAGATTCCTGTAGCTCTGGCCCTGTCTCCAGTGCCCTTGGGTACCCAGCACTGCTCTCTCTCCCTGCATCCTGTTGGACAAGTTTCCCATAACTTTTTTCAACAATGGGCCAATTTCTTAGTATGAATGGGGTTCCATTTTGCTTTGCATACAGGTAACTCTCTCACTAGTGTTGTACTAATAAAGTCAGTGCCAGCAATGAAAAAATCTTTAATTGAATTGATATTCATCAAATTGAATATTAATGCCCAGATCAGATCAGTAGTGACTGAAATCACTCTAATCTAATGTCCTGTATGAAATGGTTTCACAAACAGGATACCATGAAGACCGAGCTATGGCTGAGTCCAAAACACATGCTAACGTGGGGAAGTATAGCAATGAATGAAGTGACTGAAAGGCAGGAATTGAGGACTGTTGCAGAGAGTCAAATGCATTTCCATAAGCTCTTCACTTTATAGTCAGCTTTGTAACTTTCAGCTGTAGGTTTATTTACAATCTTTTTCTATTTGCTTGATTTTAACAGGTCGTTGTGGCAAGACAACCTCTTTGTTGGATAGGTTGACCTTCCGCAAACTAGGATCCATGAAATTTCAGAGGCTTGTGTGTGTCCTACCAGGTCACGTGTTCATATCATGTCACGAGCTGAATGCTACAGTGTTACTCTAGATGGAATATTATTCCAGGTTTTTGTTTTTTTGAGCATTTATATAGCACATAATTAAATGGGACTGGCTTTCATGATGCTAAATCGTGTGCAAGGATGCAAAATCAATTTCTCAAAGCTTTAAAAGTATGTAAACCAATGCATTTTTGTATACAGATCCAGATTTCATCATCCCTTTTTGTTCTTTACTTGCAATTATATAATTACTGTACACCAACATATTACACTGCTCTACAGCCAAAATGCTTCTGAAATAAATGTAGTCAAACTTTACTAATTCTGGGTCACTGAGAACGAAAATGATGCTTAAAATTGTTGATTGGCTCTAGTTTTCAAGATATGCTATTGGGTCAGTATATATGACCCTTGACTTGGGAATGGCGGAGGATAAGTGAGTTATAAAGGGAAGGGATCTCAATTTAAACCAGAAATGACTAAAATACATCTTTGACTGGATCTATGAATAAATCTATGACTGGGTTTGGACAATACTTGCTTTTTAGGCAAAACAATGAATGATGCAATCTGAAGCTGGTATTGCGTCATACATGATATGAATTGCATCATGTTATTCCTAGAAGTCATGGATGATGCAATCATAACGAAGCTTACATCACTCTGCTGAACAAATTGCCCTATATCAGCCCTAGAAATCATACAGTGTCGTGCTCTCTTATTTGTCAGTGTTTGATTTTGCAAAGGGACACATTTCTGTTTAGCCAAAATGAGCAGAGATGCCTCGTACTTGTGTGTACAGTGCAGATAACTTCTGCTATGTTTGTGGTGAAGTGACTTTTGCATCACAAAAGCTCAGTATAACCACTATGGTTAAGAAAGCCCATCACCTTTATTTTGGCTGCAAAATTGGAGATCAGGACAAGAGGTGGGCCCCACACATATGCTGCAACACTTGTGCAACAAATCTTCGCCAGTGGTTGAACAGGAAAAGGAAATCTATGCCTTTTGCAGTGCCAATGATTTGGAGAGAGCCAACAGATCATACCAGCAATTGTTACGTCTGCATGGTGCCTCCAGTTGGGAAAGATGTGTCAAAGAAGAAAAAGTGGACTGTGCATTATCCAAACATTCCATCAGCTATATGCCCAGTACCCCACGGAGAAGGACTGCCGGTTCCTGATGCACCGGAATCATTCTCACTTGAGTCAGACGAGGAAGAGGATGAAACTTCTGGTCCTGAACCATCAATGGCACAGGACCCACATTTTCTCCCATCCTCCTCCTCTGAACCACACCTCATAACACAAGGTGAACTGAATGACCTTGTCAGGGATTTGGAACTACCCAAGAGTAAGGCAGAGCTGTTGGGCTCCAGACTACAGCAGTGGAATCTCCTGGCAGGTGATGTTAGGGTTTCCATGTTCCGTGACCGTCAAAAGGATCTTGTCCCATTCTTCTTCATGGAAGGTGATCTTGTAGCCTGCAACAACATCGATGGTGTGATGGCAGCCCTCAACATTGTTCACGATCCAGATGAGTGGAGACTGTTCATTGATTCATCGAAGACGAGTCTTAAAGCTGTTTTACTGCATAATGGCAATGTTTTGCCATCAATTCCAGTTGGTCATGCAGTCCATATGAAGGAAACCTAAGACAACATGAAACCACTTTTGAGGTGCATAAATTATGACCAAGATCAGTGGCAGCTTTGTGGCGATTTGAAGGTTGTTGCTCTCTTGCTTGGTCTGCAGACTGGATACACAAAGTACTGCTGTTTTCTCTGCGAATGGGATAGTCGTGCAAGAGATTCCCACTACATCAAGAAAGATTGGCCACTCCGACAGTCATTGGAGTCTGGGAGGAAAAGTGTTCAGCATCCACCACTTGTTGAATCAAGGAAGATTTTGTTACCACCCTTACACATCAAGCTGGGTCTGATGACGAACTTTGTCAAGGCCATTGACAAAACACAAGCAGCTTTCAAGTACCTCCGTGGAAAATTTCCAAGGTTAAGTGAAGCTAAGCTAAAGGAAGGTGTCTTTGTTGGTCCTCAGATTCGTGAACTTCTTCGAGATGATGCATTTGACCATGCACTGCGTGGCAAGGAAAAGACGGCATGGAAAGCCTTCCAGTTAGTGGCAATAAATTTTCTCGGAAACAACAAGGCAGACAACTACAGGTTGGTGGTGGAAAACCTCCTCAAGGCATACAAAAGCCTTGGTTGCAACATGTCACTAAAGGTACATTTTTTGCACTCTCATCTAGATTTTTTTCCACCGAACTGCGGAGCAGTGAGCGGCGAGCGATTTCACCAGGACATTGCAACAATGGAGAAACGCTATCAGGGCAAATGGAGCCCATCAATGCTTGCAGACTATTGCTGGACAGTGACAAGAGATGCTCCATTTAATGAATACAAGAGACAAGCCAAGAAGCGCCGAGTAGACACTGAATAGGACTAAACAATGTACATAATAGTTTTTTGCCTTTTGTTTCATAATAAATTTTATTTATATAACCCTTTTGCTGATTTTTAAAGTGTTACATAAACAGGACAGGTGAAATATTATCATGTAAAGCAACCATAAACACATGAAAAGACCTAGGTTTACAATTTATGATTAAAACTCTACTATCTACACAATATACATAGATATAAAATGTAAAAACTTAAATATCTTAGAAACAGTAGCCAATCAGTTGTTTTAATTGTCATATTTGAATTCAGCACATCAAAATACATAATAAATAGCACATTTTATCTCTGAAGCAGACGACTTCTCAAAAATTGTAGACCAGTGTTACATTAAAGGAAAGTAAGTCTTATTTCATTTGGATTTCCCTTTCACAGGAGCAGTGTCACAGCTTCTAAAACATTTTTCATGTGAACACAATGAGAAAAATCAAAGTGTCATGACACTATTTTCAACTACTTTTATTCTTAAAAGAAGGCTGCTGATAATTACAGACAGTGTGCATGTAGGTGGTGAGAGTGATCCATTAAAACATTTGTTAACGTCAAATCTTAGTTTCACAGGTTTTATTGTAAATGTCTTCAATGTCAATTTATCTATTTAATTTATTTGCATAGATCATGGTTGCCTCCTCCAAAGGGGCCAAATAGCTGGCTTAAACAACCATCTATGGATTCGTATGGTGTAGGGGCAAATTTTTAATGGCAGCAGCTGGTATAGCTACCACTACAACACTCCCCTCCCTGTTCATTGTGTGTGCTGGGAATAGGAGGACATTAGGCTGGAGTGAACTGCTATAATAGTCTCCAGCTATGGATAGCCCCTAGAGAGCCATTAAAGTAGAGGTGGAATTTAGAGCAGCCTTAAGGCTGTCCTAGATCTTCAGGGGGCTGAACAAGCAACTGTATGTCTGTAGGATAATGTTGAGGTAGCATCCTCCAGCTTCTTATTGGCTCTCCCATCTCTGCTGTGCCCAATGGAGACTGAGCACAGAAAAAGATTGAGTCTATTGTTTGCTGTTCTGTCACGAGCTGTAAGACACATGCAAAGGAGCAATGCAGTAAAATATGAAATAATAAAAATGACAGCTAACTTTGTCACCCTAAAGTTCTATCAAAACAACTTTGCTTTGTCTGCCAAAATATCATTTCCCATTGCAGATTCAGTATAATCCCTTATCAGTGTTACCGCTTCTCTTTCCTCTTTTATTTTGCCCAGTCTTCTGGAAAATTCTGTATTCTAGTATTTTGAATCCCCAGTTCTATTTTCTCGGTCAGTCCTGTGTCTGTTATTCTAATAATACCGTACTTGTCCTTGAAAATGTATAACTCCAATTCAACACTCTGACTGAGCTCCCAGCATTTGTTTAAGAACGGATGGAGAGACACAAACACAAAGTACACACATGCCAGGGACAGATTTTCCCTGCCAGACACCCTTATTATCTTATAGTACCCTTCAATGTTAATCATGGGGTACTTTACCTTGGGATGTTGACATCTACCATATACAATTAGCTCCTTCACAATTAACATTAAACAAAATAATAACAATAATGCAAATACCTAGTTCTTATACAGTCCTTTTCATCAGTTGCTCTCAAAGCACTTTCCAAACAACGTCTGTGTCATTATCTCCATTTTACAGATGGGGAAACTGAGACACAGAATGGGAAAGCATTTCCTAAGGTTACCCAGCCGGCCTCTGGCAGAACTGGGAGTATAACCCAGGTCTAAGAAGTCCTAGTCTAGTGCTGGTCACATTGCCTCAAATAGCTGATTAGCCAAATTAATTTCCATATTAGAAGATCAAAGATTTCCTTTCATACAGATGGAACACAGCAGGCTCAGTGACAAGACAGATGACTGCACAACTTCTGCATACGTCATTCAAAAACATAAAGCTAAGAACAAAACAGACAGTAATGCCTAACTCCCAAAAATCTATTTGGCCAGATTCTAATTCCGTTACTCATGCTGAGTAGAACATTACTCCATGAATAGTTAATCAACTTCAATAAATGAGACCACTCGTGGAGTAACATATTATTTTGTATGACTCTGATCTGCTATGATTAAAATATTTAAAAGGAAAATTCCCACTAAGAAGTTGGTTTTTTTTAACTCCTTTTACCCTTTATTCTCTGTCAGCAGCAGTGGCAAGACTTATATTGTTTACAGCAGTGTTTTACAACCTTGGTTAACCATTCGACTGCTGAGATCCTCTGCTAAACTGTTAAATATGATGTCTTTTCAGTTAACACTCGAATAAAGATACTGGAGGTGCAATTTTCAAGTGATGTGTAAAGCTGTAAAAGTTTCAGAGATCAGGTTGTTTGTATCTACTCAAATGTTTGCTCCAAAGCTTACATGAACTAACCAACCCCCTCATGGCTCTGAGAAACTGGACCGAAAACCTCAGGAGAACAGGCTGTCTCATATTTCCAGCATTTTCTCTTCTGTTTATGCCAGAAATTGGGAGAAAAGCATATATCATGGTATTTTGGCCTTTCTAGTTCCAGTCTTGGCATGACACTAAAAGTGAAAAAAAAAAACCCAATAATTTTAGAAGGTAAAAATAAAAAATAAGGAAATAGGAATCCATGAAAAAAGGAATGCAAGAGGATAAAATGAAAGAAGCTCCCTCATGGAAATGCTTATGTTATATTTTTCTTTCTTATGCTCTAGATTTACAGTTACTTCCAAAAGACAAAGAGCAATGGATAGTGAAATCACAAATAAGTAAACCCACTGCAAAGGACAGATGTGCATTTATAAAGGGAAAGAAAAAGTAAAGCCACAACAAACATGGAACACAATCAAATCGCCTTGAAGCACATGTCCCTATGTAAAACCTACAGTTGGACTACATGACTGCTCGGGCATTTCCTGTGGGCTAAATGACTGTAAAATTGTTAAGACTCACTGACATTTCTGCATAAGGGATGGTAAAAAACAAACAAACAATCAAAACCTTACTATTTATGGCAGACAGAAAATTAACTGTGCTAAGTACTAACATTTGGAGAAAACAAAAACTGCAGGAGACCACTGGTGTTTTCTCTGTTTTAATGGATAGATTCAAATAGCTTGAATGAATTGTTATTTCTTACACTGGAGAATGATAGTACAGCTCTAATTAAGGATCTGAGACTGTTAGCATATCCATTCTAGCTTTAAAGGTTGTAAAAATTAATATGCACTGAACTTTGGCATAAAAGTCTCATCAACAAGACGTTCCAGAAATAGAAAAGAAAAATACCATCCTTGTGTTGGTATAGAGAGAATTTTCTATTCATGCTACTTAAAAATGCAAATGTCAATGTAAAAAAAGTTAATGGAAGTTGGCCTAATAAGCCAGCTTTTTTTTAAAAAAGGGTAATTTTCCCATTTAGGCACCTAAATAAAGTAGAGAGATTTTCAAAAGGGCTCACCAACGAGCAGCTCCCACTGTTCTCACTTCTGAAAATCTGGCCACTTCCTTTAGGTGCCTAAATGAGACTGAGCTCATTTTACAAATCTGTTGGATAAGGTGGTGACAATTTTAACTTGTTATTTTTCTGACCATTGTAGACATTTACATTTTATCTAAAATAGATGTCATATCATGTATCATGCTTTGGGTAATCATTAATCATTTAACATATTTAAAGTAAAACGTCCACTCTGATTAAAAACAAACTATTTGCATGTTTCCCCTCCTACACACTGCTGATATCACAATGCAGTAGTAGAGATATCAATCATACCAGTATGCATGGCACTGCATCAGAGTTATACCAATAGTTCAGCAGTGAACTGTACATTGAATGAGTTTTATCAGGGATGAATTTGGTCCTAATTCTTTATTCAGAGTGATAAAGCCTATTGTCTATACCAAAAGAAGGACAGGAGACATTTGACATGCGTTTAATTAGGCCGCAACTTTGTTATTAGATGTCTGGGACTATCTGGCAGATAAAAGTGTACAGTGCAGGTAACCCCATGTTTATTCTGTACTCACACTGGCGGCTTTTACCAGCTCCCCCTCTTTTTCCATCCAAGTCCCTCCATCAAATTTATTGCCAGGACCGTACCATACCCAGGGGGCTTCCACCAGCTCCCCCCCTTTTTCCATCCAAGTCCCTCCAGTAAATCCATCGCCGAGACTTTACCATACCCGGGGGGCTTCCACCAGCTCCCCCTCATTTTCCATCTAGTCCTTCCAGCAAATCCATTGCTGGGACCTTACCATCCACCCTCTCGTATGAGGCTTAAAGTTGAGCTATCAGAATGGGGGGTTGGCTCCCTGCCGTACCAATCATAGGAGTCCCCAACCTCCCCCTATTTGTTCCTTTACTGAACACCTCTTTTTAAGTCCTTTTCCAAGCCATTTATCCGGTCACTGTATACCTTTCCTATGGAGTACCTGCAATGGACATCCGCCACAAGGAGGCGCCAGCAATTAGGTTGGCTGCCTCCCCCCCCCCAAACCCAGTCAGGTTCCCAGACATTTCTTACTGCCCCCCTTTTATATTGGCCAAAACAAATGGGCTCTGAGGCTTTACAGGGGAACCCCATCCTCCCTGAATAATGTGGTGCCCCAGGATGCCCAAATTATGAGCCTTTTATGACCCCAAGGGATTTGGCCACTCCCCTGTTAGAATATGTCGAGCCTTGTCCCTGCAGGTGGTGTCACATGGCTCCCAGCCAGACCCTGCGTTAATGCATGTCCGACAACACGGACCTGCATCAAGTCCCTTCTTGTTCTGGGCAGTAATGGAACCCCTTTACACATTCCCAAATAGTGTTCTCCAACGTGTGCCACATCATGTCAGTGGCTGCTGATGGGCCCCTGGGCACACAGCAGTGTCATGAGCTGGTTCAATAGCATGCTTTTCTTTCCATGCTAATGCAGCCTTGTCCCATCACTGGACCCTAATTGCCAACCCTTAAGGCCACTAGGACGTCTGCTTATGTGCATAAGAAAAACAATCCTATGCCCACAGATCCACACTACCGCCTCCATGGAATGGAATCACAACATATTAATGGTGACTGACCGCTCGATGCTTCAGACTGCTCCGTGTAAAAGGGCCTTAAAAGGCAGGCTTGCCCCTTTTAAAACCTGAATTCCTAGGGGATGAGTCAGCAACCCCACTGTCCCGTTTTGCAACAGTTTTCATCTCCTCCCAACCATAAAGCACTGTTCCCTTCATTCAGCTTGCCAGCCAAATACCCCCATCCCCTGCTTAAAGGTGCGGGGTGGTCATTCTGTACATCTGTGATAGTAAATCTATTACTACAAGTTTTACAGAAATTTCTCAGTCATAATATTAATGAATACCCCTTCAGTCCTGTTTTCACAAACAATCCATTATGGAGACCACAGCACTGATTTGGCATTTGTCCCTTTAAATCTTTCAATCTCCTGTAGTTGCACAGTTGAGGTATCAGTAGAATACACTTTAATTAGCCCAGAGGAAATCGCAGTAGGGATGAAATGAGTTGGCTTGTTATTCTTCTGTTTGTACTAACTGCAAATAAAAGCATGTAATTGTTGAAACTGTTGCACTGTGGATATATAAGAAAAGAATCATTTGGCTAGACAGAAAGCAAGCATGAGAATGACTCTGTAGTCTGGTACTTACAGCACTCACCTGGGAGACTTTAGGATCTAGTCCGCCTGCTCTACTGAATTTTTTTGACTTTATCATTTCAATTCATTTTGCTTAGACTTGCATATTATATTAAACTATTACATTTAATATATTATATGGTTGTATATTACATTTAATGTTATAGAGTGCATTTATTATTTCTAATATAAAAGTCTAAACAATAGGAGTAGAAATGAAAAAGTCAAATTGAAACAAATTATTTTCACCGTATCGAAATAAAATTATTTGACATTATTGAAAGAAAATGATGTGACATGATCAAAATGAAACATTTCAACGGGCCTGAACTGAAATGTTTCATACATTTTGTTTTGCGGGAAATTTAAAAATATTGGCTTTTGATTCCAATTCAGGACAATATATGTTTTGAAATGTCAGGATTTTCTCTGAAAGGGAAATTCTGGTTCCTGACTAGCTCTAAAATTATGCTCCTGTGAAGAACCCACTGTCCTGGTGTACCCTTTGTGGGTTTGTTTCTCCTTCACTGAGGTTGGTGCAAATCAAGAGTAAATAAATGGAGTCATACTGGAACAAGCAAAAGGGGAAACAAGCTCTATATACTTAAAAGAGACACTGAAATAACATTCAGTAGTATATATTCACAATTACTTCATTTCAGCAATCATTCTGGAAAGGAAAATCAAAAATATGCCACACTTTGAAAAGAACATTCAGGGCAAGCTTTGAAACTAAAAAGCTAGGGAAATGGTTTGGGATGGAACTATGCCAAACTGGACCCAAACATGGCAAATTTGCTTTATCAGACACCATGAGAACATTTGTGCCACTGACAGACAGCTAATTGCCCACAGCTGTCCCTGAAAAAAAATGCTTTTCTATGCCCAGTGAAGTGAGAAGCAGTCCTTTCATTGACGTCCACAGGAACAGGATGAGGCCCTAGATGTTCAACCCCAGAAGACATTTAGCTGAGTAGACATCAACAGAAAATGAACTAGGATTACTCTGGATTACTCCATCCCCTCTGCATCTAAAAAAGCACTCTCAGTCCAATGTTCAAAGTATGTATATGATAACACTGCTCTACAGCCAAAATGCTTCTGAAATAAATGTAGTCAAACTTTACTAATTCTGGGTCACTGAGAACGAAAATGATGCTTAAAATTGTTGATTGGCTCTAGTTTTCAAGATATGCTATTGGGTCAGTATATACGACCCTTGACTTGGGAATGGCGGAGGATAAGTGAGTTATAAAGGGAAGGGATCTCAATTTAAACCAGAAATGACTAAAATACATCTTTGACTGGATCTATGAATAAATCTATGACTGGGTTTGGACAGTACTTGCTTTTTAGGCAAAACAATGAATGATGCAATCTGAAGCTGGTATTGCGTCATACATGATATGAATTGCATCATGTTATTCCTAGAAGTCATGGATGATGCAATCATAACGAAGCTTACATCACTCTGCTGAACAAATTGCCCTATATCAGCTCTAGAAATCATACAGTGTCGTGCTCTCTTATTTGTCAGTGTTTGATTTTGCAAAGGGATACATTTCTGTTTAGCCAAAGTGAGCAGAGATGCCTCGTACTTTGCAGATAACTTCTGCTATGTTTGTGGTGAAGTGACTTTTGCATCACAAAAGCGCAGTATAACCACTATGGTTAAGAAAGCCTATCACCTTTATTTTGGCTGCAAAATTGGAGATCAGGACAAGAGGTGGGCCCCACACATATGCTGCAACACTTGTGCAACAAATCTTTGCCAGTGGTTGAACAGGAAAAGGAAATCTATGCCTTTTGCAGTGCCAATGATTTGGAGAGAGCCAACAGATCATACCAGCAATTGTTACTTCTGCATGGTGCCTCCAGTTGGGAAAGGTGTGTCAAAGAAGAAAAAGTGGACTGTGCATTATCCAAACATTCCATCAGCTATACGCCCAGTCCCCCACGGAGAAGGACTGCTGGTTCCTGATGCACCAGAATCATTCTCACTTGAGTCAGATGAGGAAGAGGATGAAACTTCTGGTCCTGAACCATCAATGTCACAGGACCCACATTTTCTCCCATCCTCCTCCTCTGAACCACACCTCATAACACAAGGTGAACTGAATGACCTTGTCAGGGATTTGGAACTACCCAAGAGTAAGGCAGAGCAGTTGGGCTCCAGACTACAGCAGTGGAATCTCCTGGCAGGTGATGTTAGGGTTTCCATGTTCCGTGACCGTCAAAAGGATCTTGTCCCATTTTTCTTCATGGAAGGTGAGCTTGTAGCCTGCAACAACATCAATGGTGTGATGGCAGCCCTCAACATCGTTCACGATCCAGATGAGTGGAGACTGTTCATTGATTCATCGAAGACGAGTCTTAAAGCTGTTTTACTGCATAATGGCAATGTTTTGCCATCAATTCCAGTTGGTCATGCAGTCCATATGAAGGAAACCTATGACAACATGAAACAACTTTTGAGGTGCATAAACTATGACCAACATCAGTGGCAGCTTTGTGGCGATTTGAAGGTTGTTGCTCTCTTGCTTGGTCTGCAGACTGGATACACAAAGTACTGCTGTTTTCTCTGCGAATGGGATAGTCGTGCAAGAGATTCCCACTACATCAAGAAAGATTGGCCACTCCGACAGTCATTGGAGCGTGGGAGGAAAAGTGTTCAGCATCCACCACTTGTTGAATCAAGAAAGATTTTGTTACCACCCTTACACATCAAGCTGGGTCTGATGAAGGACTTTGTCAAGGCCATTGACAAAACACAAGCAGCTTTCAAGTACCTCCGTGGAAAATTTCCAAGGTTAAGTGAAGCTAAGATAAAGGAAGGTGTCTTTGTTGGTCCTCAGATTCGTGAACTTCTTCGAGATGATGCATTTGACCATGCACTGCGTGGCAAGGAAAAGACGGCATGGAAAGCCTTCCAGTTAGTGGCAATAAATTTTCTCGGAAACAACAAGGCAGACAACTACAGGTTGTTGGTGGAAAACCTCCTCAAGGCATACAAAAGCCTTGGTTGCAACATGTCACTAAAGATACATTTTTTGCACTCTCATCTAGATTTTTTTCCACCGAACTGCGGAGCAGTGAGCGACGAGCACGGCGAGCGATTTCACCAGGACATTGCAACAATGGAGAAACGCTATCAGGGCAAATGGAGCCCATCAATGCTTGCAGACTATTGCTGGACAGTGACAAGAGATGCTCCATTTAATGAATACAAGAGACAAGCCAAGAAGCGCTGAGTAGACACTGAATAGGACTAAACTATGTACATAATAGTTTTTTGCCTTTTGTTTCATCATAAATTTTATTTATATAACCCTTTTGCTGATTTGTAAAGTGTTACATAAACAGGACAGGTGAAATATTATCATGTAAAGCAACCATAAACACATGAAAAGACCTAGGTTTACAATTTATCATTAAAACTCTACTATCTACACAATATACATAGACATAAAATGTAAAAACTTAAATATCTTAGAAACAGTAGCCAATCAGTTGTTTTAATTGTCATATTTGAATTCAGCACATCAAAATACATAATAAATAGCACATTTTATCTCTGAAGCAGACGACTTCTCAAAAATTGTAGACAGTGTAATAGCACTTATATATGATCTTTAATTTTCAAAGTGTTTTCTAATTCTTAGTAAATTAATCCTCATATTACCCATGGGAAATAATTATGCAAGTTATATTTATCCCCATTTTACAGATAGGAAAACTGAGGAAGAGAATTTAAATGATTTGCCAGGATTTAAACACAGGATTTTTTTGATCCAACTACTCTGCTCATGCCATAGATTGCATCTCACTCTGTTATGAGTTTACTAAGTCCTAAACAAAGAAGGGACTTGGGAGAGATTAAATAAAGCTCCACAAGAAAGTACCTGAACTCTTTTCTAAGAGAATGTAGTACAAATTAAGCCTCCAAAGGAAAATTATCACCAACAAATTCCTTAAAAAGGAACAGTCTTCCTTTTAATGGTAAAAAATCTTTGATGCTTAAAGAATCCGTATTATAAACCTAATGGAATGTTGAGAATGAAGTGCTGCTTTCCTGCTGGGTTCTGTATTGGGTTTTGTCTTCCAAGTGCTGCCAAGTCCTGTGCTGAATTACACCCTGTGCCAGCCTTCGACTTCATTTCTCAGCACAGAAGTTTCAACACTTTTAATTTTCATGCATTTATTTATTTTCGCTGTAAATGTATACTCACAATTTATATTAGAAATATAGACCTTTGGGTCATTCAGTTCCTGGCAGGTAATGACCAGCTGGGTTAATGACCCACAAGTACTCTTGGCCAGGAAATACTGACCCTGGAGTTTATTACTGCTTAAAGTGCACTTCTACCATGAAAAACGACCATATAAACATGACCTGTGACATATCTGCTTTTGTTGGTGACCTCCCGCCAAAATGATCTTTATTGCTTAGCAGGCCTGCAAAGCCAACACATCTATAACTCACTGGAGTCTTTCCCACCTTGTGCATCATCCATATAAATACTCACTAAGCACCTCTCAATCACACCTATGCAGATCAATTGAAGGCAACACGTTTTCCCAGTTGTCACTGATGGCATAGTCTGAAATCATTGGGGTTGCCCAGGAATAACTGATGCCTAATTTGATCTGCAGAAACTTTATTAATGGGGATAATGCCTGAGAAACAAAGAAAGAAAACAGCTTGACATGCCAATAACTTCACTAACTTTAGGTTGAGTTTGCAGACTAAAAAACCATCTTTTGACTTGTAAACTGATCACGTTTAATATAGAAATGAGTGACTTTCTGACCATTGACATGGAGCCCCACAATGCCATTTTTACAAGACTCTTTTTCCAGCTAACGGCTCTCCCGGCCACTAAGTCCATAACTCCAGTCAACAGCGTCCTCCTGTTCCCTTTGACATTTGTCCACAGCAAGAGATCTGACTAAATCTTTGGCACTTGTTTGTGAATGCTCAGCATCACATTCTGGAAATAGGCCGAAAGGTCAGTGAACATTGCTAGAGAGGCCCAGAAAAGGGCACTCTTTATTCCTACTGTCTTCAGAAGGAAAAGACTCAACCCTAATGCAACCACCTTGCATTCTTTGTATGGTAGACAAAATCAGACATGCTCACAGGATTTTGAGCTAACCATGTTCCTTTTCTTGCATACCACAACCCATGTTACCAAGCTGCTTGGGCCATTACAGTGGCAGTACATATTGGCTACTGCATTTCTGAGCACTATCTGCATACCCACATGCTGATGCCTCTGTGCTGACTTTACCCTCCTTACACATTTTCCTTTCCTTACTATGTAAAATGTATCATCATGGGCTGTATTTAGCCCTAAGTCATCATCATTTATATTGGGATAGTTCTGGTTTTACTTCAACTAAAGCGACTATAGGAATTTAATGTCTTTCTTTATTCAGTGACACAGAAGTCACTGCTGTGAGATTTATTTGATTTCACAGTTTGGCTAATTAATTTGCTCATTCTGAGCATTCACCGTCAGCATTGCTTTTGGAACAGTACTACCAAAGCAATAGATTAATTTACATGGCACACTGCATCTGGAATAATTATTACCCCACAGAATTGTTATTGCTCAAAATCTGAAGGGAGAGGTAAACTCCCCACTGTGATAAAAGAGTTTCTGTTGTGGTTTTATCAACTGAAAACAGCTACACAGACTAAATTAAAAAAAAAAAAAAAGAAGCCTCTTGAAAATGTTAAAAAGCAAATATTCCAAATGCCCACAGTGCTATTTTTCCACCCAGTTAGTTTATTAGATATCATTCATTTCAAGTTTTAGCAAACTAAAAAGCAAAAACCCTCATTATTAAGCCACTTCACTGATCAGTGCAAATAAACACTGTAGACATTTCTTCATGACTAACTAGTCATGAGCTCCCAGTTCTGTATACCTCCATTGTAAAGATCTGTTTGAAAACTGGTGGGAGAACACTAAAAAGGAGTAAGGGGTTGGTGACACTGGATTTATAGTATCTAGGAAGATCAAATGAGCTAAATAGTATGAATTTTGCCCATGAAAGACTATGTGGGGATGTGAAAGCCATTTATATCACTTGAAGGACATAAACACAAAAGGGTGAAAGGAATTAATTAGAATTTGCCAGCACTGTAAAACTAGGATTAATGACATGAAAATAAGTAAAGGCAAAATGAGTGTAAGCATCATGAATATAATGGCCTGATGAGTCCTTTTGGCTTTGGGAATGCATTAGTTTTCCAGTGGAAGGTTTGGAAGCCATATTTCCTTGAATCAATTACAGCAAGATTTGACAAGGGAATGGTGGATATACAGAAGGGAACAATTCTACATTGGCGGGAAGGGATGAACTAAATTCTCAGATTCCACGTATTGGGGTCCTTTTAATTTGCTACCTGGACCACTCTTTTGACTTGCCTATTAACTCGTTAAATGAAGGTCAGTGAAGTGTCTGGACCAGGGGTTCCCAAACTCTGGTATGTGTACAAGAGCTTCATGTTCCATCAATTCACCTCACAACAATTTTAAAGAAGGTGTTATGTGAACCAATAAAGTTTCGGAAACTGCTGGATTAGATTATTTTTCTTGGCTTCCTCTTTTGAGATGTGATTCTCCCCTCACTTTCTTGTTTCTGAGCAGCTACCACTCAGCTAATTAGAGGATGATAGAAAAGGCTTGATGGGTCATATGGACCATCTGCCTGTCAGTGCTCCTTCTGATTTACATTCCATTCTGATGTTATATTTCCTATCAAATGAGAATCATTGTGACTATTTTTTTCCTAATTGGAGCTCCAGAACAATTCCATCACCTCTGTCCCACTCAACTTCACTTTCAGTTTTACAATGACTATCAGTATGGCATGTGTGGCAACCATGAAAACTGGTTCAACGTGAGTCCTGAGATTTTGGAGTTAGTGTCACAGTGCCTCCATGGGTCGCCACTGAGAATACCAAATTCAGGACAAGCTGCTGGGAAAAAGGGCAGACACACCGCAAAACTAGTGATTATTCTTCCATGAGATATACCAAACCAGCAACAAAAGTAAACTTCTGTCTCACCACAGTGGCTAACAAGAAGTCAGAAATGCAGCCTCTTTAGGTATTCCAGTCCTGGATTCAACACCCAGAAACTAGACTTAATGATGAGTGGTTATTTAAAACCAATTACATCAAACAAAAGAGTTCTTCTGATCCCAAAGGACCAGCCACATACCCAGGTCAATATAAAACTCAGATCTTACCCAATAATCATGCTGTTGCCAATCCTTTAGTATCTAATATCTAGAGATTTATTTACAAAGAAGAAAGAAAGAAAGGTGAGAGTTAAAATTGGTTAAAGGAATCAAATACTTACAATAATTGCAAAGTTCTTGGATCAGGCTTGTAGCAGTGATGGAACAAACAGCTGGCTTGTTAAGTCTCTGGTTGCTTCCAAATCATTGGAAGGTCCTCAGTCCATTGGTTAGAATGCTCTCATTAGTATAAGTTCATAGTCCAGAGGTCTGAGCAAGAAAAAGGAAAAATGGGGATTTTCCAGGGCCTTTTATAGCTTTTGCCAAGTGAAGAGAAACCCATTGCTCTAGTTTTTGGAAAGTTACAGGTAACAAGATGGTGTTTGGAGTCATATGGGTAAGTCACATGTCCATGCAGGCTTTGCTTAGTCATAGCAGAGGCCATTACCCATACTCTAGTTAGAATGTTCTCAGGAAAGTCCATTAAGTGTAGATAGGCTTCTTCCATGGTCCATTGTGTGTTAAGTGTTCTTTGATGGGCCATTTAACATGAATAGTCCCTTCATGATGTGCAGGCTAAATACCTTCTGTGTGTTACCATATGAGCAAACATTTTAAATACAGGTACATAGTTAGTATTCATAACTTCAGTTAAAAAAATGATACATGCATACAAATAGCATAATCACATTAAGCAAATCATAACCTTTCCATAGACACCTTACTTGATATACTTTGTACAAGATTTGTTGCAATTATATAACAGTGATAGAAACAATGATCTACATGATCATATTTTAATCAAATAGCGTCACAGTTAGTCACTCTAATAGTCTGAGAAATCCTCACAAAGCCTCAGGCCAAACTCCTGAGGCCAGGCAGATGTGACTAATACAAGAAAAGAGAGAGATGAAGTCAAGGTGAAAGTCTCTTGAGTTTTCTGACGATGATGGGAGTATTAGACAAAAGGGGTAATGTGAAAAGAAAGGCCCCAATGACTGAGCTTTTCTAATTAGCCTGGAGAGGGAAGATGGAAGAGGGGGTTGAACAGCTGTAATTTACTCAAATGAGTTAAGAACATGTTCCACCACTGACTCTTAACGGGTAATTGACAAGTCAGATAACATACAATTTGAAGCCAATTTTAAAGTGCAGAGGCAGAATGCTGCACACCTACCTCTAGTTATGATTTTCCTAGGCAACAAAATAACCACTGCACTCTTCTAAGCACATACTGTACTCGCCTTTCCTCTGACTCTTAACTTTTTCATCCAAAACCAAGGAAAGGATATTTATAGATAGGAAAGATAAAAAAAAAGTCAAATGGAAAATTCTGTTCAGAGTAGTTTGACATTTGATGGTCAAGATCACACTCTTAAATTTATGTGCTAACACTGAGATTGTGAAAGATGCTTAAGAGATTAAAACACCTGATCTATATTGCTTTCCACATCCCCTAGGTTGGCTTTAATAAACTTTCCAAAATGTTAACATTTCTAGGATATGTTCAAACTACTAACAATAATCTATTCTGGGCCTTTAGGAACTGTGAGGACATAGTCTTCCAAGCCAATCTTATTAAGTACAATTTTACTGCAATGTGGCAGAATTTGAAGGGAACCAATTAACTAGTATCCCCATGAAAGAAAAATGGATAGGATTGTGACAGCATGCAGCATTCCGGGAGCAAAAAATAGAAAGTAACAAGACACACATTTCTCTAGTTCAGTGTCCCTTATCTGGTGAGATGTAAATAATACTGTAGCTATTCAGTATCTGTTGGATGTCTTTAAGGGATTACACTAGGTATTGATATTCTCCCGTGAGTTCCATGATAAAAGGCTGTTGCTGCGCTGACCATCTGTAGTTCAAACAAGTGACAAGGGTGACAAGAACCTTTGACAAAACAGGTTGAGAAAAATATCTGGACTCATTTGTACTTTTCCCCTCACATCCCCTTTGGCAAAACCTCAGTGATAATATAACCTGCAGGTCAAATAATCATATGTGCTGTAAGGGAGGATATGAATTCTGAGCATAACTCTCTGAGGAAAAGGGTTTACATGATAGTATCAGTTTATTTAATACACAGAACTTGCTGTAATATCAGCAGCTATTTCCTGATCTTTGAGGTTCACACATATGTATCTTAGGTCTGAGGAAACTAATTTGCAAGGGGCACTATAATTTGTCTAATATTCTGGTGTTTTGGGTTTGCATAATACCTTATGTCCCTGCACTTTACTCCATTTTATTACGATAAACTCCATTTTGCTATTATAATCTAATGCAGACATAGGAAAAGCAACCAACCACTGTATATTCAAAAAGGGTGCACAGTCTTCACCCCATGTAAAGTGATTTGGCCATCTGTGCATGAAATATTTAATACAAGGGCAAAGTATTATTACTTCACTTTATTAAAATGTATGATCATTTCTCAGTGGCTGTAGTATTGTGTATGTGCTGTACAATGTCTACGAATAGGCAAAATGCACCTGTTCTGTATATAATATGCGCTCATCTTTTCACTCTTTAGAAGAACTTCTTCACTTTTGTTTCCAAAGTGCTGAAGTTTTAAACACAATTAGACCAATTCAGCTCTCAGTTGCATCAGCGTAAATTCAGAGCAACTCCACTGATAGTAATGGTCTCAAACCTGTTCTAGCTAAAGTGATATTATGGGAGCAGGATAAGGCCCAGTTGTTTTATTCTTGATTTACTATGTTGAACTAGGAGCAGAATGAGTTTGATGAGTTGAAAGTACTAAGAGTTATATCTCGTCCTTGTTCCACATACAGGGAAATGACAGGTGTTAGCCGGAAGCATTAAAAGTGTATATATCATGTGAATCTTTTTTCCCCAGCAGCTTTAAGAAAGCTTAACTATGTGAGTAAAATGGGCTTCTAGTAAACTTCTATTCTCTGTATTAATTCAGTGCTCACGAAGTGCCATCCCATCCATTTTACTCTGAATCATCCATTAGACTTAATACAGATTCTGAAAGCTTGTCATATTTTTCATGGTTCTTTGCTTCTAAGCAGTGTATTAACAATAGACATTTTAAAAAATCCCTGAATGTTAGATATAAATACAATATTCCAGTTGTATGAACCTGATTGAAAGTGCATTATCTGGCAATGGTATATGGAGCTATTTACTCTTCTCTCACTGGTTCAGTTCCAGAACAGCTCAGTATTGACCCAGATTTATAACCATTGAACAGATGCTCAATGGGCTATGAGGAATGAATTGTGATATCAATCCAGTTCCTAGTAGATAGTTGCCACCATCACAAAATGAAACCTTAGCTATTATTTATACAGGACTTTGAAAAGATAAGGTCAGATCCCGGGCTGCTGCTTTGGGCAGCATTGCTGATGTAGAACTGCCGAAAGCAGTTGAGAGAGGATTACCATAGTGTGGGAGGATACTCTGGTGCCTTAGACCTAATGGTAGTAGCACCTATGTTACTCCTTCCCAACTTTTGGCACGGGGGCATGGATAACATTTACCTGTGACCTGGTGTGCGCTGGCTGTCATAACATTTCATCGCTTGACGATGAAAATACAAAAGGAGCGCTTAAAGATGATAAAGTCATTGCGGAGAAACTAAATGGATTCTTTGCTTCAGTCTTCACGGCTGAGGATGTTAGGGAGATTCCCAAACCTGAGCTGGCTTTTGTAGGTGACAAATCTGAGGAACTGTCACAGATTGAAGTATCACTAGAGGAGGTTTTGGAATTAATTGATAAACTCAACATTAACAAGTCACCGGGACCAGATGGCATTCACCCAAGAGTTCTGAAAGAACTCAAATGTGAAGTTGCGGAACTATTAACTAAGGTTTGTAACCTGTCCTTTAAATCGGCTTCGGTACCCAATGACTGGAAGTTAGCTAATGTAACGCCAATATTGAAAAAGGGCTCTAGGGGTGATCCCGGCAATTACAGACCGGTAAGTCTAACGTCGGTACCGGGCAAATTAGTTGAAACAATAGTAAAGAACAAAATTGTCAGACACATAGAAAAACATAAACTCTTGAGCAATAGTCAACATGGTTTCTGTAAAGGGAAATCGTGTCTTACTAATCTATTAGAGTTCTTTGAAGGGGTCAACAAACATGTGGACAAGGGGGATCCGGTGGACATAGTGTACTTAGATTTCCAGAAAGCCTTTGACAAGGTCCCTCACCAAAGGCTCTTACGTAAATTAAGCTGTCATGGGATAAAAGGGAAGGTCCTTTCATGGATTGAGAACTGGTTAAAGGACAGGGAACAAAGGGTAGGAATTAATGGTAAATTCTCAGAATGGAGAGGGGTAACTAGTGGTGTTCCCCAAGGGTCAGTCCTAGGACCTATCCTATTCAATTTATTCATAAATGATCTGGAGAAAGGGGTAAACAGTGAGGTGGCAAAGTTTGCAGATGATACTAAACTACTCAAGATAGTTAAGACCAAAGCAGATTGTGAAGAACTTCAAAAAGATCTCACAAAACTAAGTGATTGGGCAACAAAATGGCAAATGAAATTTAATGTGGATAAATGTAAAGTAATGCACATTGGAAAAAATAACCCCAACTATACATACAACATGATGGGGGCTAATTTAGCTACAACGAGTCAGGAAAAAGATCTTGGCGTCATCGTGGATAGTTCTCTAAAGATGTCCACGCAGTGTGCAGAGGCGGTCAAAAAAGCAAACAGGATGTTAGGAATCATTAAAAAGGGGATAGAGAATAAGACTGAGAATATATTATTGCCCTTATATAAATCCATGGTTCGCCCACATCTCGAATACTGTGTACAGATGTGGTCTCCTCACCTCATAAAAGCTATTCTAGCACTAGAAAAGGTTCAGAAAAGAGCAACTAAAATGATTAAGGGTTTAGAGAGGGTCCCATATGAGGAAAGATTAAAGAGGCTAGGACTCTTCAGTTTGGAAAAGAGAAGACTAAGGGGGGACATGATAGAGGTATATAAAATCATGAGTGATGTTGAGAAAGTGGATAAGGAAAAGTTATTTACTTATTCCCATAATACAAGAACTAGGGGTCACCAAAAGAAATTAATAGGCAGCAGGTTTAAAACAAATAAAAGGAAGTTCTTCTTCACGCAGCGCACAGTCAACTTGTGGAACTCCTTACCTGAGGAGGTTGTGAAGGCTAGGACTATAACAATGTTTAAAAGGGGACTGGATAAATTCATGGTGGCTAAGTCCATAAATGGCTATTAGCCAGGATGGGTAAGAATGGTGTCCCTAGCCTCTGTTCGTCAGAGGATGGAGATGGATGGCAGGAGAGAGATCACTTGATCATTGCCTGTTAGGTTCACTCCCTCTGGGGCACCTGGCATTGGCCACTGTCGGTAGACAGATACTGGGCTAGATGGACCTTTGGTCTGACCCAGTACGGCCTTTCTTATGTTCTTATGTTCTTAACACCCTCATGAGCAGCATAAATTGGTTGCATCTGGTCCACCCAGATTAAAACACATTTGCACCCACCTCTGATGATTAGGCCATAAACATATTATACAACTGCTAAATATTTATTATTGTTGTTGTTCTTGACCATCTCAGGAGAGGTCAAGGTATGAATGGACATGAAGTCTAACTTGCATTTTTACACTTCTTAAAGTGCTCCTCCTGGCTAGAAAAGGAACACATTTGGGTACAGGCAGGGTGATAAAGCCTGCAATGTCATTGCCCATGGAGAACTAGTTCTATGCACAATGGGTCTGACCTGAGAAGTGTTGACTATCTGCAACTACTGGTAAACAGGAGAGACCCATAGCTAGTGTCGCTCAAGATCAAGCCAAAAAAGAAGACTGCACTCTCCAGTGATGTCCATCTAGAACCTTACACCAGCAGCAAATTCACAGGTAAAACATCTGTATCTGGTATACATATCTAGACTAGGAATAAATGGAATAGGATGCATTATTAATTTGGCATTTTTGTTCTTGGTCAGATGCTTCTCATATTTACCAATAATTTATCTATCAGTACATGGTGCATAGGTATGTGTGACATTATAAAAGACGTATTTGTTGCTCTCTCTCCTCCCTTTGTTTTATGCCTGTTCTGCTGTTTATCCAGATATTTTTTTTTGCTGCACATGCAAATGAAAGAATAACTCCTCAATAGAAGTATGCTATAGTTAATTTGATTGCTTGATATACTTGTCATGAATACATATAGGAAAGGTATTTACAATATATTGCAAGCATCATATCCATAGATTCATACAGTTTAAGTCCAGATCATCTAGTCTGACTTCCTGTATATCACAGGTCCATACATTTTCTCAGTTTCCCCTGTACTGAGTCCAATAACTTGTGTCTGTGTTTGGCTGAAACATATATTCCAGAAAGGCATCCAGTCTTGAGCTGAAGATATCATGAGAATCCACCACTTCCCTTGGTAGTTTGTTCAAATGGTTAATCACCCTCACGGTTAAAAAATTGTGCCTTATTTCTTATTCAAATTTGTCTGGCTTTTGCTTCCAACCACTGGTTCTTGTTATGCCTGCTTCTGCTCGATTAAAGAGCCCTTTAGTATCCAATATTTTCTCCTCATGAAGGTACTTATCCACTGTAATCAAGTAATCTCTCAATTTTATTTAAAAAAAAAACACAACTACACAGATTGAGCACTCTAAATCTCTAATTGTAAGACATTTTCTCTATCCCTAAAATCATTTTTTGTAGCTCTTTTCTGCACCTTCTCCAAGTTTTCAACATCCTTTTAAAAATGGACACCAGATCTTTATGCAGTATTCCAGTCCAATGTCATATACAGAGATAAAATCACTTCCTTAACCCTACTCATCACTTTCCTATTTATACATCCAGGGATCACATTAACCCCTTTTACTACAGCACTGCCCTGGGAGCTCATGTTGCATTTCCCGTCCACTATGACCCCTAGATCTTTTTCAGAGTTACTGCTTTCCAGGATACAATATCCCATTCTGTAGGCATATCCTCCATTCCTTTTCCCTAAATGTATAACTTTGCATTTGGCTATACTAGAACTATAGGTTCAATTTACCAAGCAATCTCGATCTCTCTGTAGGATTGCCCCATCTTCATCATTTTTTACCATTCCACCAATGTCTGTGGCACCTCCAAATTTTATTAGGGATGATTTTATCTTCAATTCCAGATCATTAATAAAATGTTGAACAGTGTTGAGCCTGGTACTGATCCCTTCATAACCCCCTTATTTGATGATGACTCTCCGTTGATGACTATTTTTGAGATTTGTCATTTAGCCAATTCTTAATTGCTAATTGCTTAATTCTTTGACATGCGCTTTATTGATATTGTATAGTGCTATTTTTTCATGAGAATGTCATATGGTACTGAGTCAAATGTCTTATAAAAGTCTAAGTATATTACATCTACCTAATTATCTTTATGAAACAAATTTTTGATCTCAAAGAATAACATATTTTTTTATAATACCTGTTTTCCCTAAAAACTGTGCTTTAATTCTTTATTAATTGAATTCTGTATAAGCTTTCCATTATTTTTCCTGGGACTTATGACAGGCCTACAGTTACCCAGGTCATCACGCACTCAAATCTAGTGTGTGCTAAACACTGCACCATATTTATATGCTCAGTCTACTCAAAGTAAGGAAGGGTCTGAATTGAGTGCCTAATTAAAATGAAGTGTAACATGTTACATGTAACAATGTATACGTTCTGCAGTGCATTTGCCATGTTGCTCATTGCTTTGATTTCAGTACCTACAATTTAAATACAGTTCACTAGAACTGCCACTTAAAATGAAGTGTAACATGCTCTTTCTTTTATTTATTTCCAGTGTCTTAACCATCTGCTATATGGAGCTTCATCAGTTCACACATCACACCGCAGTATGCACTGAGACTCTAATTGAATAAGTGTGTTAGATAATAAACTTCCAGAGGATCAGCTGGGGCAGCATATTTCCACACCATCCATAATGCAGGCTTATTATGTGAAGGTACAAGCGAGATATGCTGCCCCAGCTGATCCTCTGGAAGGCATGGTAGCCCAATGCTTCCCAGAGCTTCCAGGTATACAGGGGGCAACATATTCAGCAGCATATCACCCTTTGAAGCCAGCCCTGTCTAATCTGGCTATTATTGAGTGGAATGGAACTGTGACCTCACTGCCTTCCAACCGCCCTTATTTTGGTTGGTGATGTCACTAGAAGAGCTAGCCAGAAGCATTCCTTACAAAACAGGGTATGTCTATACTACCCGGTGGATCAGCGGGCAGCGATCGATCCAGCAGGGGGTCTAGTCTAGACACAATAAATCGACCCCCCGTGCACTCTCCCATCAACTCCTGTACTCCACCGCCATGAGAGGCGCAGGCAGAGTTGACGGGGGAGTGGCAGCAGTCGACTCACCGCAGTGAAGACATCATGGTGAATAGGTCTAAGTACATTGACTTAGAAGTTACATAACTTAGATCGATTCCCCCTCTCCTCCCGCCTACCCCCGCCCCAGTGTAGACCAGGCCTCAGAAATACTCAAAAAATGCAGTCGTGGCCGTGTCCTGTTCAGGGAGTATGCATAGGAAATATTCTTTGTACCCTCCCATTCTACTTGCAGAGGCTGGCTACAATCTGTAGCATTATCAATATGTGCCTGTTTAGAGGGCAGTCAGGGACAGTTTCAAAAAATGCCTATGTGACTTAGGAGAAGAAGTCACAGTGACTGGGCTTTGTTTTCCAAAGCTACTTAGGTACTTTTGAAAATCCTACCTTTTGTCCCTCAGTAAGAAACACATACCCTTTAAACAGGGCCGGCACTTCCATTTAGGCGACCTAGGCGGTCGCCTAGGGCACCAGGATTTGGGGGGGGCGGCATTTTGCCGCCCTTGGTCAATTCGGCGGCGGGGGGTCCTTCCGCGCTCCGGGTCTTCGGCGGCAATTCTGCGGCGGGTCCTTCACTCGCTCCGGGACCCGCCGCTGAAGTGCCCTGAAGACCGGGAGCGTGGAAGGACCCCCCCGCCGCAGAATTGCCGACGACGACCGGGAGCACGGAAGGACCCCCGCCTAGGGCGCCAAAAACCCTGGCGCCGCTCCTGCCTTTAAATACTGGGGCTGGCCAATATAAAATACTTTATCCTACTCTTATCTACTGATGCTCACATTGTATTGTGTTTTAAGAACATTATTGTATAACTAATATTTCATTTTTTCTTTGGGGAAAAATATACTTTTTCTTTATTTTTAAAAGAAAGGTTGAAATCCTGAAGTTCTTACTGAGTCTCTGTTATGTCAAAAATCTCTTGAACCATAGAATAGAATAGAATAGAATAGAATAGAATAGAATATCAGGGTTG
This sequence comes from Emys orbicularis, assembly GCF_028017835.1. Lineage (NCBI taxonomy): Eukaryota > Metazoa > Chordata > Testudines > Emydidae > Emys > Emys orbicularis. Next base: position 118,263,369 of record NC_088689.1, read on the forward strand.
GAAGGGACCTCAGGAGGTCATCGAGTCCAACCCCCTGCTCAAAGCAGGACCAATTCCCAACTAAATCATCCCAGCCAGGGCTTTGTCAAGCCTGACCTTAAAAACCTCCAAGGAAGGAGATTCCACCACCTCCCTAGGTAACCCATTCCAGTGCTTCACCACCCTCCTAGTGAAAAAGTTTTTCCTAATATCCAACCTAAACCTCCCCCAATGCAACTTGAGACCATTATTCCTTGTTCTGTCATCTGGTACCACTGAGAATAGTCTAGATCCATCTTCTTTGGAACCCCCTTTCAGGTAGTTGAAAGCAGCTATCAAATCCCCCCTCATTCGTCTCTTCTGCAGACTAAACAATCCCAGTTCCCTCAGCCTCTCCTCATAAGTCATGTGTTCCAGCCCCCTTATCATTTTTGTTGCCCTCCGCTGGACTCTTTCCAATTTTCCCACATCCTTCTTGTAGTGTGGCCCAAAACTGGACACAGTACTCCAGATGTGTACAGCCCCAAATGCTGTTAGCCTTCTTGGCAACAAGGACACACTGTTGACTCATATCCAGCTTCTCGTCCACTGTAACCCCTAGGTCCTTTTCTGCAGAACTGCTTCCTAGCCATTCGGTCCCTAGTCTGTAGCAGGACATGGGATTCTTTCGTCCTAAGTGCAGGACTCTGCACTTCTCCTTGTTGAACCTCATCAGGTTTATTTTGGCCCAATCCTCTAATTTGTCTAGGTCCCTCTGTATCCTATACCTACCCTCCAGTGTATCTACCACTCCTCCCAGTTTAGTGTCATCTGCAAACTTGCTGAGAGTGCAGTCCACACCATCCTTCAGATCATTAATGAAGATATTCAACAAAACCGGCCCCAGGACTGACCCTTGGGGCACTCCGCTTGATACCAGCTGCCAACTAGACATGGAGACATTGATCACTAGCCATTGAGCTCGACGATCTAGCCAGCTTTCTATCCACCTTATAGTCCATTCATCCAGCCCATACTCAAAGTCAATTGGAGTTTTGCATGAGTAAAAATGGATAAGAACTCCACGATTTAGATTAACAATGACAAAATAAATGCAAACTATTGCACTTTTTTCTTGATAAAATTGATTGTTGGTTTGTGGGAAAAAAGATTACCTGTTCCACATTCAGTTCTCATGGTTATTTGCTTCCCCTTTATACTTGCAAAATCTTTGACTGTGGATCATAACTTCTCCAAGGAATCAATGTGACTTTCCAGAGATGGCACCTGAAATGTGAAATGCAGACATAACTCCTCTTAGCTGCTGAAGTCCATTCTATCCCTTCAATGCATTTTCTAGTGATACTTCAATTTAAAATTTAGCTCAAGTTTTGTGGGGAAATGGAAAAATATCCACTGCAGTCAGTTACATAATGTCACTATACTCATCTAGCAGGATATATACACAACAGTACCAAAGACTATTCTTGGTTCAAACCAAAGGATAGTATTTATTTTGCCTGATAATTGCATCTAGTTACATTAAGTTAATGAATCGTTGTTCCAAAATTTAAACAAGAAACTGGCATACCACATTTCCAAAGTACTATTAAAAATCGCTTTCATTTGCATAGTCTTTGAACAAGGAATATTGTTGAGAAAAAGTAATTGCATGTGCAAAGTACAAGGTAATTTTGACACAGTACAAACTTTTTCTGATGCAGGTTGAGTGCTAAGGGTCTATAGACTAAGGTTAATTTTAACAATATATTGATTACCTACCTAGATGCATGGTGGGATTAAGAATGCCTTAGGCAAGCAATTATAGTTTGCATTTCTACAGTGGCAAAGAAAATAAGAAATTTTCCCTCAAGTAAAATAATTCCTGTAGAGAAAATTATTTGCTCCCTTATTCACTAAACATCAAACCGAAATATTTCAGTTTCACATCAGAGGTTGCACAAACGGTATGCAAAACGGAGTCAAAATATTTGTAAATAATAGGGCTGTCAACTAATCACAGTTAGCTCACACGATTAACTCAAAAAATTAATTGAGATTAAAAAATATAATTGTGATTAATCACAGTTTTAATCGCACTGTTAAATAATAGAATACCAATTGAAATTCATTAAATATTTTTGGATGTTTTTCTACATTTTTAAATATATCGATTTGTATTACAACACAGAATACAAAGTGTACAGTGCTCACTTTATATTATTTTTTCTCATAAATATTTGCACTGTAAAAATGGTAAACAAAAGAAATAGTATTTTTCAATTAACCTCATAGAAGTACTGTAGTGCAGTGGTTCTCAAACTAGGGCTGCCGCTTGTTCAGGGAAAGCCCCTGGCGGGCCGGGCCGGTTTGTTTACCAGCCGTGTCCGCAGGTTCGGCCGATCGCAGCTCCCACTGGCCGCGGTTCACAGATCCAGTCCAATGGGGGCTGCAGGAAGGGCGGCCAGCATGTCCCTCAGCCTGTGCCGCTTCCTGCAGCCCCCATTGGCCTGGAGCGGTGAACTGCGGCCAGTGGGAGCTGCGATTGGCCGAACCTCCGAACGCAGCAGGTAAACAAACCAGCCCGGCCCGCCACGGGCTTTCCCTGAACAAGCGGCTGCCCTAGTTTGAGAACCATTGTTGTAGTGCAATCTCTTTATCATGGAAGTGCAACTTACAAATGTAGGTTTTTTTGTTACATAACTGCACTCAAAAACAAAACAGTGTAAAACTTTAGAGCTTACAAGTTCACTCAGTCCTACTTCTTCTTCAGCCAATCACTAAGAGAAACAAGATTGTTTACATTTCCAGGAAATAATGCTTCTCCCTTCTTAATTATAATGTCACCTGAAAATGAGAACAGGTGTTTGCATGACATTGTTGTAGCTGGTGTTGCAAGATATTTACGTGCCAGATGTGCTAACAATTTATATGCCTCTTCATGCTTCGGCCATTGTTCCAGAGGACATGCTTCCATGCTGATGACACTCGTTAAAAATAACGTGTTAATTTAATTCGTGACTGAACTCCTTGGGGGAAAATTTCATGTCTCCTGCGCTGTTTTACCCACATTCTGCCATATATTTCATGTTATAGCAGTCTCGGATGATGACCCAGCACATGTTGTTTGTTTTAAGAACAATTTCACTGCAAATTTGACAAAATGCAAAGAGGATACCAATGTGAAATTTCCAAAGATAGCTACAGCACTTGACCCAAGATTTAAGAATCAGCAGTGAAGTCCAAAATCTGAGAGGGATGAGGTGAAGAGCATGCTTTCAGAAGTCTTAAAAGAGCAACACTCTGATGCGGAAACTACAGAACCCAAACCACCAAAAAAGAAAATCAACCTTCTGCTGGTGGTATCTGACTCAGATGATTAAAATGAACATGCATTGGTCCGCACTGCTTTGGATTGTTATCGAGCAGAACCTGTCATCAGCATGGACGCAAGTCCTCTGAAATGGTGGTTGAAGCATCAAGGGACACATGAATCTTTAGAGCATCTGGCATGTAAAGACCTTGCGACGCTGGCTACAATAGTGCCATGCAAACACCTGTGTTCACTTTCAGGTGACATTGTAAACAAGAACCAGGCAGCATTATCTTCTGCAAATGTAAACAAACTTGTTTGTCTGAGCGATTGGCTGAACAAGAAGTAAGATTGAGTGGACTAGTAGGCTCTAAAGTTTTACATTGTTTTCTTTTTGAATGCAGGTTTTTTTTGTACATAATTCTTCACTGATAAATTCAACTTTCATGAGAAAGAGATTGCACTACAGTATTTGTATTAGGTGAATTGAAAAATGCTATTTCTTTTGTTTTTTACAGTGCAAATATTTGTAATAAAAGTAAATATAAAGTGAGCACTGTACACTTTGTATTCCGTGTTATAATTGAAATCAATATATCTGAAAATGTAGAAAACATCCAAAAATATTTAAATAAATGGTATTCTATTATTGTTTAACAGCACGATTAATCACAATTAATTATTTTAATCACTTGACAGCCCTAGTAAATAATAATAATAATACATTTCATGTCTCCCCTTGGAGAGGACAGATATTTTTAAACCACTCTGCATGTTACCTAGTGAAGTCTTCCTTAGACATGACGCACACTTCAAAAATCAATCAATGTTTCCATCTACTGAGGTTTTTAACATATCTTCCATCACCATTGTGTCTGCGTTGTGGGCCTAAACAACTTACCTTTAATAAAATGGGTGACTCACCAGGGTCAGCATTTCAAATGTGATGAGGAATTTGGAAAATGATGACTCTTATATTAGATGACCTCAGTGTACTTGAGTAATTTTGAAAAATGCTCTCAATCCAACTTCTAAATTAGACTGTTTTAATGTGTGCAAACAATATTTGCATATGACCATTTGAGTGGGTATACATTTACATTCCGACTGCACAGACTACAACAAAAACAAAAACACAGGCCTTGTTCCTGCAAAGGTATTTGTGTACACCACTCTGCTTTAGGTGTCTTGCTTCTCAGTTTTTCACATCATTCTAGCTTTTGAGACATGCAAAATATTAGATGAGTTATTTTCTGCGTTTCAACTAAGGCCTGGTCTACACTAACCCCCAAATTCGAACTAAGGTACGCAACTTCAGCTACGTGAATAACGTAGCTGAAGTCGACATACCTTAGTTCGAACTTACCGCGGTTCAGACGCGGTCCACACGTGGCAGGCAGGCTCCCCGTCGACTCCGCGGTACTCCTCTCGCCGAGCTGGAGTACCGCAGTCGACGGCGAGCGCTTCCGGGATCGATTTATCGCGTCCAGACCAGATGCGATAAATCGAACCCGGAACTTCGATTGCCAGCTGTCGAACTACCGCGGTAGTGTAGACCTGGCCTTAGAGAATGTATTTCAAACCTTGACCTTCTCTCTTGTGCTACACATACCCCCTCCGATTATGAAAACAGTGAGAATGACCTTAGAGTTGTTGACATCCTATTTTTAAAAACTCTATTTTCAACAGCAGCACTTTAATAAAAATGATATATAAATGAAAACTGAAAATGTTTGTTTTAAGAGCTAATTCTGTTGTCATTTAGGGCTACTTTTTTTCTTTTGCAGGTTTTAGTCATGTCCTTTTAAAATGGATAGCAATAATGTTATTAAATTTCTACTCATTGCACTAAGAATGTAGCCCAAGAGTCAATTGCCAGTCAGTACCAAGAAGTCTCCGTGAATATTGTCTTAAATGTTAATGTTAGATAGTGTGAGAAGGACAAAGAAAACTCAGTCTAATTAAAATTTAAACTTTTTATAAAGGCTCTATCATGAGCCTTTGGTTTCCTTAACTTAAAGTGTAGTGACACTACACTACTAATGTAGTGACATTACCTTTGTAATGATAAGATGTCACATTTTCTTTTTAAAAATGATGCTTTAGTGTGAGATATTCAAATAAAAGAGTTGTGTTTTCTAGAAACTCGAAACTGGAGATGTTTTATCCAAGAGTTCTTTGTCAGGTTGTTAAACAGAAATAACAAGGCTAATGAAAGAGGAGAAAAGATAAATTAATATAATCAGAAAAAAAAGATGAAAGGGTAAAAAAAGGTATGAAAACTCTCTGGGGGTTAGCTAGGAAAACTGTCAGGTTGCACACAGAGAAAGAAAGAAAGATCAAATGGTAAAAAAACTTTGAAGTCCTGAAAAGTAGATAATAGTTTCAGGTATGTATTCAGATATTTACATATATGCATGGGAAGGGAGTAGATTGTACAGGCAATAACTCTATCTAGCTGTAAAAGAAAATGCTAGTGATGGTTAAGGCAGAACCGCTGAAAATAGGAATTACATTTTTATTTTAACATCTTAGTTCTTAGAGGCAGATTCTGATATCCATATACTACTATAGATTCTGATTCCATTGACTTTAATCGGACTACTTGTGGGATCAAGCACTACACAATGCGACCTGGATTTCAGACCTTATCTCTATAATACTCTGATAAAAATACAGAGCTCTTTTTCTTTACTATAATTCTTGAAATGCTTTTTTGGAATGTGGAAGTATAAGAAAACTGTAGATATTATGAGCCAGATCCTCAGCTGACATAGGTGGATGCCACACCTTTGAAGTCAAATGGAGCTGTGCTCATTAACCCCAGTAAGGGACCTGGCCCGGATGAAAGAATGGTAGCAGGAAATGATCATTTCAATCCTCATTGCTACAATTGCATTGTGGCCTACAAATCTTTCAGTTTGTCTATTACCTATTATGAATGTCTATGCATTTCCTGTAAAGGCTGTGATGAATAATATAACAGTATGGTCAATTTTAATGCTTTAAATTACTAGGTACTATAGCTACATTCTTTCCTACTTAAGCTCCTAAGAGAAATCAGTCTGTGGGTGTCTAGAATTTACTTTAGATTAGTTCAGATGGTCAAGGGATATGCAAAGTGATTCATATACTTTAGTAAAACAATTCTTCAGTATGTCTGACTGCACAGGGCATTCACCATTTTTTTGTATAGGGAATGGAAGGAAAAGAATTAAGGGTGTAATGACTTACTATGACTTGGAAGTTCTTGTCTTTTATCAAGGTGCTTCAATATACAATGGGACTCTCTGTAGAAGCAGACACTAGTTACACTGGGTTATGGTGTAACAAAAGTTCTCTTTCCTGGTTTCAAATTAATTCAGTGTTCGAGAGAACAAATAAGTAAAAAACAACAAAGATCTCTTTTACCGAGGGTCATAGGCCAGAGATGCTGTTCGCTACTAACACATTGTAGAATAATGCTAAGGATAACTTGCCTAGATTATTTTGCAGATATCTGGTCTGCTGGGTCTGCGGTTAGTTTCTGTGACCCCCCTGAGCAAATCAGTAGGTTATGTCCCACTGGCTTCCCTAACAGGATAAGGAGGAACACCTGCCTGTAAATTCAACTACTTCTTAAACTCTACTAGGCTTGAATTCATTCAGGGGGGTGACTGAGTTTCCTTTCCATGATAAGGCTGGCCTGGGGAACTTTCTGTCTCTGGATTCTTCTCCAGATCTCCAAAGGGCTGGTACACATGCCTTTAGGGTTTATTTAAGCATAGTGTTTTATACTGAATTTTCTTAGACAAAAAGTACACTAGGGAGAAGTGTTGAACAGAGTGAATGAGAAACAGTGCTCGTGAAAATCCTTACTGTTGCCAAAAGTATTGCTCTTGGTACAAAATCTGCATACACAAAGCAACAGCTATAGTGAGCATGGTATCAGCAGAATATCGATCTAGATTTCTATATTTTCACTCATTGTCATAGTATCTGTGAACCTAAAATCTCTGGACAAGGAATGACTTTTATTAGTTCTCCTGCTTCCTACTAATCACGTCAAGTTTTGAGCATAAAGAAATTATTTTATATAATGTATCTCCAGTGTGTATCATAGATGAACTCTAAGGGCTAGATGCAGCCCTGGTGTAAGTGGCTGCAGTTCCATGGCTCCAAGACTCAATAGTCTTTTTTGTAATAGCACGGAATCCTATATACCAAATGCCACCCAGTCTCATGAAATGAGTGTGGTTTGGTCCGTTATAAACCTTTCTCCACTTACAACAAAACAAAACAGAACTGCCTCATATGCAGATACAAGGGCAATCATCTGCATTTACAGTCTCTCCAATTACCTCCACGTGATCTCGCTTTTCTTTTGTACTGTATTTCTAGAGATACGATTTGAACTTAAGAGGCCTCTGAGTTCACCAAAACACACTCCGGTTTTGCTGATAAAAACAGAGTAAATGTCAATTCTAAATTAAATTATATGGCAAGTCTTTTGTAAAACTAGTTTTAAAATGACTTTTGTATAAAATGAATATGTGAGTTATATTGGATAGTTCACCATTTATCGGCGTTCGGAAAGTCTTAGAATGAGCTACTCCTAAATCTTTGGATGTGCATCTATAATACTTCAATTCCATTACATCTTATTTGTGTTGTGCAGTTATGTTTTCACTTACTCTGAGCAACTCCTTCTTGCCACTCCTTCTATTACAACCACAATCATCCAAACAACCATCATAGAATTAACTGCCTGATTCAAAGCTCACTGAAGTCAATGGAAGTATTGCCATTTTCCTCAGTGGGCCTTCAGTCAGGACCTAAAAGAGTAATACCAAAAGGATCACAGGCAGTGCTTACTATGCGCCACGGCTTGTCAGGTCTGAGCCCCGGCACCTCCACACTTGGCAGTTCAAAGGCCTGGCACCTCTGGCTCGCTGCATCAGTTCTGAATGTAAAAAAAATTGCTTGCACCCAGCACCTCTTTCATTGCAAATTAAGCACTGGTCACTGGATTATATTGACTCATATCTCTAGCTTTCAGATTGACATAGCACACCCAATTCACTAGGACAATCCATATTACAAAAAAGTAAGACTGCTCAAATAGTCCAGCATTTTAATGTGCCAAATTATCATCTTCAAATATAGTTTCCAGCTCTTATGTTACACCAGATACAGAAATGGCTCAAACATGTAATCAGCAATCAGAAGGCTGATCTTTTAAATGTCATCTGTTGTTTTCTAAGGCACTGAGATGGAGATTAAATGTTTTTCCAGTGGTGAAAAAGCATTGTGGTCATGCTGTAAATTAATATAGCAAAATGCCAGGACAGAGAAAAAAAATTGTATGCAGCTTTCATACTGGGCAACTGTCTCCAGCTTTTAGACAATCATGAATCAAAATAAGTTGAGCAATCTGGATTTTCAGGGCAATCGCACATTTGATTTCAAGCTATTAAAAAGTGTGTTGTTTCTGTTTGTTTGTTTGCTTAATAAGCTTATCAGTTGCACTTACATCTGCTGCCCATGAGTGAGAGGTGGGATGTGTGCTTTTACTATTATTATTCACTTTAAATTCTGTCAGAAAAGCTTTTTTTTTTTTTTTTTAAAGCAATTCCAGCACAATTTGGAATCCAAGTTATAGAATAATGTGATTTACTAGTCTCCCTATCACCTCTACCTTTAATCTACTATTTAATAAATTGCTATCCGGAAATCAAAATTTGTTTTCTCAGAGTTTTGAGTTATTTTCATAATATATTTCTCTCTTAGATCATTTCTGGACATAGTGTGGCCTACTTGGCAGAACACTCGAATGGGACTCAGGAAATTTGGGTTTTGTTCCCAGCTCTGCAACTAGCCTCCTGGTGACCTTGGTCATGTCACTTCACCGCTTGGTGCCTCAGTTTCCCCACTTGTAGAAGGATAATGACATTTACCTTCTTACAAAGTGTTTGAGATCTGCTAATGAAAAGTGCTATATATGAGCTAGGTAGCATTATTGTTATCAATCATTATTACCATTATACTGCATTTTTGTTGTCCGCTGGTTTGGTACATTTTAATTAGAATGGGAAAAAGACCACTTCTAAACAAATAATTCCTGTTTAATTGCACCCATCTCTAAACATGGCTACTTATGGCACTGATGCTGAAATAATATCTGCATGGCTGGACCATGGCACTGAGTTATTGACTTCATAAGGGTTTCGAGTGGGTGTAGCGGTCTGTCCACTCCCGTGTTATTGCATGATTAAGGACTGTATATACATACAGCTAGATCACAGTATTTTCTTGAACTAAAAACAAATAACCCTAAACACTTGAGCAAGTATCTTCACAAAAAGTGGCTCTTCTAAAATAATCTTAGGCTTTGATTCTGACACTCTTATTAACTTTGAGTAGTACCTGAATTTAATGGGACTGCTCATGGAGTCAGGTACTAATCAACATGAGTGAGGGTGGCAGAATTAGGCACTTAATATTCTTCTGTCATTTCTTTATGGCTACTTTGACAATTATGGTAATGTGCCATTTTTTATATAATCATACTCTTCAAAACATTTCTCAGGCTTAGGTGCTTAACTATATCCATTTAGGTACATTGCTATGTACTGTATAATCTAATACACCATAATCTAAAGGAACATTCTTTCACAGCAAGACAGTCTAAGAAAGGACTTTCTAAAATGACCTTTAACAAACAAGTTTTCCACAAAAAACTTTAAAAAATCATTTTAAAGACTGTTCCCTATTTTCTAACAAAAGATTTGTAAAGTGTCTCACTTTGAATCTGGAAATATTTCCATTGCCTCAGCAACTTTACATAGAAATTAGTAAAGCTTTTTTTAGCACTAACTTTCAATAATGTGGACATGCTTTTGAAAGTTCCACTTATGAACAACAATGCCTTCATAATTTACATTAGCATACAATCAAATCTTTGTTTCCACATATACTGTCTTCCAGAAGTAGTACCTCTGGGAAGGACAGAGCTAAATCCAGGATATACATCTTAACAAACTCAAAGCAACCTTCGCCAAACAAGGACACTGCACAGAGAAGTAGATAACATCATGAAATGTGCCACCCAAGTACTCTGAGAGAATTTGCTTCAATAGCGAATAAACCCCCATCTGACCACACTTACCACCTCACACTGGAACCCAAATGGGGTATCATCAAACTCCAATTACCCATACTCGATGGAGACCCCATCCTGAAATAAATCTTTCCTAATGCCCCCTTTTCTGGCATTCAAACAACCCACCAACCTCCCCAATCTCATCATCAGAACCAAGCTCCCCATAAACCAGGAGCCACCAACTCAAAGGGCACCAGAACAACAGTTGCAAAACCTGCAGAATATTTCCACTGATACAATGATCAACACCTCCCCTCAACACACCTTTCAAGATCCCACAACATGTGGTGTACCTCATTCAGTGTACTAAATGCCCCAATAACAACTATGTGGATGAAACTAGATAATCACAAAGAAAAAAACACCACATCACCTGTGTGTGCACACTTTTCACAAACCGATCATTTTATATCTGACCTAGTAGTCCTCATCCTCAAAGGAAACCTGCCTAACACTTTCAAAAGATGAGCCTGAGAGCTTAAATTCATAATTTTGCTAGACACTAACAATCATGAACCTAATAGAGACACAGGATTTATGGCTTATTACAACGATCTATAACTGTCTAGCTACTCCCCCAGCTGTTTTACCCCCCTTCCTTTCCTCTCTGTGTCTGAGGCCAGGTCTAAGGCTAGGTCTACACTACCCGCCTGAATCGGCGGGTAGAAATCGACCTCTCGGGGATCGATTTATCGCGTCCCGTTGGGACGCGACAATCGATCCCCGAATCGACGGTCTTACTCCACCAGCGAAGGTGGGAGTAAGCGACGTCGACAGGAAGCCACAGAGGTCAATTTTGCCACTGTCCCTACAGCGGGGTAAGTCGGCTGCGATACGTCGAATTCAGCTACGCTATTCGCGTAGCTGAATTTGCGTATCTTAAATCGACACCCCCCCCCCCCCGTAGTGAAGACGTAGCCTAAGCCACAGACTTATACTGGTATAACTACATCACTCAAGGGTGTGAAAAATCCACATCCCTAAGTGACACAGTTATACTGACCTGAACCCCCACCGTCTCTCAGAGAGGTGGATTAACTGTGCCGATGGGAGAAGTTCTCCCATTGGAGTAGGAGCTTCTTCACTTAAGTGCTACACCTTTAAGTAGAAAATGAATAGCCAAACCTGTGTGCAGAAATGAAAAGAAATCTGGACACAGGTTTTCTATCATGACGTATTCAACATAGTTCTATCTAATATTTATACCTAGATAATAATAAATATGTTAAATATTAATATTGGAGCCAAGCTATAATGCTGAATCTAAGACAAGAATGTACTCTGTGAACTGGAGTCATCTAAAATGCTTGCATCGGGACATGAGGGAGAAATCTGGTAGAGATTAAATTCACTGGGTTGTCAGAAGGTGCTTCAGGGAAGCAAGTATTAAATAGTACCTGGTTTTGGAAACCTTGAGTGAAATTCTGGCTCCATTGAAGTCAATGGCGAAACTCGTATTAAATAAATATTTATTTTTAAAAGGCCTGGTTCTGTTCTTACACTAGTTTTGCACTAAAATATCTCCAGTGACCTCAGTTACTTCTGACTCACTGCTGTTAGTGAAATCAGAATCAGGCTGTAGAGTCCTATTACACACACTATAGCATGCAACTTATTAAATAAACAAACAAACAAAACAAAGTTACCATTGTCTCCAGTGCCTGCAAGCTAAACTCAGAAGCGTAGGGCTAGTATATGAGAACATGACATTTACTAGAAAATATGTGGGGGGCGGGGGAGTGAAAATGACTTGCATGTTTTCATCTTCTGAAAGGACAGAAAAGCAAAAAATAAATAAGCAACATAAATAGTGAAAAAGGAATCCATTGTAACAAATACATTTTTTTAGTAATATAACCTAAAATTTTCTTTTCAAATATTGACTACTTAACAAGACAGAGTTCCTTTCATATTCGTGTAGCACTTTGAAACATGTAAAGTGCTATTGCTACCATCCTGTAAGTATTATCTTTTAAATGTTATATGTTATTAAACTTAAAACACATCTTAAAAGTTATTATTTTGGTATTATTGCAGCCCCCAGTGATCTAAACTGAGAAAGGGGCTCCACTGTGTTAGGCATGTCATATACACATCATAAGAGACGGTCCCTGCACCGAGGAGCATGGGATCGAAATAGGCGAGATAGATAAAGAGTGGAAGAAAAGGAAATATTATTTCCCCCAAATTTACTGAGGGGGATTGAGGAACAGAGAGTTTAAACCCCTGATTCAGCAAGATATGTATGTAACTTTAAGCATCTGAGTAATCTCACTGACTTGCATAGTCAGTTTGAATGATTTGCTGAAGGTAACACAAAAACATTGTAGTAGAGGTGAGAACTGAATCCAACTGTTCTGTATCCCATTCCAGTTTTTGAACTACAGTAACATCATTCATCTCAAAAAGTGTATCAAAAGCTCAATAGGGTCCTGGTCCATGATTATGGAACCTAGACACTACACTAATAAAAATAGTGAACAATAACAATAAACCTAAAAAAAAAAAAAAATTGAGTTTTTTTTCTCCCGGGAGTATCCACATTTTTCCTCTCTCTTTATGACGGTAAAAAAATATCTTTATTGCTTAGCTAATCTGCTACTGTCTTTGTAATTGGAAACCTGGGCCATTTGGAAATGAAAAAGCTAACACAGAGCAGAGTTAATAAACCAGCCTGTCAGCTGTACTGGACACTTGGTCCATAGAGCAGGAAGACTACAAATGTTGATGAGGAAGGATATAGTGCATACAGACTGAGGTAGTTATTTGTGATTCTAGTGATTACTATCTATTGTCCTTTCTTTCTTCTGTAAGGTTCGTCAGCAGGAAGACTTAAAGGCATAAGATTGCCCAGGCTAGGAAATGTCAAGAGACAATAATGCAAAGGCATCTTTGATTCCTTTTAAACTCAACCTTCCAGAGGAATGAGAAAGAACTGACTCCATTTAGGCTTCCCCATCCACATACATAGAATCATAGAATCATAGATTATCAGGGTTGTACGCTCCTTTCCTCACCAGCTATACCAAAATACTATCTATCCAGTTTCCCAGGATCCATGTAGTTTTGCAGTGTTGGGACTGGGGTTTGCATGGTGTTTATTTTATTGCCCCTGTTGTCACTGTCTACTGTTAAAAGGAATCAGTAACGTTTGGATGTACTGTGGGATTTTGCTGAGAAACAGGTTGGCTTTTCTACTGCTTCAAAACTATTATGCCCTCAGTTGCTGCTTCAGATTCCCTTCCCTCGCTGCAACGGTCCCAAAAATGATCTTGAGTTGCATGTCTCCCCAACTGGTTCCCCTGTCAGGAGTATGCCACTCTCCATGGGCTGTAAGGACTGTAGGAGAAGAGTAATTCACAGTGGCAACACCATCAGTAAGGCCAAAGAAGGATCCCATTACCAGTGACACAACAAACATACCTGATTCCATTGTCTCTCTCCTATTAACATCTTGGTCACCTGCATCACCAGTTGCAGGACATTCTGGGGTCAGCTGCACAGTGATAGGATAAGATTGTGTTTCCTGTTTAGCAATCAATTCCCTAGTTGTTCAGGGCTCACCCCTAAATAGTCCTCCTGTGCATGGACATGCTGTGTGAAAGCAGCACTAAATCAATAGGGGACAGCTCTCATATGGACCACTGCTTGTTTCCACTCAGTGGTAAGATCTAGCTGCTGTTGGTATCTTGTGATTTTGGTGCCAGGGCGACCTTACCCTCAGTGGGGTATCTTGGAGTGCATATCACTAGCTGCTTCCACCACCCTTCCCCCTCCAAAGTGGTTTATGTCTACATGTGCATGTCTATGAATATAATATTCTATATATTTGTGTGTTGCTGCTTATATGTAGCTTCGCCTATCCTCTTCTCGTATTTGCAAGCCAAAGTTGTCAAAGATGGCTTTTTTGGGAGGGGGAGGGAGGGTCAACATTTAAATGTGTGAAATTCTGAAAATGCAAAATTTCAAGCTAGAAGCGTATGCTGGCAAGTGGATCTTGGGAAAAAAACAAACAAAACAAAAAAACCCCAAAGCCTCCATCACATTTTATGAAAGGAGATTTTAAGGATTTGAAATTGTGCAAAATGAATTAGTGATACTCCTGGTGTGAAATCTCATGACAAATTGTTTCGCCAGTTTCATACATCCTTACTGTGCATTATAAAAAAGCAGATAAGAATGCCTGCTAACAAGATGTACCAAACATTTATCTGCCTTTTCTTCTGAAAACAATTGTATCCCATGCTGTATTGCTAAACTCTGTGCCAAACTGGAAAATACAGTAGTTTGGAAGTAAATGATCACCAATAACAAAATGCCACATGAAAGTGCTTTCGTGTATTGCATTGCTACAAATGTTTTTTATTTTTTCTGGTCTGCTCTGGGAGGAGAGCCTTTCCTCCTCTTGATTAGATTGAAAGGAGTAGCTTTCTGAAGTGGATTACTTACATTATCTATCTGATCTTTAGAGGAAACTGTTTGTGGTTTGGGATTTGAGACATTAATAGCTGCAGATGTGAATGCAGTAATGGCCACAGAACTACTTCTGTCAATGTACACCAACTCACTGGAACAGGAGAAAAAGAAAGGCTGTTGTTCATGTGAGAGCTGTAGTGGTTGAGGGATTCTGCACTATTAATCCTTTCCTTATTATTTTATGGAATATTGTCTTCACTGAAATCATCTGCAGATAACTTTTCTCCTCTTGCATGGATCTGAAGGGTGAGTTAAGATCAGCTGGAGTACATAATAGACAGCAACAAGACAAGCTTTTGTAAGATGTACCACACATAGGCCTCAACCTGAAGGGAAATCCCTTCAGAGGGTGGTGTTAGATTATTTAGGGCTAGGTTCATGATAAGGGTGGTGTGGAGCAGCAGTGCCTCAGGGGAAGCACTGGGAAGCAATCTGACTCAGAATGCTTCCTGAAGCTATCTGGTATGCTAGATTTCAGCAGTCCAAATAATATCTAAATCAGGATGGCCCCCTGGGGTCTTACATTTCACAAAATCCATTAAAAGTCTCTCATTGACCTAGTCAGAGAATGCAGTCAGAATTAGGTCTCTGACCAGGCCTGGCTTCTTGGGCTAATGCAGAGGGAGGATCTATCTTTCTCCCTCTCTCCTGGCTTGCTTCAGAACTGACATTTGATAGCAGCAACCAGGCCTTTTTAATCTGGCATGCTGGACCCTGACTGGCCTCTTCCTGCTCCCAACCCTTCTAGCCACTGGAGGACCAAGTCTCACTGGTTCCATGAGCCACTGACACTGGCAGGCCTTTCTAGGCAACACCTGGAGGACCAAACTCACTGTGCTTCTCTTCTTAAAGAACTGCTTCCTAGAGCAGGGTGTGCCAAGGCAGAGGTGTCTCTGGCAAAGGTCAACAAATGCCTGGTATACCCTACCATAACACCATACTCCTGTGGGAGGTACGGAAAGAACAGTCCTTGGGGTCCCTTAACACAGGCACTGCAATTCCACATGGCCCTTACACAGGCTGTATAAGGGTGAAGCTTACACTCTTCCCACCTAACCTGTGCTTCCATAGAAGGTCAGGCAGAATGTGGCCCTCAGAGCTTGGCCACTCTGCTATGACTATCACCAAGCATGTAAGTTGTGGAGGTGCTTTTTATTATGTGGATTCTTGTCACTGAGAACTAGATTCAAACACTAAACTCATTACATACAGATACTGGATTCATATTCTGTTGTCCTCTGAGCCATCCAGTCCTGCAAGCCCATCCCTCCTGCCTATAAGTACGTCACCTCACCATTCTACACAGTCACCACAAAACTGTGGGTTGAGAGTCTCATTTACATTCTGAAGCCCAGATTTCTTCTCAAGCACTGTAGCAAACCTTACTGCTGCCCAGACATGAGGCAAATTTTAATCGCAAAATTAAAGTCAAATCACTCAATACATCTTTAAAATAAACTCATTATCATAACCCTGGAAAATAGAACATTGATCCATTCACACTGCAATCCAAAGATTTCAATTTTATGGTCTTCTTCGGATAATTTACTGAAAGTTGTCACTCTAAATTTACAAAACAAACTGCTACAAAATGCGTATGTGGTCAGAATAAAGAGATTGGAAAAGAGAATCAAACACACACACACAAACAGTGCACACATGTAAAATACTATACAAGGTTTCTTTCCTTAAATACGCAATCTGTCTCTTACACACACACATACATTGTAATCCCTACTCTCATTTTTTCCCCAGGCTTTTGGGGAAGTAGTGTCCGCTGGAATATGTATAATGTGGGTGGAAGACTGAAGCTGGAATTATTATTACTTTCTTCATTTTTTCTTGGTGTCAAGGAAGCTGCTGCATCTGTTTACATTGTTAGTTCACTGTGTTCTTAATATAGGAGTTTTCTGTATTTGTATAAACCAGAATAAATCCATCAATAAACATTACATAAATTCATAAATTATCATATTGCAAATAACAAATTGACTAAAGTCAGCCCCAAACAAAATCTCTCCTTCCCATAACAGCAACAGCCCTTTACATCTAAGCCACCTTCTCACTTCTAGCAAAAGCCTGATGATCTTTGTACCATAACCTGAGGGTTAACAAACTTAAGCTTAGCCAGACCAATAGGGGAACCTATGTCCAAAATCAAAGGCTCTCCACTCAGAATAACCTACTTCCAACCCACAGATCTCCACCCTAGCAAAAGCACCCCAGCTGTATTAAACTGTCAAGACTATACCTAAGAAGAGAAGGTCCCTAATTTACCTTGGACCCAAAGTAAGCTAAAACCTATAGATCAAATGTAATCAGCTTCTTGAATTTTAGAAAGAGATCAGTAGCTTATGCAGGTTACAGAACCCAGGTGTAAGTGTGAGCCACATAGTAATCACCTCTATGCAAGCAGGTAGCCGTGTTCTGCATTACCTGTAATTTCTGTGTGCTTTCTTCAAATGGAAAGCCACATTGATCCCACTGAAGCAGTCCAATATGGAGGACTCAGTGTTATGGACAACTGTGTTAAGGTTCATCATGTCTGAAGCAAAAATTCACAAGTGTGTAGCTCTCAAGGCTAGTGATGGTACCTGGAAGCACAGAAGCACCCAGGGATCTACAAGGACCCCTAGATTATGAACCTTAGAGACAAAAGAAAAACACTCCTTCTTTCACACAGGATGCAGATATTGCCTCTGTTGTTGATTCCTCCCCACCAGCCTCACAGTCCCTCTTGTCTGGATTAATCTTTCACCAGTTCACCTTCATCTGTGCTTCTATCTCATTCTCATCTTTGCCCCATGTGTTCCAAGCTTGTCTGGAACTGAGGAGAAAAGAGAGGAACCAGCAGTGTTGAATGTCATCAGCATGCAGATGGAACTGCAGCCTGAGTTGTCACATTGTCTCTCCCTCAGGCTTCACATATGTGTTGAAATGAACTGAAGATTGCAACTCCTGCAGATAAACGCAAGGACCTATTTCTTATAATACATTTAGGGCAGTATTATTCACACTAACTTTAGATGGCAGAATGTTACGAAGTCAATGTGTATTTAAAGTTTGCACAGTTGTATTGCATGAACATATGTGAACACACTTTCAATGTTCTGGCCAAGCATAAAATAAAACACTTAGAAGATAAAACTCAGAGAATTTCATTAAGAATTTATTGCAAACTCCAAATGATAACCTCATGTATTGGAACGTGAATTGTGAGCTGAGTGTCGCAGAAGTGCAAAATCATTCCATAAATTATCTGTAAAAGTGGTAAAATCTATGAGTCCTCTGCTATAGGTTATTTTTAGATCCTCAAACTGCGCACAACAGCATGTTCATTAGGGAAACAATTACTCCATGGCAGCACACTGAAATTAAACTAGGAACACACGTATTTAAAAGAAAAATTGCTAATCAAAAAATGTGCAAAATCCAACTGTGAAATTCCTGCTCATTTCTTCCTGGAAATCACATAGATTAATTTGATAATAGACAGCAGTCACTAGGATGCAGAAGTATTTTTTGAGTTTATGTCACATAGTTTGACACGTTGATATGTATTGAAAGATTTCACCCACTTTCAATGTGTGTGACAGATGTGTGTACACTAAATACCTTTTATGATTTACAGCTGTGGGGACAGGGTGTCAATTGTGATGAGTTTTAACACTCAGAGCAGCTGAAGGGAGAGGGGGAGATGGCTCTCAGGTACATTTTTGCTTTCCCAATCCTTTGCTGGCTAGAGGCCAAAATGTCCCCAGGTGCAACTTAGAGCTGCCATAAGGGACTTGGCACTGGCTGAGAATCAAGAAGAATGCTGCTCCATCCCCTTGTGCCCTTGCTTTCCCCCTCACTGCTCCTGACTCCCTCCCCACACTGTTAAAGGGAACCTTTGGCTGCTCCCCTGCCAGCTTCAGGGGCACATAGCAGCTGGAACAAGGGCCAAAGATCTGTGTGTCGTTGCACCAATTGCACTCAGAACCTAGTAAAATGCAGTGTGGAGATAGTGTGCTAGACAAGCCCTGAGAGGTGCTGCCTTATGGAGGCTAATCCTTCAAGTATAATTGGGTATTAGATTATTGATCTTTGCTTTAATTTCTGTATGGGTAACTTGCACTGATGGGTTTTGGGGAAACTCTTTACAATGTGCCATGTCCTGAGAAGTGATGCGCACGTCCAACTTCCATTGGCTAGAATGACTTTGCTCCATGGGATTTGAAGAGCCTGTGCAAAAGCTTTACATCTTTTGCATGCTGCATTGCATGCTGCTTAAAGGGGGCAGGTACAGCACATGGGAGAAACTGTAATCCTGAGCGGACTAGTAGTTCTGATTCCTTTCCACGGCCTGCGGGAGGTTTCTGTTGTCTCCATCTACTCTGGTTTTCTACAGTACACAGACCATTTTCCTTGGATTGTGAGCTGGGCAGCTGTTACCTTTAGTGCATGTGTATGGGCTGTAGACACAATGGGCTAAATCTACACCTGCATACAATCCATTTTGAGAGTTTTTAGGTATCCATGATATGAATACTAAGGAGTTTCCAGATAGAGTTGAACACCATAGTATGAAAGCCCCCAAATACACATATAAACTCTGATTCAACAGGTACATAAGCATGCTTATAAACATGAAGCAAGTGGGTAGTCCCACTGAAATCAATAGGACTACTTTTGTAGTCTTAAGATTCTGCACATGCTTCAGTGTTTTGCTAAATTTGGGCCTCACAAGATAGAATACATTCAGATAAAAATAAGTGTGAGATCTCTCTAAGAAATATTTGCATTTTTAGGGTCAATAGCATTTATTTTAAATATTCTCAGTTGCCATGATTACACAACAGATCACAATAGCTTTGACAGAATCAATGTGAGATATCATCCAAATAATGCACATTCTAAAATCTCTGGTGACACATGGACATATTATCTGCATTATCAGCACATTGAATGGCCAGACTGTCATCCTGCATTTTGAATTTCTCTATTTCAGTTCCTTTGATACAGAGTATTAATGTTACTTAAAATATTTGTGTATTTATAGTTATTCATCTTCAATCTGCCTCAAAACTGATGAAGGAAAGGATGACATTTCTTCGACATTAAGATAAACAGTGCATTTCTTCTATCGCTTCAGGTAATATGTTAGTCAAGTACTACAATTTTTGAGTTCACTGTTTATATTATTAACAGCTGTGCTATAAGAAGTGTACTGTTGAACTGTCAAGAATGATTTGTTGCCAGATGTTAGCATAATTTGCCAGCTGTCATATTTTAATCATTTTTATTTGGCTAAAATGTGATACTTAACTTTTATGGTAAATCAAGAAATCTAGCAGAACTTATTTCATGTTACAGGAGCTAAGTAAAAAAGCAGTGATTTCAGTATTTTGAAGTGAGGGCCCAATTCTGAAGACCTATTTGTTCATTAGGCAAAATCACAATTGATTTAAATGGATATTTTTTGTTTGAATAAGAAAGGAGAGCCTGATCTTACTTAAGCAAGTGATCTTTATTCAAGGGAATCATCCTAATGAAATCCATGAGATCTCTTGTGTGAGGAAAGGTTAGTTCTGTGAGTAAGGGTATAGTAATGGGCTGTTAGCCCTGATGCCGGTAAACACATAAGTGTGTGCATAAATTTACTACTGAAGTCAATGAGACTAAGGCCATGCTTTAAGTTGAGTGCATGCTTAAGAGATTTTCTAGATAGGGTCCAGAGCACTCAGCCCATTGCAGGATTGAGCCATAACTGAACATGGAGCAAGAGGCAGCTGGGAATATAAATAATGAATCTTGTTGGACACACTTGATTTGTTTTAAATATTAATATTTAAATGTAGTAGTTCTTCACTTACAAAATGAGTGGATGAAGGAGTGCAACAGATGAAATGTATTTGGATTTTAGTAAAGCATTTGATTTTGTGCCAGGCACAATATTACTGTCAACATTAATTAAACTCAGTTTGGACAGGAACATTCTCATGTAGACTATGAACTGACTCAAAGATCATAAATAAAGGGCAACAATAAAGACTAATCAATCAAATTGTAAGGAGGAGTTCAGTGGGTTACCACAGTAATTGGATTTAGATCTGGTTTTATTTCACATTTTCACTCTAAAAATCTGGAGAAGCAGTTATGCTGGAAGGACTCTGGGGTGATAGTGGGGAGCAAATTTAGACATGCATTTGCGATATGGCAGCAGAAAAGAATGTGACTTGGGGCTGAATACATGGAGACATCAGGTAATAGACTACTTTTTATGACTGCTGTGATTGCACCTGGGTATTACGTGCCCCACACTACCAGAAACATAGCAACATATATGAGCTCAGAGCAGCGCAACAAAATTTACCAGGGGTGGGATGTTACCCAGATTTATGAGGAGAGACTAAATGAAATAAATATGTATCGCTTGGGTGATAGATGACAAAGAGGGGACACAAGCATTGTCCACAAACACTCGAAGGTTGTGTTTGCTATGGATGGAGGGAAATTCTCTATGGGATAAAACTAGGTGTAGACAGATGAAATTAAGAAAGGGGAAATAAGCTGCATGTAGTCTGAAAATCAAGGAAAAACTTCGTGATAGTGAGATGTAGAATATGAGGCTGTGGAATAGTCTGCCAAGGGAAATGAAAAAAAAAAGTCTTAAAAAAAAAAAAGGCTGGACTCAACAATAGGCCATGTACTGTACTGGCAGGGATATTAAATGGAGTGATATTTTCTATATTTCATTTCTATAATTCCCTGAGCCACATTTTGAGCTTACTTATGCCTAGCCACACCATCAGGGGCTCGTTCACCTGCACATCTACCAATGTGATATATGCCGTCATGTGCCAGCAATGCCTCTCTGCCATGTACATTGACCAAACTGGACAGTCTCTATGCAAAAGAATAAATGGACACAAATCTGACATCAGGAATAATAACATTCAAAACCAGTAGGAGAACACTTCAACCTCCCTGGTCACTCAATAACAGACTTTAAAGTGGCAATTCTTCAACAACAAAACTTCAAAAACAGACTCCAACAAGAAACTGCAGAACTGGAATTAATTTGCAAACTGGACACCATCAAATTAGGTCTGAATAAAAACTGGGAGTGGATGGGCCATTACAAAAACTAATTTTTCCCATACTAATTTCCCCCCTGCTGTTACTCACACCTTCTTGTCAACTGTTTGAAATGGGCCACCCTCATTACCACTACAAAAGTGATTTTCCTCCCTTGGTATTCTACCGTTAATTGAATTGTCTCATTAGACTGACCCCACACTTGGTGAGGCAACTCCCATCTTTTCATGTACCATGTATATATACCTGCTACTGTATTGTCCACTCCATGCATCTGATGAAGTGGGTTCTAGCCCACAAAAGCTTATGCCCAAATAAATTTGTTAGTCTCTACGGTGCCACAAGTACTCCTTGTTGTTTTTGCTCATACAGACTAACACAGCTACCACTCTGAAACCTGTCACTACCACTTAAGTCAATCTAATTTGCATCACTCAGGGATGTGGAAAAAGGCACCCCCCACCCCCAGAGCAACACAAGTTACAGTGACCTAAGTGCTATCCACACCAGCGTTGTCGGCGGGAGACGCTCTCTCGCCAACATAGCTTCCACCTCTTGCTGAGGTGGAATAATTATGCCAACGGAAGAGTGCTCTCCGATCCGCATAGAGCATCTTCATCAGACACATGACAGCAGCTGCATTGGTGCTAACCAGTCTTCCTCTTCTGTTACCTATGATGGATTTTACCGGTGTGACTAAAGATGACATTTGGCTTTATGATTATGTGGCTATAAGTGGGGCACACAGGAGGGAATATTCAAATCACTGCATCTGAGGATACTAAGGGAATCTCCTAACACTTTTAACTATTTGACTCTTTTACCGTTACTTGAAAATTAATACACAACGTTTGAATGTTTACCCCATATGGCGTCAGTAGCTCATGAGTGGCTGGAGCCCAGGACCCTATTGACACCTCATTCTAAATTCACTGGACTACCAAACAAAACCACTACACTGAAAGGCAGACATCATAGAAACAGGTTCAGCTTTGTAAGAACCAACTTTACTGTACTACTGATGAGCTTATTCAAGCATTTTCTTTTGTGCTCACTATGTTGCTTTTGTTCATGTATTAACCCCATGGTGCTAGCAGTCAGCACATTATTTGAAAACTTCATGCTGGGATATTTGGACCACTAGTGACAAGCAGTTCAGAAAGCTGTAGAACAAGTTAGAATGTTACTATGGGGTGATTTTCTAGTCAAAGCTACACTGAGTTTATTACCTTCTCTGATTCGCAGATAGTCAACAGCACAGGATGATGCATTGTGCTTGTTGACTGAACAACAAATTTCTGTAACTATTAAAAAAGAAGTAAAAGAAAGCACACACTGCTCATTAGGTTGCTAAATTTCCCTGTGCTTTCCCAGTGTAGCATGCCATGTTGTTTGTGATGTTACTGATGCATCATATCAGACAGCAGACAGGGAAGAGCAGCCAGTGCTTTATTTTACAAGACACAAACCTCATATAAATATATACAGTTTAAAAGCAAGGCATTGTAGTGGAGATAAAAGCCGCATTGTATTGACTCCCATGGGACCCAAACTGGAGCTGCTATGGTCTCTTGCATAAACATAATGGGCCAAATTCATTCCTGATGTAACCTCACTACCTTCAAGGGAGTTACTCCAGGGATTAATTTGGCCCTATGCAATTTAGGCCTTCCATTACAGGTATAAATCTAAGGGAAAAAAGCATGTACAGCAAGATGCTTAGGCATCAACAAAGTTCATAGAGCAGAAATTCAGGATCAGATGAACACAAGTAGAGAAAAGATCCTACTTGGGTTGATTCTGATGCTGCCCTTATCCTATATTATGCATTAAAGCATCCTGATAATTGCCACAAGGTACCAAATAGCTAACCTAGGATTGCTGTAGCACATTGTTGTCCCTACTAAGCCACTTTTTAGTAACCACACCTCCCCCAGTCTTCTATGTTGACCGCAAGCGCATATATAGTGTGGGAGCATCAGCTGTATGTCAGTACAGGATCACACTTGCACTGCGGTGACACTTGCTTAATAACTTAACAAGCTTTTGCATCAAAAGTGAGCTGGTACTAGCATGATGCAAGTGCGCACAAAGGTGTGGCCCAATGCTTTTAAATACCAGATTGTCCTGGGACAATCAAAGTTAAGACTTAGGTTCATCATCCCTATTTCATGTATCAGCAAGTCTTCACCCCATGCTCCATCACAGAGTGAATTAAAGAAGTGAGGCCGTGTTCTGCTATTGACTTTTATGCTGAATCCCATTAACTTGACTGTGTCTTCAACATGAACTTAAACGGCAGTTCTCCCTGAGTAACAATGGGGGGGTGTAGTCCACAGTGCCCTTATCGTCGTGAGTGTCCAATTCTCTTCTTAAGACCCACCTCTATCAGTGATGCCTACAGGATCAGCAGGCCAGGTTATGAGAGGGCACTACTCCTCTCTCTCTTAATTCCTTTTTTGTTACAGGAGCTGGCTGGGAAATAGAAAACCCTTCCAGAGAAAAATTTAGCATTTAAAAAAAAATCACAAACTAGGATGAAATGTCAAAAATGCACAAAGGGGTTTCAAGAAAAAATCCATTTGGGGACTTTTTTGGATTCCTAGCTGCCCTCTGGAAGGCTCCTGTCAATTTCACAAGGGAAAATGACAAAAGCCTTCCAGCCCAGTTGATGTAGGGGCAGGCCATGCAGGGTATGACTGCACTGCAATGTAAGCTCAGGGTCACTAGGACTTGAGTCCATGGACCCTGGGTTTGCAAGACCAGGACTTGAGCATCCATGCTGCATATTGACCTTAGGTTTAGAATTTCTGGGACCAGGCTCCATACCTGGGGCTCCAGCATCCACACTGCAGTATGCAGACCCAAGTCAAACCACCATATTCCAAGCTTTCTACTGCCTTCCCCTGCTGTAGCCCCTTTTGCTCCTGGGTCATGGTGGTATGTGTGAAAACTTGACTGTCCATGTTACAGAAAGTTGTCGCATCCCACTAAGTTCCCAACCCACCCTACAAGGCCTTCTTTTGGGTTTGCAAGCTCCCGGCAACCAGAGCCAGGAACACAGAGGAGTCACTGCTTGAAGAGCTTCTTTTGCTTGCGCTTCCACTCTTGTTTCAGCAAACAGGCAAAGCGTCCATGAGATGATCGCACACATTCCAGTGGCAGTTTCTGACACCTACTGACTCAGGGGGTGGTGGGCATCTGCAAGACACTGTACTCTGGTGGCCATAAAAGTAAGCAGCCTCTCGAACAGATCTTTCTGCTGGACTCTATCTTCCTCCCTCAGCCAATGTTCCTGCACCAGAAACTGCACTGCCAGCCTCTCCTCATGTGTTGAAAATCTGTCCTCTTGCTCTGCAGCCTGACTGCCTTTCCACTTGCCTTTCTACTAACCGTGAACCCTTCTCCCTATAGTACTGCACCTGTTTATTGGCTCTGTCCAGAATGTCCACCATAAGTTGATCACAGAAATGCTTCCACTTGGACTGATCCATGACGGCTCTGCATCCCAGCGACCTCCTTCAAGGGGCTCACGTTGCTGAGCTGGAAGAACCAGCCTAGCTCAAAGGGCCTAAAGGCAGACATCAAACATGTGCATTATTGTTTGAGTACTTCACAACAGGTTTAGAGCATCCCCAGGCAAAAAGCCCTGTGGAATCTCAAGGCCAAAAAATTATACTTTGTAAAACAAAACTCAGTATATTCTGAGAGGAAAGCCTCAACTCCCAGAATCTCCTTAAACAAAATTCAGTTAATCACAGTGAAAAGACCACACAGGCAATGGTAAGTTACAATCAGAGCCAGCGGTGGGCATAAGCAGACAAAACAATTGCTTAGGGCCCCAAGCATCTCAAGGGGGGCCCCTATTCGCATTTTATTATGTGTTGTGGGGACCCCCCAAAATATTGCTGCTTAGGGACCTCAGTGGGCTAGCACCACCTCTGCGCACAATTTCAATTTAAAAAAAAATTACAGAGCTTCTTGGTCTCCTCAGGGACCAGTTTGAGTACAAGAGTCATTTTGGCAGCCTCGTCCAGTGCTTGCTGGCTCCCCTCCACTTCTGTACTGGATTCAGGGGTGGCAAGGTCACCGTCCCAGCTGACCAGGCTGTCGTGAAGCACCGTGCTCAGTGCAGTACCCAGCTCAGTGTTTGGTGCTGTACCCAACACCGGTCAAACTCCTTGTAGAAGAGGCAGGATGCCAGCGCGTTCCCAGAGGTGCGGTTCACATCCCTGGCTTTCCGGTAGTCAGTCTTGAGCCGTATAATCTGCTCCCTGCATTGGTCACGGGTCTGATGAATCCCCAACGCTACCAGCTTTTTGCTGTTATCTAGTCTGTGTCGTCATTCCTGGAACTCTTGCTAAAATCAAACTGTTTGCTCACCTTACAACAGAAATTAACCAAAATCTATCTGTCTGTGATCGCATGCCCAGCTAGCAGCACGCATAGCAAAGGATTTCTTTCTGTCAGTGGCCATTACAAATGCAGGGGAACGTTCACTCTGCTTGCAGCTCAGTGATCAGAACAAAATGGAAGGATTAAATGCCAAGCAGCTGTACTTGAGAGCCGGGGGCATTGCTTCCATTTCCTGTGAGCCATTGGCCACTCTTGAGATAGAAAGGGCAAAGAAAACTGCCCCATGGGATTGTGGGATAGCATTGGTGGCCTCTGAGGACACAAGTCTGGGGGCCTAGGCATGAGCTGTGTCTATACTGTAAAATGATTAAGTTTAAGCCTGAGCCCCAGCGGGACTTGAGTTCAAACCCTCCACACCTGCAGAGTCCTGTGGCCAGGGCCAGGGTCTGAGTATGAGTTAGACCAGCGGTTCTCAAACTGTAGGTTGGGGCCCCAAAGTGGGTCATGACCCTGTTTTAATGGGGTCACCAGGGCTGGCATTAGACTTCCTAGGGCCCCAGGTTGAAGCCAAAGTCTGAGCCCCACCGTCCAGGACTGAAGCCAAAGCCCAAGGGCTTCGGCTTTGGGCGGCAGGGCTCAGGCTTTGGCTTCAGCTCTGGATGGTGGGGCTCAGGTTACAGCCCCCACCCAGGGCTGAAGCCCTCAAGCTTTGGTCCCCATCCAGGGCAGCAGGGCTCAGGCTTTGGTCCCTCTTTCTGAAGTCGTGTAATAATTTTTGTTGTCAGAAGGGGGGGGTCACAGTGTAACGAAGTTTGAGAAACCCTGAGTTAGACAGAATTATGTGTAGATGGAAGGGGTTGGGCTTGACCTTGAGTCTAAGCCTGCGCTTACATTGCAGTGTAGACATACCCTCAGCCTCCCTATCTTACTCCCGCCCCCAGCTCTGGAGCCATAGAGGCAGAAAGCCCAGCCATTCCACCCACCCTCCAGCTCCAGGCCGGAGAGACTTCACACTCCAGTTGTCTATCTATCTGGCCTGGAGCCAGTAGGGAGGCAGAGAGTCAGGACATTCAGAGTCAGCAACCCTCCAGCAAGACCTTGGTCAATTTCTCTGACAGAAAGTGAAGTTGACAAGAGCCTTCCAGGTGGGGAGCTGTCATTTCAATTTTCCCTACAGAAAATCAATTTTTTCAGCAAAATTCAAATTTCCCCATGGTATTATTTGTTGGAAAATCATCCTGACCAAAAAGAAAATCAACCACCTCTATTTCCTACTCCTTTTTGCCCTACCTTCCTACCATATACACAAACAAACAAAACTCAACTACAACACGAGTAACTAACAAAGCTGTGCCAATCCTTCATTATATACGTTTGCTTGTATATCCCCCTACCCTTCATTGGTTAGTGTCTTTAGACTGTAAGCCATGCCTGGCAGGGAATGTCTCTTTTCTGTTTGTCCAGCACCCAGCACATAATGGGGCCCCAATCCCAATATGGGCCTTTCAGTACAATCATAATATAAATATTTACTATCAATAATGATATTAATAATTTCATGTATCTGTGAAACCCATGTCAATATAGAATTTGGATGAAAGTTTTGGTACAAATCCTGTGGAATCTTCATTATTTTGTGTGGATTCACAAAGTCCCTGAAGTGGAAAGTCCTTGTGTGATGCAGTATATATACAAAGAGATCCGTTACCTTTTGCCTGAAGACAAGAGGTTTATTTTATTTGCCTTGTGTCTCAAAGAAAAAAAGACAGTGTAGTCACTTTTATACCAGAAATTTGCACTAATATTTGTTCAAATTTTTAAATTAATTCATTTTGAGTGCACCCAGTCATTGTTCAGTTTATAGAGAAAGTCTTACAGACATATTCTTTGGAGCAGGGACTGTTCTTTTCTATATGTTTGTACCATGCCCAGTATGAAAGGGCATCCGTCATGATTGGGATACATGGGTGTATCTGTAATACACATAATTATAATAACAATAATGAATAGATTCATAGGATTTAAGACCAGAGGAGACCATTAATCCTCTGCTGGGAGTTCCTGCATGTCACAAGATACTAAATTTCACCCAGTAACCCCTGTATTGAGCCCAATATTTTTGTGCATGGCTAACACATAACTTCCCAAAAAAGGTATCCAGTTTTGGATTTCAAGACACTGAGAGGTGGAGAATCCACTATTTCCCTGGGCAGTTTGTTCCAAAGGTTAAACACCCTCATTGTTAAAAAATCATGCCTTATTTCTAATTTGAATGTGTCTGGCTTCAACTTCCAGCCATTGGTTCTTGTTATGCCTTTCTCCACTAAATTAAAGAGGCCAATATTTTCTCTCTGTGAAGATACTTACACATTATAATCAAGTCACCTCTGAGTCTTCTCTTTGATAAACTAAGTGGAGCACTTTAAGGCTCTCACTATAAAGCATTTTCGGGCTCTTTTTCTTCACCCTCTCCAATTTGTCAACTTCCTTTTTAAAACGTGGCAGTATTAGTATTCCAGTATCAGTATCACCAATGCATACCCAGAAGTAAAGTCACCTCCCTACTCTGAGGGCAAGTCTGCACTACTGCGTTACATCAGCGCATCTGCATCGGTGCAACTGCGTCGCCATAGCGCGTCTGGCGAAGACATGCTATGCTGATGGGCGAGCGCTTAATTAATCTACCTCCGTGAGAGGCGGAAACTATGTCAGTGCGCGGGCGCAGTGTGGACACCACTTTAAGTCAATGTAACTTACGTTGCTCAGGAGGTGTCATTTTCACACCCTCTGAGCAACGTGAATTACATCGACTTAAGCAGTAGTGTAGATCAGCCCTTCGTCACCTCTCTCCTTTTTGCCAAAGCATTGTACTGGGAGTGCATGTTGAGTTGCTCATCCACTGTGACCCCTGGATCAGAATCACTGCTTTCCAGGATACAGTCCCCCATTCTGAAGGTGTGGCCTGCATCCCTTGTTCCTAGATACATCATTATTAACAGTTTTACCTTTTCTAGCTAGTAATGGGCCTATATCATTACTAGGATTTTTTAAAATTCCTAATATACTTTAAAAACTCCTTATTGTCCTGGGCCCTGTGAAACAGGGATTTTTCCCTTATCATTTTTCTACACTTCATAACTTTAAATTTATATTGATTGCTACTTCCCCATTTTTCCATTTGTTACATTTTGCTTTTTTAAACTTTAATTGCTCCCTTCACTTCACCACTGAACCAAGGTTGGCTTTTAATCAATGTTGTGCTCTTTCTTGATTGTGGAATCATGTTTTTTTTGGCCATCTGAAAAACTCTTCTTAAAGAACTCCAAGTTTTCATTCACTTTTTTCTTTCTAATTTTTTTCCTCCTGGTCAATTTTGCTCATAATTTTCCTCATCTTTGGAATATCAACCCTTTTGAAGCACCTACTATATATATTACCGGTTGGGACTGTCCTTTTTTTGCCCATGTTGAATGTAATATGGTTATGATCACTGCTCCCCCAGGCAACCACCAACTTCCAGTATAATAATGATAGTAAATTCATTTGTTCACAGAAATAGTGATTTTTAAGAACATATAGAAGAATATTCACAAAAAGCATACTTTGAATTCATAAGAAGTATTTGCCTTGACAACCTAATTCTAAGTGTTATGTCCATCACAGGATTGATCGACTGCCCTCTGAAATTAATGTGTCTCCTTCCATTGACTTTAATGTGCATTTGATCAGGTGCCAAATCAGGAAAGGGAAATTAACCATGAAAATGGAATTTCCCAGGTTCCTCCTTGTCCCTGCATGGAACCCCATAAAGACAATGGACCTCTGCATGAGGCAAATCCATTTGCAGGATCAATGTCATCTGTGTATCCAGTAAAAACAGTTTGAATTTTGAAAAATGAATACCCTAGGGAAGCTGCTTGTGAATGAGTTACAGGCCAAGAATAATTTCCTGAAACTATTCCAGTGAATAATTTGGAATAAAGAATACATTTGAGAAAATTGTGATGCTTGCGGACCATTCATGCAAAGAAAAAGAGGAGATATATTCATCAGGTATATAACCTGTTACAATTATTTGCCCAAACTTTACTTATCACCCTGATAACAGGGAGAATTGGCCCCTTTAACATTTTCTCAAGTTCTGATAGTGGTTTCTTTTAATACTCTAAAATGATGTGTGTTTATTATTTCTGTAGCTGTGACACTGACCCATCTACCCAAGAGTTATTTTATTTTGATCTTACATATTGCAAATCTTACATTTCTTACCTATTTTTATATTCAATTTTAAAAGCACAAGGTAGAGACAGAAAACTGAACAGGGAAATACATCAGGATCTTTAGGGACATTTATTGCTAACTATAGAAATGATGTGTCATAAAAAATAGTGACTATATTAAATATGTCAGTATATTTATTATAACAATTAAAACAGCAAAAGCTTAATAACTTACGAACCTGGAGAGAACTTTGTTTTCTAATAAATTTGGCAATAAAAGATTATTTTTGACAGCAATGTTTATCATGAGCTGCCTACTACCATTGTAGCTAGTTGTTGTACTTAATAAATGATGATAAATACATCTCCTTGTAGAAGACTAGCTTAAATACGTGTTGCAAAGTCTTGAGAAATTGTACACAAGTCTAATTAAATGTGTCTAATTAAAATTGTGTAGATAGGAAAGAAATTAATGGCTTCATTTTTACTATTTGTTTATTTCATTGTCAAGTGTACTGATATAATTGCAGTGCAAAGAAGAAATCATCAAAATTGTCTTTTACCCTGGTGATTCTCTATTATAGCAATTCATTGCAGTGTCTTCATGTTCTCTGTCTTTTAAGGCAAACAAAACTAGCTAAATAAGACCTTGACCAGATTTTTTTTCAGAACTACAAGATTGAGAATATATCTATTGAACAAACTGAAGGTTAAGCTTCAATTAGGCATTCCAAATATATTTAGTGAGATATTGAAAAGCCATAATGCTTCAGCCCACACAGTTCACCAAAAGCTATGAACAAAATAAATTATAATAGAAGCAGAAGGAGGATTCAGATGGTATGCTTACAACATGTGACTTAAGTTGGGATGAAATATTACTCCCACCCTGGGTTGTGTACAGTTTGTGTCGGGGAAAAATATCCTTTTATTAAAAACCTTTTATAATTGCTGCAGATTCACATGATATGAGTAAAGGACTCAGTGAAATTAAAGCTACATATACACATCTCTTTCTTTCCAGGGTCAGGCTTACAGTTCTCTGGATTTATGTGGAGTCCTTTATTATCCAGAAGGGCAAGATAATGGATCAGAGACTATGTGTAGTCTCCTTCACCACTGGTTCCACTGCCTGGAGGGGGAGTTGGTTCCTATTCTGTTCCCAGTGCCAAGTGGGAGAAATTTGGTTGGTGTGTTGACAAATCTGTGGTGCTTCTGAAGTTTAAGAGGCAAATTCATTGCCCTGATTCCCTCTTTTTGAGCTATTCAGGCAATGCAAAAGCAGTTGAAACTGTCTGGATGTCCCCAGCAGGCTCAGAGATGATGGAGTCAACTGCTATGCTTCCATCCCCATTGCTCTACTTCTCTAACCCATGCCAGATGCCTATGGGCTCCGAGGGCGATTGTGATTTCAGCCCCCAGGAGGCAGTATGGTGGCTCAAGAGGATGCAGTGTCATGTCTAAGTAGCCGGAGAACAAACATTTTGATCTGATAATGTCAAAACCGTTTGTTTCCATTCCTAATTGATCATTTTGGGTTTTGGCTCAAAAATTTAGGTTTTGGGGGCTTTTTTTTTTTTTTCCACAAAAAACTTGAAAGCGAAGACTTTTTATGAATAACTTCATTCCGTTAAAAACCCAATTTCCCATTAAAAACAGTTTAGATGGAAAATTTTCAACTAGGCCAACTAGGGAGCCAAAACCAAGCTCCTTGGTTTCCCCACGTTGTAATCTGGACACAGCAGAGAATCTGTCCCTTGGTACTATCTGAAGGCTGTGCTACACTGCAATACACAAACTAACTTTTGCAGCCTGGGTAAGCAGAAATACGTGGGCAATTGGAGTGTGTTTGAAAGTCCTTACATTAGAGACATTTGTTAGAGCTAGCCAGGCTAATGGCTTATTTACTGCCCAGATTAGAGCAATTAAACGGAACCTTTAAAATCAGAACAAAAAAGCTCCACTAAAATGCAAGGCCTTGAGTATAACAATTTTCTTGAAGGGTAGGAGACTAATCATGCTTCTCGGTGAGTGCTTTTCTTTCTCTCTGCTTACCTGCTTCTGAGAAATACTGGCACATTCAATAAAAAACCATAGTTCTCTGACTCCTGACAGTGTGACAACTTGGTCTGTCTTTCTCGTGGTTTCATTCTCTTCCCAGGAGTTCTAGGACAGTTACTAGTGCTCAAGTGTTGTTCACACAGACCAGCAAAATGGAAGGGTGAAATTCTTATTCAATGGAATATATAAATGGCAAAACAAAAAAAACTTTGTGAGCACAGAGTTAAGGTTTCCCAGGGATAGGGTGACCAGATAGCAACTGTGAAAAAACAGGACGGGGGTAGGGGGTAATAGGCGCCTATATAAGAAAAAGTCCCAAAAAACAGGACTGTTCCTTTAAAAATGGGACATCTGGTCACCCTACCCAGGGACAGCTCATGTCCTTCCAAAATGTCCAGTTCAGCAAAACTCAAACTTCAGAAAACCAGTAAATGCAGAGTTAAGACACATACCCACATAACCTTGAGTCTGCCCCCTGGAGCTGGCAATAGTCACTGGAATTTATCTGCATGCACTGCAGCTGCATTCAGTGTGTGAGTTATGGTTGTTGAATGATTGAGACAGTAGAAGGGGCAGGTTGATAGAGGTGTGTCTGTGAGCTGCGGAGATGGGAATTAGTTTGAGGTGTCACAAAGCTGTGATTGTGTAATGAGGAGATCAGGGTTTGTGCCCACCCCATGTGTGAGAGCAAAGGGGGACATGTATGCCAAGGAGCTAGTCTGCATCATTTTATTGCAAAATTGTATAGGTTGTCTCACTAGTGAGGCACTGGGGGTGGAGCGGTTCTTGTCCCGGGAATTGTCAGTAGTGAGGAGGGATATGAGAGCAACCTGTGGGTTGTAAAAGTAGAATGAATTATATTGTAAAAGTAGAATGGATTAAAGAAATGCTGTATCTTCCTGTGACGGGTTGGATCACAGAAACCCCCTTGGGAGCTGCCACCCAATGTGCAAAGACTACCCCTGCTTCTGTTTTCCCTGCCAGCTCAGGATTCCAGCACCCTGTCTTGCTGAGCCAGACACTCCAGTCTGCTCTAACAAAGACTCAGGGTCTGAATTACTAGTCCCAAAGCTGCAAGTTTACCCGAAACCAGCTCACAGGAGTGTGCTTGTCTTTAGCACTCAGATGCCCAACTCCCAATGGGGTCTAAACCCAGATAAATCCGTTTTACCCTGCATAAAGTTTATGCAGGGCAAACTCATAAATTGTTCGCCCTCTATAACACTGATAGAGAGATATGCACAGTTGTTTGCTCCCCCAGGTATTAATACATACTCTGAGTAAATTACTAAATAAAAAGTGATTTTATTAAATACAGACAGTAGGATTTAAGTGGTTCAAAGTAGTAACAGACAGAACAAAGTAAGTTACAAGCAAAATAAAATAAAATGCGCAAATCTATGCCTAATCAAACTAAATACAGATAATCTCACCCTCAGAGGTGCTTCAGTAAGCTTTTCTCAGACTGGACACCTTCCAGGCCTGGGCACAATTCTTTCCCCTGGTACAGCTTTTGTTCCAGCTTAGGTGTTATCTAGGGGATTCTCCATGATGGCTCCTCTCCCACTCCCTTCTGTTCCACCCCTTTATATATCTTTTGCATAAGGCGGGAACCCTTTGTCCCTCTGGGTTTCCACCCCCCCTCACTGGAAAAGCACCAGGTTAAAGATGGATTCCAGTTCAGGTGACATGATCACATGTCACTGCAAGACTTCATTACTCACTTGCCAGCACACACATATACAGGGAGACTCACAGGTAAACAGCCATCTGCAGACAATGGTCCTGGTTAATGGGAGTCATCAAGATTCCAAACCATCATTAATGGCCCACACTTTACATAATTACAATAGGCCCTCAGAGTTACATTTTATATTTCTAGTTTTAGATACAAGAGTGGTACATTTATACAAATCAGATGATCATACTCAGTAGATTATAAGCTTTGTAATGATACCTTACAAGAGACCTTTTGCATGAAGCATATCCCAGTTACGTTACATTCACTTATTGTCAAATTTTTCTAAAACTATCCCAGTTACATTATATTGACTTATTATCAAGTTCTTATAAAACCATATAGACTGCACAACGTCACACTTCCTTTAAGCAGGAATGAGGAATGTTGAGATAAAGTTGACAGGAAGAGAAACATTAAGGTATTGAACAATGGGTCCACTTAAGCTGATGGTGGGACATTAACAGGAGATCAGTAAGAGTTAATAAGGAAATAAGATATGTGTGTCTAGCCCCAGGTAAACTTATCAGTTCTGCTCCCTTTGTCATCTTGTTAAGTTTGCGCCCTTTTTATCTGTATAAATAAGGTAGTTTGGGCCTTGCATGGCACTCACATTATCTGGGTGTATTAGCAGAGCGCTTTTGCTAATAAACAGAGTGGTCTGACAAATTGTGAGTCCTGAGTCTGACTTTGACAGGGTTTACTGATGATTAAGGGAAAGTTTAGGTTTAGATGGCATCCTAAGATTTAGTGTGTTAAATTTCACAAGTGTGGTATTTTGTCAGGAGAGTAGGCTAACCCTTTGAGTGAAGGGCAAGTGCAAGTAACTCCTTTCCTGTACAGTGAAAAGGCAGAGTGTGGGTATATGTGTTATTTGGGGTATCGCTCAAAAAGGGCAGGTTTTAGGTTATGTTGGCATGTACCTTAACTCTGTATTTCCTGGATTCCTGAAGTTTAACTGAAATTAGTGTTCTGGAAGGACACAAGCTGTCACTGGGAAACCTTAACTCTGTGTCAACAAAGTGTGCTGTGTGTGTGTGTTTTTGACATATAATTCTTTAGTTTTTAACAGAAAGAAAACTTGTTGTGAGAGTTAGTGGTCATGGTGGCAGCTGTTGATAGCATTAAGGCCAAGTGGACTATCAATCCCTACATCCTTCTCTCCGCTGCCGCTCATCCCCACCAACCAACACTGTCCCTTCCAGTCCATCTGCCCTCCCAGCTGGGCTCTACCACACTATTTTGTCCAGGCTTCTTCTCACCCCAGGCAGGGGTGCTTTAATGTAGGTGCATGTAGAATGTGGGGTAGCGTGCCTGCCTTGGAGTGTGGGTATTACCATATACCACCATCTAACTCACCTCTGTATCCGCCCAGTCTGTGATGTGGATGTAGCAATGATGCAGTGAACTACACTCAAGTCTATGTAGTCCTCCATTGTCACTACCACAATTCCCTGTCATGCGTCTTCTCACCTTTCAGCCTCCTTTTTTCCCTCACACTTTTTCTCTGTGGACCAGAAGTTACCTGACGTTTACTTTCCCTTGAGCAGGATTCAAGCCTCCCTTTTTGTGCAAGTGGATTGCTGTAACAACTTGCTCCACCTAACTACTGTATCACCATTTTAAAAACAATGTCCATTCCCCAACACATTTCAAATTGCCCAGAGAATGACATCAAGGGGCTGGTGTCCGTCTGGTGTGACTACACAGAGATGCATGATTATGGAAGGAATTTGTGTAACATGACATGATAACAGTTTTCAAGTACATAAAAGGTTATTACAAGGAGGAGGAAGAAAAATTGTTCTCTTTAGCCTGTGAGGATAGGACAAAAAGTGATGGGCTTAAATTGCAGCAAGGGCAGTTTAGGTGGGACATTAGAAAAATGTTAAGCACTGGAATAAATTGCCTAGGAAGGTTGTGGAATCTCCATCATTGGAGATTTTTAAGAGCAGGTTAGACAAACACCTGTCAGGGATCTTCTAGATAATACTTAGCCCTGCCTTGAGTGCAGGGGCCTGGACTAGAAGACCTCTTGAGGTCCCTTCCAGTCCTATGATTCATCTCTATGAGAAGATTTCCTGTACACTGAGCAGAGCATCCACCAGACAGAGATGCAATGAATGGAGAGGATTAAACACCTCAAGTCCCTGTATCAAAAGACAAAGGATGCTAATGGCCAGTCTGGTAATGCTCCCAGGATGTGTCCCTGCTACCAAGAGCTTGACAGTGTGCTTGGTACTGCTCCCAGCATGGAACCCACCATCATCCACTATATCCTCCTGAATGCTGGGTGTCTGACTGTGAGGCAGGAGGATGAAGCATCCTCAGCAGAGGATGGGCAGTAAAGGGTATACACTTTCTCAAGTGCTGTCCACAGAGCTTGATGCCCCATGGAGGCCACCCAGCAGGATGGGTTTGAGGATGTTCCTGTAGGAGTCTTTGAAGATTAGTTTCGGGATGGAGACATGAACCAGACTGTGGAGACGGAGTCTGAACAGAGTGTGGAGCAGGGACAGGGCAATGGGCTGCATCCAGGTCAGCGCCAAACCATCATGCATTTTATTATGTACATGAACTTCATCTTGGGTTACGAGGGCAGGATTTGTGGGTTATAACAAGTAACTTAATTGTCCTGGAGGTGGGTGTTTCTTGCTGGGAGGATGTGTGTTTGTGTGTTTACACTAGATGGTGGCTGGTGCACTTCAGACCCCCGTATAGTACTTTCCCTCACTCCTGCTGCTGCAGCTGCCATGAAGTATCCAAAATGGATGCCAAGCTGGGGGCAAAAACAAAATAATATCATATTTTTTTCATTTTGGCATCCATTTTGGATACCTCATGGAAGTTGGGGGGGGGGGAGGAAGGGTAATAGAATCATAGAAATGTATGGTTGAAGTGACCTCAGTAGGTCATCAAGTCCAGCCCCTTGTGCCAAGGCAGGCCCAAGTAAACCTAGACCATCCATGACAGGTTATTGTCCAACCTGTTCTTAAAAACTCCTATGATGGGGATTCTACAACCTCTCTTGGAAGCCTATTCTAGTGCTTAACTACCCTTGTAGTTAGAGAGGTTTTTCTAATATCTAACCCAAATCGCACTTGCTGCAGATGAAGCCCATTACTTGTTGTCCTGCCTTCAGTGGACATGGAGAACATTTGATCATTGTCCTCTTTAGAACAACCCTTAGCATATTAGAATATTATAGGTCCCAATTCAATCTTTTCTCAAGACTAAACATGACCAGTTTCTTTAACCTTTCCTTTAAGGCTTTTGAATCCTTTTATCAGTTTCGTTGCTCTTTTGGGCTCTCTCTAATTTGTCCATATCTTTACTAAAGTGTAGTGTCCAGAATTGGACACACTACTCCAATTGAGACTTCACCAGTGACAAGTAGACAGGGGCAATTACCTCCCATGTCTTACATAGAACACTCCTGTTAATACACCCCAGAATTATATTAGCTTTTTTCACACCTACATCACATTGTTAACTCATATTCAATTTGTGACCCACTATAGCCCCCAGATACTTTTCTTCAGTATTACCACCTAGCCAGTTCTATTTTGTAATTATGCATTTGATTTTGCTTCCTAAGTGTGGCATATAGTACTTACCTTTATTGATTAGGGGAGCAAATCAATTGGGGAAAAAAACCTAACTGGCTTTAAGATGGTATGATGAGACTGCCTACAATGACATGTAGCTGATTTGCAACTGCTGACAGCAAATATACCCAATGGCCGGTGATGGTACACTAGATGTGGAGGACTCTGAGTTACTAAAGAGAATTCTTTCCCTGGTGTCTGGCTAGTGGGTTGGTGGGTCTTGTCCACATGCTCAGGGTCTAACTGAGCACCATATTTGGAGTCAGGAAGGAATTTTCCCAAGTCAGATTGGCAGAGACCATGGGAGTTTTTCAACTTCCTCTGCATCATGGGGCATGGATATAAACTAGTGTAAATGGTGGATTCTCTGTAACCTGAAGTCTTTAAACCATGATTTGTGGACTTCGGTAACTCAGACAGAGGTTAGGGGTCTGTTACAGGAGTGGATTTGTGAAGTTCTGTGGCCTGCAATATGGAGGAGGTCAGACTAGATGATCATGATGTCCCCTTCTAACCTTAAAGTCTATGAGTCTATAATTTCATTTTGTTGAATTCAGACTGATTCTCAATTTGTCAAGGTCATTTTCAATTCTAATCCTATCCTCCAAAGTGCTTTCAATGCCCCCCAGCTTGATGTCATCCACACATTTTGTATGCATATTGTCCACTCCATTCTCCAAGTCATTAATGCAACTATGGAATACCACTGGATCCAAGACTGACCTCCATGGGATCTCCACAGATATGTCTTCCCAGTTTGACAGTCTGGCTATGTGGACTCTCTCCTCAGGCCCTACGCTACCAGCACTCCCAGCTATCTTCGAGACACCACTGACTTCCTGAGGAAACTACAATCCATCGGTGATCTTCCAGAAAACACCATCCTGGCCACTATGGATGTAGAAGCCCTCTACACCAACATTCCACACAAAGATGGATTACAAGCCATCAGGAACAGTATCCCCGATAATGTCACGGCTAACCTGATGGCTGAACTTTGCGACTTTGTCCTCACCCACAACTATTTCACATTTGGGGACAATATATACCTTCAAGTCAGTGGCACTGCTATGGGTACCCGCATGGCCCCACAGTATGCCAACATTTTTATGGCTGACTTAGAACAATGCTTCCTTAGCTCTCGTCCCCTAATGCCCCTACTCTACTTGCGCTACATTGATGACATCTTCATCATCTGGACCCATGGAAAAGAAGACCTTGAGGAATTCCACCATGATTTCAACAATTTCCATCCCACCATCAACCTCAGCCTAGACCAATCCACACAAGCGATCCATTTCCTTGACACTACTGTGCTAATAAGAGATGGTCACATAAACACCACCCTATACCGGAAACCTACTGACCGCTATACTTACCTACATGCCTCCAGCTTCCATCCAGGACACACCAGACAATCCATTGTCTACAGCCAAGCTCTAAGATACAACCGCATTTGCTCCAATCCCTCAGACAGAGACAAACACCTACAAGATCTCTATCAAGCATTCTTAAAACTACAATACCCACCTGCTGAAGTGAAAAAAAAAAACAGATTGACAGAGCCAGAAGATTACCCAGAAGTCACCTACTACAGGACAGGCCCAACAAAGAAAATAACAGAACGCCACTAGCCGTTACCTTCAGCCCCCAACTAAAACCTCTCCAGCGCATCATCAAAGATCTACAGCCTATCCTGAAAGTTGATCTCGATCTCTCACAGATCTTGGGAGACAGACCTGTCCTCGCTTACAGACAGTCCCCCAACCTGAAGCAAATACTCACCAGCAACCACACACCACAGAACAAAAACACTAACCCAGGAACCTATCCTTGCGACAAAGCCCGATGACAACTCGGTCCACATATCTATTCAAGTGACACCATCATAGGACCTAATCACATCAGCCATGCCATCAGGGGCTTGTTCACCTGCACATCTACCAATGTGATATATGCCATCACGTGCCAGCAATGCCCCTCTGCCATGTACATTGGCCAAACCGGACAGTCTCTACACAAAAGAATAAATGGACACAAATCTGTCATCAGGAATCATAACATTCAAAAACCAGTAGGAGAACACTTCAACCTCTCTGGCCATTCAGTAACAGATTTAAAGGTAGCAATTTTGCAACAGAAAAGCTTCAAAAACAAACTCCAACAAGAAACTGCTGAACTTGAATTGATATGCAAACTAGATACTATCAGTTTAGGCTTAAATAGAGACTGGGAATGGCTGAGCCATTACACACATTGAATCTATTTCCCCCATGTTAAGTATCCTCACAGCTTCTTGTCAAACTGTCTTAAATGGGCTATCTTGATTATCACTATAAAAGATTTTTTTCTCCTGCTGACAACAGTTCATCTTAATTAATTAGCCTCTTAGAGTTGGTTGGGCAACTCCCACCTTTTCATGTTCTCTGTATATATATATCCTCACTATATGTTCCATTCTATGCATCTGATGAAGTGGGCTGTAGCCCACGAAAGCTTATGCTCAAATAAATTTGTTAGTCTCTAAGGTGCCACAAGTACTCCTGTTCTTTTTCCAGTTTGACAGTGAACCATTGATAACTATTCTTTGAATAAGCTCTTTCAACCAGTTGGGCACCCACCTTACAGTAATTTCATCTATACTGCATTGTCCTGATTTGCTTATGAGACTGCCATGTGGGACAGTGGCAAAAACCTTACTAAAATCAAGATATATCATGGCTAGTGCTTTCCCCTATCCACAAGGCTAGTAACCCTGTCAAAGAAGGACCTTAGATTGGTTTGGCGTGATTTGATCTTGACAAATCCATGCTAGCTATTCTTTATAATCATACTGTATTATCATGTAGGTGCTTACAAACTGATTGTTTAATAGTTTGTTCTAGTATCTTTCCAGGTATTGAAGTTAGACTGCCTTGGCTATAATTACCCATGTCCTCTTTGTTCCCCTTTTTTTAAGATAGGTACTATGTTTGCCCTTCTCCAGTTCTCAGATAATTGTTAATGGTTCTGAGATTGCTTCAGCTAATTCCAGCTACCCTAGGAAGAATTTCATCAGGCTGTGCTGACTTGAATACATCCAACTTCTCTAAACACTCTTTAACCTGTTCTTCCCCTTTTTGGCTTG
Organism: Emys orbicularis; assembly: GCF_028017835.1. NCBI lineage: Eukaryota > Metazoa > Chordata > Testudines > Emydidae > Emys > Emys orbicularis. Next base: position 118,304,447 of record NC_088689.1, read on the forward strand.
TGTTCCTTCCACCTTGTTAATATTGTGCCAATTAACCACAGATCCCTAAAGGGAACAATTCCTCAATTCTTCCTCCATTTGCCACCAGTGAAAGTATGCATGCTACTGCAAAAGTTGGTTAATTTTCATCCTGATTTCACTCCACTCCTGGAACACAATATCTAGAACTTTTTCATGGACCGGAAATTCCAGATGATTTTGCAGATTTCTGGGGAGAGAAAACTTTCTTGAACCACCATGGTAGATCACTGTGTTGCTCCACAATGATATGCAATTCCATGATCAGTTCCCTAAAAATCTTCAGTGCATAAATTGATGGGATCCCTCCACTTGTCTAAAACAACATTTCCTTTTTTCATGCTGGCATTTTAAAAAATATTTATGTTCTCCAGGGGTGAACCTGCCTGGAACTGAAGTAAGAGCCACGATTGGTGAGTGTCCATTAAAAAGGATTTCACCCTTCTCTCCCAAAACAAGTTCCAGAATCCCAAATATTTTTCATAATTCAAAAAAATAAATGTCACTTACCATACTGTGTGTGCCTCACTCTTCCAGTGCCAGAAATGAGAATGTCTGCCCATGAGAAACAATGAAGGCGAGGTTTCTAAACATTCCATAATGTTGCCAATTGTGGCCTTGGATGTAGGATTAAAGATTAGTTTAGTGGGTTTTTTATTTATTTATTTATTTATTTATTTATTTATTCATTCCTACATAGAAATACAATGAACATACTGTGTGCTTTCTTCCTTTGGCAGGCACTTTGACATCTGCAGAGCCAAGCTTCCTATCCAACACTGGGGGCACTACCAGTGGCCAGCATCAGGTCTGGAAAAAGAGGAATATGGAATAGCTATTTGGACTGGTGGCCCAAAGGAGCGAGGAGCTCCTTGCCTTCCAGAGGGCCAAGAAAAAGAGGCACATACTGCAAGAGCAGAGAATGCTGGAACTTTTCCTTCAAGAGGAGAGGAGAAACAGTGAGCAGGACAGGCTGTTCCTGGAGCGGATCATCACGAAGCAAGCCACAACAGCGGTTCAGCAAGCTCCATTGACAGCTCCACAGCTTCCCAAAATGGGAGCTCCTGTGCCAGCTACATTGTGTTCTGTGCTCCAGGTTCATGTAGCAGGTCAACTGGAGTCTCTTCCATCGCAGCACATCTTGGAACCAGTTCAGGGTTTGGAGAACATTTGACTCCCCATGAACCTCCTGCATGAACATCAACCCCTGCACAGCCCTGTGCAAGGAGATCCTGGCGGGGTCCTGGAGGTAAGGGGACTAGAAGTGCCACAACCAGCAACTGTTTCCACTACTGCTTCAGTGCAGTATGGTGGATGTTGCAAGTTTGGACTGTAGAAATGTTCTCCTGCCATACTGACAGTTGCACACTTGCTTATTTCTGTTCTATCCGTGCTTCTCTATTAAAACAAATTCTTCACTTTTTTGTGCTTTGAAAGCAGACTGGGTTGTCTGCCATGTGCACTTACTTGTCTGTGATATGAATATAGTTCTCTGTTAACTTGAAAATGGTATATAGCAGAGATGGTTATTTCTTAGTGATGTGTGTAAACTGATGTAGGCAATGTATACTGCAGTAGTGCTTCACTGTACAGTTACCTTTGATTAGGATTTTCCCTGCACTTTATATGTGCTCAAGGTTTTTCATGTGGGCAGTTTGCAGTTCCACACAGTGTTATTTCTGGTGTAATCCCTTTCAGTGTAATGTTGAACTTCGGCTTTACAGCACAATTATTTTTATTGGGGCTTCCTGTGTATTTTATGTCTGATGGGTTTGTTATGTGCACACTTTACAGTTCCATACTTAGAGAGGGATGAAACCAGAAATAACAATGTGTGTTACTTTCAACAGTGTGCATAACCACTGTAAGACATATGAAGTACAGGGTAAACCCCAATAAAAATAACTGCAATACAGTACAAGTTCGAGGGTATAATGAAAGGGCAGAAAACATAAACAACAATGTAATATTGCACTTGACCTGTACTGCACATTTAGTTTTTATTGGTGTGTCCCCTGTATTTTATATATCTGACAAGGTTTCGGTGTGCACAGTTGAAACGTCCACACTTTGTTATTTATAGTTTTATTCTTTTCAGGGTTACTTTGCACTTAAGCCTAATTGCACAATCATTCATCAGATGTTACTTTTCCCTGTCTTTCCTAGTTGCATATTTTTTGTTCCACTGTTCCAAATTTCTGTTGTGGAATTTATTATTTGTTTTTTCATGTTTTGTAGTGTTGGGGGTTATGTTGAACTTGTACTGTAAAGCACACCTGTTTGTGTCTTTCCTCCCTCTCCCCATATTTCAATCAAAGTTTTTATTTTTCACTATCTGAATTTGTTTGTGAATTATGTTCGCTGTGACATGGACAACTAGAGTTCTAAGGGATCCGAATTTAGGGGTTTAGTATCACGGAGGAAGGAATGACATATGAAGTTCCATCCAAGGCCTCAGTCACTGGACAGCTGTACGACCCTGTGTGATGACTGCATCCATAACCATGAACTTCTTAGATGGAGGACCCATCTGCCCACTACCCACCACACCAATGCACATTGGGATACAGTCACCCACAAAAAGAACCCCTGGTGTGTGCTGGGCTTTGGGGTGGCAATAACCCCCTACACTATGGTGCCCTTTCCATCCCTCAACCCTTGCAGTCATGCAGAGGTTGATAGGTGACATGAGAGCATAGCTTATTGTAGGCAATCTCTGTCCAGAGCCCCAGAGGCATTTAGCCCATGATCTGTGCTGGGCTCCGGGGTGTCAAAGACCCATTATATTACACCCATAAACAAAGGCATGCATAGGTAACTGACGTTGGAAAACTGGAAAAAAATAACATTTATTAACAGTGCACAGCGTGTAGGGCAAGAACATCCTGAGGTTTCATTAACTTCACCCCGACGTGGAAACATGTGGGCACAGAGGGCATCCCTTACTTTCCTTGCACTCCAGGAAGAGGACCTAGAGAGGAAAGGTGCATTTTCTGGTTGCATGTACCTAGCCTGCAAACCAGTGGTGTCTTCATAATGTTCACTTGCATCCTCAAAGATATTGTGGAGGGCATAACAGGGCACAATCATATGGACAGCATTGCCCGCATTGTCCAAAGGGTTCTGTAAATTGCATCACCTTGCTTTCAGTCTGTCAAAGACACACTCCACAACCATCCTGCAACTGCTGAGCATGTAACTGAACCATCTTCTAGCAGATGCTGTGTTTTCAGGGTGTGGTTTTATGGACTATGCTAGCCGGTATGGAGGGTCCCCCAGGATAACCACAGGCACAAAAACCCTGTAGACAACAATATTATTAGGATATAATAAGGTCCCAGCTTCTCCCAACATGTACAATCCAGATCTCCTGAAAACCCTCCTGTCATGCACTTTGCCAGTGCTATTCACGTTGTGTTTATGAACTTACCTCTGTGGTTCATCAAGGCCAGCAGAATAATAGACTAATTCCCTTTGCAGATTACATATTTGCTTGCTCCCTGTAGCAGACAAATTATGGGCAGATGTGTGGCATAAATTATCCCACCGTAGTTGGGAAATCCCATTCTCTGAAAACTGGCTATTTTTTCTGGCACATGTCCAATGTCAACCGCACATGGGTACGTCACAGTAACAATCACCTGGAAAACCTCCACCACAACAACCCTCAGAGTTGACTTGACCACACCAAATTGGTTAGCCATGAATATGTATCAGACTGGGATAGCCAGTTTAAAGAGCACAATAGCAACCCACATATGCACTGGAATGACCTCCCTCAATCGACTGTTCTGGTGCATGTGGGTCAGGGCAAGCTCCATATACTGTTCCAGGAATGTCTGTTTCCTCATGTGAAAGTTCTGGAGCCACTGCGGGTCATCCCAGGTCTGCAGGACAATGTGGTCCCACCATGCTGTTCTAGTTATGCTGTACCAGAAAGCTGTTACACACATGGAAAATAAATTGCAGTTGCTGCAATCAATAGATCTTTTCAGTCTGCCATGAATGGGCTAGTGTTGCCAATTTTGGTTGGACGTATTCCTGGAGGTTTCATCACATGACATAATCTTTAACTAAAGATTATTTTTTAATTCATGGAGACTCCAGGATAATCCCAGAGGGCTGGCAACCCTAGAATGGACCCCTCTCCCCTTTAACACTCCTCCACCTTCTTTGTCTCAGAAACTTCCCAAAATGCCATCCAGCATCTCGCCAAACATTTATTCTGGGATCATTCACTCGCAAACAGGAGCAGATGATCAAACAGATCCATATTTCGCCCATGGGTTGTAATGGACAGAAGTTGAGCCGGTTGCATGGCCAGAAGTAATTTAAAATATGGCAGGCTGAAATTATAAGGTATCGGAGAAAGAGAGAAAAGTTCTAGCACTAGGGGGTGCTCCACATCATGAGAGCACTCAGGACAATGGGATATGCAACGTGCAACTGTCGGTGTGGATGTAGCCACATGGGGTATGGCATGCGTAGAGCTTTGCGGTGTGGACTCTGGTGGCAGACTTAGCTAACGTGCGAACCCATGTGAGCAAGTCAGGACATTCCCTAAAAGAGATAAGCAACTTAGGAGACAACCAGTGTTCTCATGTTTGATGTTGCAAACTCCAGAGCACTACCTCATACAGGTAGAACGGTGAATCTGAGAGTTATTGAAGATCGTGTGTTTTTCCTATTTATCAAAATTACAGAAACACCTGTGCTAAGTAGCTCTGTGCTGATCAGTTTGCGATACCCTGAAGTAATTCTATATACTGTGCCCAAATGGGCAGGTGTTTCTTACAAGCTGTGGGAAATCATTATTCAGTACGTATCAGAATATCTCATTCCTTACATGCAGTGGAGAGCTGCAGCGAGCTGCAGCAGCAAACACATGGAAACATCACTGAAGGTCTCTTCAAGGTGGGATTCAGAAAGATTGCTAATATCATTCTCAGGGCTAGGTGAAGAATTTACAACCACCCATTCGCTTGACAAATGTAACCCTTTTATGCATTTGAAACTGTTCACAGTGGGATTTTGGTTTTCTTTTCTAAGGCCTGAATGCTGACAAGGAGTTATGCACTAAGTCCCAGTTTTGGTACCACTGCAATGCATAAAACTCCTGTTGAACCTTATAGATGCCTAAACTTACTCAGCAAAAGTTCCCTAAGATGCCTGTGGTTCTGCCTCTTAGCATGTGCACTGCTGTGTCCCTCTAAGCATCCAAACTTCTATCTACGGCCTAAGCCCCAGGATGATTCATGAACCGGGGGAAGATAGGCTTTTGGCTGCCTAACTCAGATGTGGTGCCCCATCTGGTAGGTGTACTCAGAGGCTGCCTACTGGACTGGGTCCCATTGAGAATTAGGCTAGAGAAGGAGGTGGGGGTGAGGCCCAACTTATTACTTTTAGCCCAGTGGTTAGAAGATTCACCTAGGATGTGGGAGACAAGTTCAAATCCCCTCTTTCTGCCAGAGGGAGAGAAAATGTTTGAAAAAGGGTGTCCCGCCTCTCAGGAAAATGCTCTATCCACTAAGCGATGGGATATTCTGATGTGAGGCTCCCTTAGTCTCTCCTGTTGAAACTGTTCCACTGTGGATAAATAATGAAAGAGTGATTGGAGCAGGGGACAGGGCCCAACATCTCCCACCTCCAGGCGGGTGCACTAACTACAGGACTACAAAATAATTCTCACTCTTTCTTTGGCCCAATGACTAGTCATTCTCACTTTCTCTCTAGCCCAATGACTGTTCCAATGTGAATAAATACTTAAATAGTCAGTGGGTCAGAGAGATGAAGAGAGAGAGAGAGAGAGAGAGAGAGAGAGAAGATTCAAAAAGAAAGACCCAGATTCTCAAATGTAGTTAGACACCTGAGGTCCAAGTTCTTTCAACACCGGGGACTGGACCACATACTGTCGTGTGGGATCATCTTTCTTTGACGAGATTGCTGGCTCTATTTCTATTCATTAGTGTTGCAGCCTGATTTTAAAAGGGAACAGAGATTCTCAAAGAAGATCAAGCTTCCTTATGAGTCAGTGTTACTTTTCCTTAGACATTTTAAAAGCACCCAAGGTAACACTACTGACTACAGGGCAGTAAAAAGAACAGCAGGGACCAGATACATGTGGAAAATTTTCGTTGAATCATCTTTTTTCCACATTCTTATTGCAGAACAACCAATATAGGATTTTTCCTATATGACTTATTCATTTGAGGCTAGGTAGCAGAAAATAGTATACTATGAATACAGTAAACTCTCGATATTTCTATTGAGCACATGGAAAATAGAAGGGATACCAAAAACATCAGAATATTCATTTGCTCACCATTTTGAAGCAAGTTTAGGTTTCTACAACATTTATCACATCTTTAGTTGTGTGTATTTATGGGAAATGGGTAGTAGAATTAATGGTGGATATTGCTTTGTAGAAAAATAGGATGCTGCCTGAGTATTAACTAAAGAGAAAATCAATGTAGTGTAAAGGTTGCCTTCCAGGAAAGAAAATAATGCTTATAAATATGTTTGTCTCTCTGCTTTCTGCAAATAATACCTGAAGTCCCTGTAAACTTTACTATATTGCCAAATACAAGATTGTAAGCTTAGTGAGTCTGATGAGATCTTGCAGGTGTACTGAAACCCATTCTGTATATTTCACACACAAACAAAAGTCTTGAACCGAGTTTATTGCTCAGGAATCACAACTTTCACAATCTTCCAAACACATTGGATGATATTCCAGTGACACTATAGTGACTGGCCAAATAACAAGCAGTAACTAGAATAGTCATGTCCTGCTTCTAAACAGTGAGCCCAGCCATTGTGTCTTGTCGCTCTTGATAGTTCCATTGGGAACCATGTCACAGCATCAGACAATTAACACTGCCTGACACAATGATGGACCTCTCATCAAAGGTGACCATAGGGTAACTGCTAGCAGTTACTGTTCTAATGCCTCTCACTGAGCACAGCTGTAAGGCACTGTAGGCTGACACAAGAGTAGCAGGAAGGTTGTGAGCACAGGAAAGAAGGAAATGGAGAGGAAACAGCCATTCCATCAGATATCAAGCTAGTGAAATTACAAAGAGAAAAGGACATGGCTCCTGAATCCTTAGTTAGGAATCTAGAAGGAAAATTTTGGAGGCACAAAAGGGAGTTGGTTTCAGAGTTGTAGCCGTGTTAGTCTGTATCAGCAAAAACAACGAGGAGTACTTGTGGCACCTTAGAGACTAACAAATGTATTTGGGCATAAGCTGTCATGGGCTAAGACCCACTTCATCAGATGCATGGAGTGGAAAATACAGTAGCAGGTATATATACATAGTACATGAAAAGATGGGAGTTGCCTTACCAATTCTAACGAGACAATTCAATTAAAGTGGGATATTATCAGCAGGAGGAAAAATTACTTTTGTAGTGGTAATCAGGGTGGCCCATTTCAAACAGTTGACAAGAAGGTATAAGTAACAGTAGGGGGAAAAATAGCATGGGGAAATTAGTTTTTAGTTTTTGTAGTGACCCATCCACTCCCAGTCTTTATTCAGGCCTAATTTGATGGTGTCCAGTTTGCAAATTAATTCCAGTTCTGCAGTTTCTTGTTGGAGTCTGTTTTTGAAGTTTTTTTGTTGAAGAATTGCCACTTTACAGCCTGTTATTGAGTATCCAGGGAGGTTAAAGTGTTCTCTGACTGGTTTTTGAATGTTATAATTCTTGATGTCTGATTTGTGTCCATTTAGTCTTTTGCGTAGAGACTGTCTGGTTTGGCCAATGTACATGGCAGAGGGACATTGCTGGCACATGATGGCATATATCACATTGGTAGATGTGCAGGTGAATGAGCCCCTGATGGTGTGGCTGATGTGGTTAGGTCCTATGATGGTGTCCCTTGAATAGATATGTGGACAAAGTTGGCAACGGGATTTGTTACAGGGATAGGTTCCTGGGTTAGTGAGTTGGACATTCAACTCCCATTGGCTTTCAATGGCAGTCAAGCACCTAAGTGGTTTTTTTTGCCTTTTAAAATCTCTCCCCTAAATAGGCATCCAGTTTTAAATTTTTGGCCACAGAGAACTGCCTTAAAAGCTGGACTAGCTGCCGAGGTTTTCACTCAGGGAATCTCCGTTTGATATGAGTGGGAGTTTCCTTGATAGAGGATTTTGTAGAAGGACCAGGTTAGAAACTAACACACTGAAGGCAATATCACACTATCTGTTTTTAACAGAACTATCTGGCCCTGAATAAAGGTCCCAGGATTTTGAGATGTTTAGTCTACACTAGACAGTGTCATCAGTTTTAGAGATGGATTATGTATACTATATCCACTTTAGTTTTAGAGCCGGGGTCGGCAACATTCGGCACGCGGCTCGCCAGGGTAAGCACCCTGGCGGGCCGGGCCAGTTTTATTTACCTGCTGACGCGGCAGGTTCGGCCGATCGCGGCCCCCACTGGCCGCGGTTCGCCGTCCCGGGCCAATGGGGGCGGTGAGAAGCGGCGCGGGCGAGCGATGTGCTGGCCACGGCTTCTCGCTGCCTCCATTGGCCCGGTGACGTCGAACTGCGGCCAGTGGGGGCCGCGATCGGCCGAACCTGCCACGTCAGCAGGTAAATAAAACTGGCCCGGCCCGCCAGGGTGCTTACCCTGGCGAGCCGCGTGCCGAACGTTGCCGACCCCTGTTTTAGAGTGTATGGATAAATGTAGAGATTCCAACAGTGAAAGGCTGAGGGTACTAACACGGTTCAAAAACTGGCATCTGTTCATATGCTGTTAATACTTTTCACAAACTTCCATGAGCTTTTTTATTACAGGTGACATATACTAGAATCATAGAAATGGAGGGCTGGAAGGGACCTTGAGAAGTCATCAAGTCCATCCCCCTGCGCTGTGGCAGGACCAAGTAAACCTAGAACATCCCTGACAGGTGTTTGTCTAACCTGTTCTTAAAACCAGTGATGGGGATTCAACAGCCTCCCTTGGAAGCCTTTTCTGGAGTTTAAGTACCTTTATAGTTAGAAAGTTTTCCCTAATTGCTAACCTAAACCTTCCTTGCTCCTTTTACTGCATTACATAATTACACAATGCTTTAGAATAGCTCATTTATTTTTGGGAAATAAAAATTCTCTGGAAGGCTCAACATGTACCAAGGTTCTAATAACTCCAGATGGGTTAACCGAGTAGTATATAGGTTTTAGTCAGTTTTTTAATCTGTTTTTTCTTGAAATTGTTAAAGCATAATGGACAAACATGTAAGTAATATGCATTTTTTTGAAAAGGGGATTGTATACATTAGACTGCCAAAATAAAATTAAGTTAGATTTCAAATAACAGGCCAAATTTTTCTTACTCTATTAATTTAGGTAATAAATATGGTCACTATTGTGAATAAGGTGAATTGAAGTAGGATAAAACTAATAAAGTAGCACTATGGGGATGAATTAAGTCCATCAAATCCAGGCTATTCAGAGACAATTCTAAAAGTCCAATTTGACAGTTGACTAATGCTAGTGAGCCCAAGAATGTCTGTTATGTGGAAGAGTTTATAATCACAAACATACCTTTTGGCTAATTCTCCACTAACTTACACATGTGTAAGCGAGAACTCCATTCAAGTCAGGGGAGACACACTGATGTAAACCCGCATAAATGTGAATAGAAGAACCACTGAATTTACTATTAGTGGCTGCCTAAATATGCCCTCTGATTGTGTTGGAATATTATGGTGTGTCCCTCTTCTTAGGCTATGCTATTGTGTGATGTGGCTATGCAAAAAGCTATATTAGATCCTAAAGGTGGCTGAATTTCAATTTCCTCTGTACCATCAGGTCCTTCTATAAAAGGCACTAAATAAATGACAAGCAAGTATTACCAATTGTTCCTATAAGCCACAATTCATTAAAACAAACAAAATCTAAAACTATGTGCCTTCATTGATGTCTATGAGAACTGAGGATGTTAGCACTTCCAAGAAGATGCTCACTATGTACTGTGAAAGATGGGGCTAACAGCTACCTAGCTAGATGCTTCATAGATACAGACAGACAGACAAACTGGGCAGATTTGAAGTAAGCAAGAGATAATTAACAATGAAATTTAGCAAATTAGTTGATGGGGGAAGGGATGAAAAGAGGGAGAAGGACTGTGATTAATGAACTGATAGTGCAGAGTTACACAATTGATTAGACACTTGTCTTCAGGAAACCCTGAATGACCCATTACAACAGAGTCCAGTCCTGAAACAGTTCAAGTTGCTCCATCCTCGCAAACAGAAGTCAAACTCAGTCTGGCTCTGAGTCTGATAAGGGCCGAGTATAATCCCAACTCTCTTCAGTTGAATCTATGTTGCAACAGGCAAAACTACATGAATTATTGCTGAGAAATCCATACCGAATTTCAGGAATAAGTCTCCTTGCTGTTGCTGATCTAACTCAGACATTTAGCACTTCTTGGAATATAAATTTGTAATAATTTGTATAGGATATTTAACTGCAAATAGAGACAAGATGTAATGCTTAGAGGAAATGTATTTTCAAATATATCATTATTGTTCTGCAATGTCCTCCCTTTAGGCTTTTAATGTCATATTGTCCCGGAATATGTCGCCAGCACACTGAATGGATTGATTTATCAGTAGACATTAAAATGTGCTGTCATTTTGATTAGATTTGGTGTGAGAAGTAGGAAAAAAAACATCTGGTGAAATAAGTGCATGGTCATTAGCCTGGGTGGAGCTTAACTTGCTGATGCTTACTCTGTAAAGTTTTAACTAAAATGTTTTCCTTGCTCTTCTGTTATAAATCTGTATTCCAGGATCTTTCAAGCCTTTACTCCTTAGAATCCATTTCTAAGCATGTACAGATGGATCTGGGTGTTCCATCTACTCTAGCATCCTGCCTCTAGTGGCAAGCCCCAGATGCTGCAACGGAGGCTGCAAAAAACCCCGCAGTAGGCAGATGTGGGATAATTTGCCCTTAGGGACATCTGCTAGAAACAACTAATGGTTAGAGATTGGTTTAATCTTAAGCCTTAAAGCATGATGCTTTATATCCCTTCCATTTTTTTCATATTTACCAAATATGAGTTGAGACAGAGAGAGCAGCTAGGTAGCAGCTGAGGTGGTTCCTCCAGTTCCTGGTATTGGTGCATTTTTGGGTTGTTTGCATGGGTTTATAAGCCAGGGTTGTAATAGTGTCTATTAAATACAGTTGCATCTTCTACAACAGCATCATTATCATCGCTTCTCACCACGGTCGAGGTTCACTGGCACGTGATGTCATGCTTCCATATTTCAGACTGATTCTTCATTAATCCAGCACTGCATTTCCTTAATCAGTTTAAGGGAATTTATACAGGGCCACACTGATTTCTGATTAACACCTGAGTGTAACACCATCTTTTTGGCATGTTTGATTATTAATAGAAGTGTAGTTAAATGTGTCAGCCAAATGTCCCCTGTCAATGCTTAATGATTCAGTGCACTCCTCGTATTTTCAAGTTGTCCTTCTTAGACTGAAGAAGGAAAATTGCAGAGTCAAATGTTATCTGAAAGAACTTTTTTTAAAACTTTTTTTTTAAATTGTTATTAAAGATGACTTGTTGCGGAGAGAATATTTGATATCTTATTATGGGGAGAAACATACATCATCTAAAATTACATAGGTTTAGCCTTGGATTTTATTGGCAAAGCCATAGGAAAGTAAAACTGATGAAACCCGATATGACAGGACATCTTTATTACATCTTCTGAAAGATGTAATAAAGTGCTTTTCATAGGACTAAGGTTAACCAAACTGTATCTTTAAAGCAATTGTGCCAATCATGAAACACATTATAACATATAGAAAAAAGCGTCCTCTATGTGGCCATTTAATACATGTTCTTAGATGAAGTATTTATAAATGCAATATTAATACAGGAATAGACTGTGATAGTCTCACTGACATTGGGCCAGATGTGTTATCTGCACTCATGCTGAATTGTAAATTACTCCACAAGTAGTCCCACTGAAATCAATAGGAAAGCAGAGCATGTGCTTAGGTGCAATCCTCAACAGGGATGATTTCCTGAATCAGGTCCTTAGTGCATTATATGCAGGGAGGATGGTGCAGGAGGGAAGAAGGGGGAGTCTTGGACTTTGTCTATAATAGAAAGGTTGTTCCAGTATAGCTGTAGTGGCAAATCCTCTTAGCAGAGATACAGCTTAGGCCGGCAAGCGTTATTTTGCTGGTTTAGCTTATACCAGTTCCTCAAACAAAATAAGCTATAGTGGTGTGACACAGAGGCCCATTTGTGCTAGCTGGCAAGGAGTTCGCTATTGTGTGAGCAGCTCTTATCAGGTCTGACAAATTCACTACACCCAACACATTGCTGTGATAGTATTTATCTGTAAAGAATGTCATGTGAAATCTTAAATGAAAGCTGGTGACACACTGGTTATCATAGACCTTATGAGATGTACAGATGGTGTGTAAGGAGTTATGTGTACCCACTAAAAATTTTAACTATGTAACCATGCAGCGCTGACAAACAGGTTTTCTGCCAGACAAAGCATGTCTATTACCTATTGCTGTGTCTGATGTAAATTAAGCATTGTAAGGCAAACACAGTGGGAGATACAGTTGCATTCCAAGTCAACATGAGGATGTGAAATCATCATGGGAAGACGCCAGAGACTAAAACCACAGGGGGTTGACCTGTCTTTGGGGTGCAAAAACAATGAACTTTGGGGTATAATAGGAAGACAAAAGGACCCCTGTTTTATCCTTTTCCTAGGGAGTAATTGGGCAGTGCAATTACATTCACGAAAACAGGATCTCAACCAGAATTTGGTTGAAAGCACTGAAGGACGTTTGGGTAGCGGATTAGACTGGTAAAGTTAAGTTTAGACTATAACAGGGGTCGGCAACGTTTGACACGCGGCTCGCCACGGTAAGCACCCTGGCGGGCCTGGCCAGTTTATTTACCTGCTGATGTGGCAGGTTCGGCCGATCGCGGCCCCCACTGGCCGCGGTTCACCGTCCCAGGTGAATGGGGGTGGCGGGAAGCCGCGGCCAGCACATCCCTCGCCCGCGCCGCTTCCCGCCGCCCCCATTGGCCTGGGACGGCGAACTGCGGCCAGTGGGGGCCGCGATCTGCCGAACCTGCCACGTCAGCAGGTAAATAAACTGGCCTGGCCCGCCAGGGTGCTTACCCTGGCGAGCCGTGTGCCAAACATTGCTGACCCCTGGACTATAAGAAGCATGTTATACCTTTTCTGTTTTATTTGTACCCTGATGTTGTTACTTGCTTGCTCACTATCTCTTAAATCTTAACCTTTGTTAATGAGCTTATAGGTTGTTGTTTTTTTACCATAAATAGATTGCTGTTGTTATACTAGAGCTGATACTTAGTTGATCCAAAAAAACGTGTGTGTGTATTGTTCCTTTGGGAACTGCTTAACTGGTAATTTCTGTGAGTGTCCAGTGACAGTCACTGGATACTACAAGGGGACGCTTCTGAGGGGTCTGAGGACTGGGGTACATCAAGCTGTTGGAGGGGAGTTAGCTGTGTGCTCCTGGCCAGCATTACCACCTAATGGTGATACTCCTGGGTGTAATACCTAGCGGTGAGATTCCAAGTGTTGATTCCTCTTGCAGTTACACTTCAGGGTAGTATCACCCACTGGCAAGAGTCCAAAAGCCGCTTTGCCCAGTGGCTATAGTTCGGGGTAGTGTCACCCACTGGTGGTCGGGAACCCAAGCCCATCCTATTCCACTGGGTTCTGACCCAGGACCCTTTGAAACAGTGGCCCTTGCACAGGGCTCAGGCCTGATATTCCTACGTGCACTCCCTGAGTCACTTCCTACCCTTGTTCCAGTCCCTCCAACATTGTCACAAGTTGGACTTGGGATTCTTCCCATGTTCCCCTCTGATCCATCTCCAGAGTCTCTTCCACTGCACTCAATGAGTCATCACTCCTGCGGTCAACAGGCTTCCAGTGGCTTGGCTATGAGGCTTGGTCCAGGCGTTGTGGAGCCCTGGCAGTTTCCGGCAGGAGGCTGCTGCACCTGACTACTCTCCTCCTCAGTCAGCCCAGACTGAGCTGAGTCACTCCCTTTTAAATGTTCTCTTCACTGGGAGCATGCCCAGTGGAGGCGAGGGGGCAGGACCTTTTGGGCCCAGAGCAGCTTTTTAACCCTTGCATCCGCAGTGTGGGGTTGGTACACCCTGTCACACAAGTGTTAACCTGCAAGGCAAAGCAGCAGCTGGCAGACCCCTGAGGAGATTGTCAGGGGCTAATAGACAGGAGACAGGGAGATGACACCTGTAAGAATATAAGAACAGCCATACTGGCTCAAACTGATGGTCCATCTAACCCAATATCCTGTCTTCTGACCGTGACCCATGTCAGATACTTCAGAGGAAATGAACAGAACAGGGCAATTATTGTTTGATCCATCCCCTGTTATCCAGTCTCAGCTTCTGGCAGGTGAGGTTTAGGGACACTCAGAGCATGAGGTTGTGTCTCTGACCATGTTGGCTAATAGCTTTGGTGGACCTATCCTCCATGAACTTCCCTAATGCTTTTTAAACTCAATTTTACCCAGTTTAGCACCAGCCAATCTCTCGGTCATTGAGGAAGGAGGGTAACGTGGTGATTCACAGTCCTGGGCACCCTAAGAAAGTGTCACAAGGGGCAAAATGACATTTTTGCTAGTATAGCTGCATCCACTTTGGGGCTTTTGCTTATGTCAATTAGGGTTGTGATTTTTTTCACACCATCACAGCTATGCCAGCAAAACTTTTAAGTACAGACCAGGCCTTGGCCACTCACTGGGGCAATAGAACAGATTTGATATAACAATAGACAGATCTTGTTATCACACTACTTACATTTCTGGGTAGCATATATACGGCATAATGTCCACAATAAAATACTACTAGATATATATTTTATAACTGCAAATAGTGAAATATTCATGCTACAGCATCTGAGCCAGTTGTATGAAAAAAACAACAGTTCAATATCCATTAATATCACCATATCCCTTTGTCATTTCACAATATTTTGATTAAAAAACTGGGCTGTGCTAGCTCCATACTTCATCATAATTAAGCACAAATCACCTTTTCTATATGGAACCCCCTCCCTAAACACTGATGTTGAATAAGAATTGTATTTTCATTTTTACAGGCACAAAGAAATCATCCTCATCATCAAGATAACTATAGCAACAAGCTTATAAAAGAGCACCATGAGCCTGTGATACAGGCTATAAGGTCCACAGATAAAAACATTATCTGCCAAATAACTGGACCCAGAATGGGAAATTCTATGAACTAAACAGAATGCAAGACAGAGCTATCAGAAGTGAATCCAAGCCTCAGAAGCAACCAACATAAAATATGATGCATGTGGCATCATATAAAAGCTGCACAATTCTAGAATCAGTGAAATGTGCAAATTCTAGAGGTGTTGACATTAAACAAATTGACAGAAGAGACTATAATCTCTGTGGCATTCTCATGAAAGCTGATGAAAATGTTTTACCAGATGGACAACGAGCCACTGCCCTTCAGCGTAGAGAATTACTTTTTCAGTGATTTTTCAGAACTCAGCTGAGAAGCCATAATTTGAAATGCTTTAGCATTTATCTGACTTCACTCATTTCAATGATATTTTCACACAGCAATTACTACTGCAGATCCTATTAACTCTGTATGTATTGGTCCCTGCATATTGATTTAATCTTCTCTTTGTTAATCAGGCGGTCACAGCTACAATACAAGGCATACTTATTTACAAACAGCTCCCAGTAATATAATGTGGCTTCTCTGAGGGAAGTACCAAGGTGAGAAAAGTTGAGTGGGTTTTTGGTGGATTAATCATTTGGGAGTTAAACAGACAGTCAGTAAAAAAAAAAAAAAATATTGGGATAGAATTTCACTTTGGGCACAGCTCTCAGTCAGAGGTACTGCCTAAGCAGTGGGGTGCACATGGGAATCACGTGACTGTGAACTAACTTGAAATGAAACATTTCATTGGTTCAGTATATTGGTTGGGGTCGCCTTGGGAGGAAGTGTGACTCAGCGCCCTTGCTCTTGTGTGGGATCTATTAATGATTTACTGTTGGCTTATAGAAACCGCAAATTATAACTCCCTTATGCTAGCTCCACTACACTGCTCAGTGAGTAGGGAGGGCTGGAGTTATTGGGGGGGGGGAGAACAAGAATTTAATCCTACAACGTGCTGAGCTCCCACTCCCAACTCAGCAATCAGGGCACACAAACACCGAGGCACCCCAGATTCTCGCTTTTGAAAATTGAAGCCATTGCAGATGCAGTCAGATGACTCTACGTATTAGAGTAAGTCGAAATTGTTCAAATGACATTTAGAATTAAAATAAACCAGGGAGGGAAAACATGAAAAAAGAAATCATGAATCGTCTCTCATTTTTTGACCAGCTCTCTTGGATATTCAGACATTCACAACATTATTTCTGGAACCTCTTGCAATCTTAAATTCTTCAGAAACATACAGGGTTACCATTAACTAGTTTGGTCTGACCA